>NW_011494832.1:7990254-8012499 GCF_000754665.1 Bison bison bison | reverse complement strand
CTTTTCCAATGAGTCAACTCTTCACATGAGGTGGCCAAAGTACTGGAGTTTCAGCTTTAGCATCATTCCTTCCAAAGAAATCCCAGGACTGATCTCCTTCAGAATGGACTGGTTGGATCTCCTTGCAGTCCAAGGGACTCTCAAGAGTCTTCTCCAACACCACAGTTCAAAGGCATCAATTCTTCAGTGCTCAGCCTTCTTCACAGTCCAACTCTCACATCCATACATGACCACAGGAAAAACCATAGCCTTGACTAGACGGACCTTTGTTGGCAAAGTAATGTCTCTGTTTTTGAATATGCTCTCTAGGTTGGTCATAACTTTCCTTCCAAGGAGTAAGCATCTTTTAATTTCATGGCTGCAGTCACCATCTGCAGTGATTTTGGAGCCCCAAAAAATAAAGTCTGACGCTGTTTCCACTGTTTCCCCATCTATTTCCCATGAAGTGATGGGACCGGATGCCATGATCTTCGTTTTCTGAATGTTGAGCTTTAAGCCAACTTTTTCATTCTCCACTTTCACTTTCATCAAGAGGCTCTTAGTTCCTCTCCACTTTCTGCCATAAGGGTGGTGTCATCTGCATATCTGAGGTTATTGACATTTCTCCCAGCAGTCTTGATTCCAGCTTGTGTTTCTTCCAGTCCAGCGTTTCTCATGATGTACTCTGCATATAAGTTAAATAAGCAGGGTGACAATATACAGCCTTGACGTACTCCTTTTCCTATAAGTATAGTCTTAAAACACAAATTATAATTAGCTTAAGAGTAATAATGTTGGAGGGAGGTATTTTTGGATGACAGAGTGGTTGAGGTAGAGGGAATAACAGCCTGTCTGTAAACTTTAGAAGCCTATACATCTGTCTGAGGGACTATAGAAGAAATTTAAACAAGTCTGCACTTTTGCAGAGGAGACACTCAAAGAAAAAATAGGATAATAAAGATAGTGATAATGGCAAAATAATTTGAGGTCTTCTAATTGACTTCAGAATTTTGACTTGATCCTAACAGCTATACCTTCTTTCCTCCTACAAAGGCTGGATTCTCCCTGCAGTTATCAAAAGCCTAGCATCTAGCATTTCAAAGACTTTGTTCTTGCAGTCAACACTCTCTCTCCTGAATTATTTTTTTTGTTTTCCCTACTGAGCCATGGGCTTCCCTGGTGACTGAGTGGTAAAGAATCCACCTGCCAGTGCAGGAAATGTGGGTTCAATCCCTGGTTTAGGAAGATCCCTTGGAGAAGGAAATGGCAACCCACTCCAGTATTCTTGTCTGGGAAATCCCATGGACAGAGGAGCCTGGTGGGCTTCAGTCCATGGGGTCATGAAAGAGTTGGTCACGACTTAGTAACTAAACAACAACTGGATCATTTCTACAAAAATGTGAATGTAACATGAGAGATCACATATTAAAAAATAAAAATTTCATCCCCCACCACCATTTTCTCTGCACCCCTTATGGACATTGGTCTATACTATCTGTCTACATATTCTCATCAATCCATACCACGTCAGCATAATTTTATCTGGATTTTGTCCCCATACTGCACTAAAACCACTTTGAAAAAGCAATCAGTGACCTTCATCATATACATGCCTCCTAATCCAGTAGCACTTAACCAGCCTGCAGCTCTGCCTCATTTACACCTTTCTGATGGATGTCAGACTTTGGTCCAGCACTGTGTTCCTAACTTGATTGGGTCCGTACCTGACTCTGCAAGCAGTTTCATTTGGCCATTGTCACTAGTCTTTGTGAGGTGAAGAGAGTGATGGGGTTCATAGCACACCGACAGCTTTCTTTAAAAATTTTTTCTGTAGGGGGTGCGATGAATTGGAACATTGGGATTGGTATATATATACCATCAGTATTATGTATAAAACAGATAACTAATGAGAACATACTGTATAGCTCAGGGAACTCTACTCGATGCTTTTGACTTAGATGGGAAAGAAATCCAAAAAAGAGGGGATATATTTATACATATAGCTGATTCACTTTACTTAACAGTAGAAAACAGCACAACATTGTAGAGAACTATACTCCAATAAAAAATAATTAAAATATTTTTTCAATACTCTTCCTGATCTTCCACTCCTAATGTTTGATACACTAAAAATAAGTTTGAGTTGTTAAACAAGTTTTCACCCATGATATTTGATGCTTTTGTATCATTTTCTTACGTTGGGATGTACAATCTCTAGTCTGAATGCCTCACTTAAGCTGAGATGAGAAGATTTCATTGTAATAATTGTTAGACATTTTTTTTTTTGAGATGGATCACAAATTTTTATTTAAAGCAAAGAATCAGTCTACTTTGGGACCTTCAGTTCAAAACTCCTTAGGAACTCTTTCTTCTCTAATCATAAAGTTGCTGGGTAGTTAGTAGTTGAGAAAATGCCAACATGTCCTAGACACTTATTAACAGGTGAGTTCCAAAAATAGGCTCACAGAGAGCAGAATGCTTGCCCTACTGCAAATCTCTTTGTATAAATAGAGTAGAAACATATGATGAAAAAATAGGGGAAAATATGGCTGTTCTTCTAATGCACATGAGAGAACCATTTCAGCCTCATGGTTAAGCCCATAGTGGACTGAACTTCCTAAGTACAGACAAGTCTGCTTTCTGTCAGAGTCAGGCTGTGGTGTGTCATCTTGGGGGAAAAAAAAAAAAAGACACCCTGCAGAGGAAATTTTAAAAATTTTAAATATTGAGACTGATGCTGAAGCTGAAATTCTAATACTTTGGTGACCTGATGCGAAGAACTGACTCATTTGAAAAGACCCTGATGCTGGGAAAGATTGAAGGCAGGAGGAGAAGGGGATGACAGAGGAAGAGATGGCTAGATGGCATCACCGACTTGATGGACGTGGGTTTGAGTGAACTCTGGGAGTTGGTGATGGACAGAGAGGCCTGGCGTGCTGCGATACATGGGGTCGCAAAGAGTCAGACATGACTGAGTGACTGATCCGAACTGAAAATATTTGGAAGGAAAATAAATAAGGGAAAGGAAGAAAGATGGCTCAACTGAGTGATTTTCAATTGTTTTTCTTAATAGCAGAACCCAATGTAAACTGCAATATGATTTACCATTTTCTGATAGATGAAATAAACATATATGTGAATTTATATATTAAGATATATATTTTACATGAAAAGCATAATTATTTTATATGTTAGAAGATAAACTTTATTTTAAAAAGGACGTCATTTTTGGCACAGTTATAAAGGAGGGAATAACTAGAAACAGCACTGTTATTAGTAGCACTCCAAATGGTTACAGACTTTGAAAGTTTGCATATCTTTTGAAATGGACTATGTCAAAATCACTTAAGAAAAATGTAGATTATAAAATGTCACATAAGAGTTCTTTAATATTCACTTAAAATATTTCTCACTTATATTCATAGTTGGGCTTCCAGGTTAGCTCAGCTGGTAAAGAATCCTCCTGCAAAGTAGGAGACCCTGGTTCAATTCCTGGGTTGGGAAGTTCCCCTGGAGAAGGGATAGGCTACCCACTCCAGTATTCTTGGGCTTCACTGGTGGCTCAGATAGTAAAGAATCTGCCTGCAATGCCAGAGACCTGGGTTCAATCCCTGGGTTGGGAAGATCCCCAGAGGAGGGCATGGCAACCCATTCCAGTATTGTAGCCTGGAGAATCCGCATGGACAGAGGATCCTAGAGGGCTGGCTACAGTCAGTCCATGGGTTCCCAAAGAGTTGGACACAAGTGAGAGATTAAGGACACACGTATTCGTAGTTAAATGTTGCCAAATTTCATTCTAAACCTCAGGAATACTGCATTAATAAGAATAAAAACTTATTACTGAATAAATTTTGGATATGATACATAGGGGGGTTTGATTGATACTCTCTATCCATTACATAATTAGATGCCTATTATTTAATGTTGCAAACCTACCATTACTTAAATAAAAAGTAATGAGTTTTCCTATTAATATTTCATTCTATTTTTTTATCAGATGCACTTACCTTGAGTGTATTTTATAACTTAATTGTTTGCAATGACCATAGACATAAACAAAACAATGCAATTTAACTAGATAATTTTCTTTACATCCTAACCCCATACCCATTTAGTTGAAGTGGCCGTCATACTATTGACATTTTGACATGTTGCAGGTATGACTATATACCGGTGCATCCTACAATATTGCATATATCTATTAATCAAGAGCAATATCCATGCAAGCTCTGTTCCTGCAATTACCCTTCCTTGGACTAATTTATAGAGAAAAATAATGAATAACTTGGTGAGCTACAGGGATGGAATATGAGTAATGGATTAAATACAAGCAAAGGAAAAGTGAATGCATATATTGTATCCTGCAGTACATCTTGATTTATGTTTTGTAATTAATTAGTCAAGTATCTATGATTGTAACATGTCCTGCTTTATCTAATGGCACAGCGTACTTCATCTCTGTTGGATCTTTATGACTTTCTTTTTGTTGACTGTTTCCCTGCTAAACTGTATTTCCCTCTTTATACTTGGCATTTAGTTCTATGGGAATAGAACACAGGATAAAAATAATGGTTTTGAACTGTATTAAAATAAACAAAATTATAGCATTAAATATTCTTTTCAATTAAGATAGTATCCAAAATAAATCTTTTTATTCCAGTAGTATAAAGCATTATTGCCTATAAAATACTGATGATAGATAAGTTAATACGGTCTTTAGCTCTGGATGAATAGAGTCAAGGAAAAAGAACAGTTTCCCCATTCCAATTGCTCTTTGTCCAATTGCTCATTTCTCCAGTTGGAACTGGAGAAAATAGATTTTGTTTTAAACTTTTAAGAACACAAGGGGGGAAATATGAGAATTTGAAATTTCTAACTGGAAACCTAACCATTAGGTGTTTGTCTTTGTTTATTCATGGCAAAATGCAATCCTAGTTTAGCAGTAAAAAGAATTCACTGGGCTATTAAAAATCTCCTTGAACTTCAAAGAGCTCTTAAATGAACATTTTCACAATTTAAATATGAATAAATGAAACCATGTGGGTTACTTTCCTTTAAATTATACATAAATTTATAAATTAAGGGAAAACATACACAAAAAAATAAGTTATAGATTTCTTCATAATCTATTTTGAGTTGTCAATAATGCCATAATGTGTCTATAACTAGTTTAAATATATCTGAAGCAGCAAAACATTTATTTGCTAGATTAGAATTAAAAAAAAAAAAACTTTACCTTTAAACAAATCCTCAGGGTAACAAAAGCTGGTTACTGACGGTACATGACAGTGTACCATAAAATGCTACCCAGATCCAGTTTCTCCTTTCTGGGAGTTGATAATAACTCATAGACATTATAAAGAATGTTGATAGTATTCACAGCTTGTACAATGTACCACAAAGTGTGTTTTTTCTTTTCAAGACTGCATACATGACTGGAGAAGAGTCCTAGACACACCAAGTTAAAATCTGTAATGAGAGAGAGGTCCTGTCACATCTGAAAGAGAAATCTGTGAGATTTATTTTTAGATGATGACATGATAGTGGCTTGTAAAGTTAGAGTTTGGAGTGACATTCTAAGTACACGGTGTGCTAATCAAATCAATTCAGTCCACTTCATTGAACGCTGGCTATTTTCTAGTGCTGCAAGCAAATAGTCCCTACAAAGGGAATGACTGAGGACTCTCTTTTTAAGAGTCATCTAATGAAGCACTGAATCTTGAAAAGAAACAGAATCAGTTGTATTTTTTTGTCCCCGAGCCATTTTACGGTCTTCAAATTGAGATAGGAGACAAAATACAATGTGAAGAAGTTTCTAAGCAGCAGGAACCATGTCGCAGATAAACTTAGAGAAATGAGGCCCCCATAGACATGTGGCCAAAATTATTATATACGTTTATCTGCACTTCCTTCCCAGCCAGGGTTTTCTTCTGGGTTATTGGTGAAGGTTATTGATACAGGTTTCCAGGACTGTTTTGTGGACTCTGCTTTTTCTCTCATCTGGAATCATATTCACAAGCTATTTCTTATAACCATTGCCTTAATTCTTTTTTGAACGCACTGCTTGGCTCTTGATGCATGCGTGTACATGCTTAGTTACTCGGGTGTGTCTGACTCTTTGTGACCCTGTGGACTGTAGCCCGCCAGTCTCCTCTGTCCATGGGATTCTCCAGGAAAGAATACTGAAATGGGTAGCCTATCCCTTCTACAGGGGATCTTCCCAACTCAGAGATCAAACTTGGGTCTCCTGTATTATAGGCAGATTCCTTACCATCTGAGCCACCAGGGAAGCCTTGGTACCTCAACTCAAAATTCAATACCTCAGTTTTTACAGACATCATAAATATCTTTTTATTATAACTAAGTATAAATCAATTAAATTGAGAAAGCATATTTGGTTTTGACATTTCAATTTCAATACAACCAGTTTCCTATTTCTCCTACATTTGTCTAAATAAGATACATTTCCCAGGACTAAGTGTTCTAAAATGAGTTTATAGTCATAGTTTTTGATATATGGGTTCCCCTGACAGGGGAACAGGTCTGTCTTTTAGGAACTCAGAGTCAATTTGCAACCATCAACTTTGTCTTCTTTTTCAGAAAAGCACAGGCAAACAATGATAGTTCTTTCTTCAAACACATCAAATAAACTTGTTACCAGGGCCAAACCTAACTGATTTCTAAGGCTTGAAACTTGACCCAGATTCTGATCTCACTGGGAAGGATTGACATATCCAATTTAGACCCAAGCACAAAGCCTCTATTTTAACCACAAATAGCAGTATTCTCATGTCAATTGAGGCCCTATGGGTCTCAAGATTCTCAACAATGAAAAAACATGAAGTTTTGAAAAAAGAAGCTTCATTCTATGTATATTGTTTCCCAGAAGGCATCACTCATTGTTGACTGATGCTGGTATTTGGAAGTGAAAGAGGTATTCATGACCTCTAAGTTCTGAGTGAAATATTCTCTTCCCAAAGGAAGCCTTTCAACTCAGTATGAGTACCTGTTTATTGCACTGAGTTTTAAAGAAAGCAGAATAAATGAGACAAGCAGACCTTGGTACATACTCTTTTTTGCCATCATTATCAAAGTATGTTTGATATCAAGTAACTGAAACCTGCTGGAGCAGGTCTCAACAGGATTTTCTGCAAGGTCATGTGGGGTATCTCATGAAACCCAAAACAAATAAGCACAGCTGGGCTGTCTTAGGATAAGAAATGTTTGCTGGAAAGTCAACAGGGATCGAGGAAGTTACTCTTGAGTTAGTATGGGATTTTATAGTGGTTAAGAACATAGAATCTGGAACAGGTCCTCTTGAGTTCAAGTCTCAGTTCCTCCATTTGCTTGCAATAAATATTTGAAACATATACTCTCTCTCTAATTTCTTCAGCTATGAAGATTCTTGTAAGATTTAAGAAATACAAAAGTTTTATAGTGCCTGGTACATATAATTGCATTCAATAAAGAGGTACTGCTATAATAAACTATTTATTGATGATGTAACATTTATTTTATTACCTGTGAGCAATTATCCCTTCAATAATTTCTCTTAGAAAAAGCTATCCCTTAACATGGGAAAGGTCCCCTGAAGGAGGGCAGAGCAAACCATTCCAGGATGCTTGCCTGGAGAATCCCCATGGACAGAGGAGTCTGGCAGAATGCAGTCCGTAAGGTCGCACAGAGTCAGACATTACTGAAGTGACTTAGCATGCTAGCACACACATCTCTTAACATAAAATATTAATAAACTAACTCAGTCAAAAAAGATCTGGGGCAATGAGCAGCTAAATAAATTAGAGTAACATTTAAAAAAAGGTATGTGGTACAGAATATCCATGAAATAATGTTTGTATAAGATCAAATACATACACATACATGGCTTATTTTATGTGGCACAAAAATTCTATGTGAAGTTTTCATTTCTGTGACTTTAATCTGTGTCAGCTACAACTCAGCAAGGTATTATTTGTCCTTTGTCCTTTTAAGAAGTTTTAAAAATGTCTATATCAAATAAAAGCCTGTTATATATAAAAATAAGTAAAGTAGTAAAAAAATTCCAAATATTGGGAAATCCATTGATTTTATGTATATATGCATGTAATGAAAAGAAGAGAAGCAAAAAGCAAAGGAAAAAAGGAAAGATATACCCATTTGAATGCTGAGTTCCACAGAATAGAAAGGAGAGATAAGAAAGCCTTCCTCAGTAATCAGTGCAAAGAAATAGAGGATAACAATAGAATGGGAAAGACTAGAGATCTCTTCAACAAAATTAGAGATACCAAGGGAACATTTCATGCAAAGATGGGCTCAATAGCGGACAGAAATGGCATGGACCTAACAGAAACAGAAGATATTAAGAAGAGGTGGCAAGAATACACAGAAGAGCTATACAAAAAAGATCTTCACGATCCAGATAATCACAATGGTGTGATCACTCACCTAGAGCCAGACATCCTGGAATGTGAAGTCAAGTGGGCCTTAGGAAGCATCACTATGAACAAAACTAGTGGAAATGATGGAATTACAGTTGAGCTATCTCAAATTCTGAAAGATGATGCTGTGAAAGTGCTTCACTCAATATGCCAGCAAATTTGGGAAACTCAGCAGTGGCCACAGGACTGGAAAAGGTCAGTTTTCATTTGAATTCCAAAGAAAGGCAATGCCAAAGAATGCTCTAACTACCACACAATTGCACTCATCTTACACGCTAGCAAAGTAATGCTCAAAATTCTCCAAGCCAGGCTTCAACAATATGTGAACCATGAACTTCAAGATATTCAAGCTGATTTTAGAAAAGGCAGAGGAACCAGAGATCAAATTGCCAACATCGGCTAGATCATGGAAAAAGGAAGAGAGCTCCAGAAAAACATCTATTTCTGCTATATTGATTATGCCAAAGCCTTTGACGGTGTGGATCACAATAAACTGTGGAAAATTCTTCAAGAGATGGGAATACCAGACCACCTGACCTGCCTCTTGAGAAACCTATATGCAGGTCAGGAAGCAACAGTTAGAACTGGACATGGAACAGACTGGTTTCAAATAGGAAAAGGAGTACGTCAAGGCTGTATACTGTCACCCTGCTTATTTAACTTTTATGCAGAGTACATTATGAGAAATGCTGGGCTGAATGAAGCACAAGCTGGAATCAAGATTGCCGGGAGAAATATCAATAACCTCAGATATACAGATGACACCCCCTTATGGCAGAAAGTGAAGAACTAAAGAGCCTCTTGATGAAAGTGAAAGAAGAGAGTGAAAAGATTGGCTTAAAGCTCAACATTCAGAAAGCGAAGATCATGGCATCCAGTCCCATCACTTCATGGCAAATAGATGGGGAAACAGTGGCTGACTTTATTTTTGAGGGGGCTCCAAAATCAAGCAGATGGTGACTGCAGCCATGAAATTAAAAGATGCTTACTCCTTGGAAGGAAAGTTATGACCAATCTAGACAGCATATTAAAAAGCAGAGACATTACTTTGCCAACAAAGGTCATCCAGTCAAAGCTATGGTTTTTCCAGTAGACATATATGGATGTGAGAGTTGAACTATAAAGAAAGCTGATTGCCGAAGAATTGATGCTTTTGGACTATGGTCTTGGGGAAGACTCTTGGGAGTCCCTTGGACAGCAAGGAGATTCAACCAGTTCATCCTAATTGAAATCAATCCTGAATATTCATTGGAAGGACTGATGTTGAAGCTGAAACTCCAATACTTTGGCCACCTGATGCAAAGAACAGACTCATTTGAAAAGACCCTGATGCTGGGAAAGATTGAAGGCAGGGGGAAAAGGGGACAACAGAGGATGAGATGGTTACATGGCATCACCAACTCAATAGGCATGAGTTTGAGTATACTCCGGGAGTTGGTGATGGACAGGGAGGCTTGGCATGCTGCAGTCCTTGGGTTTGCAAAGAGTTGGACATGACTGAGTAGCTGAACTGAACTGAACTAATGTGTACATACGAATCAAATATAGGCCCACAAAGATGTAGCAGTATATTCAGTTCAGTTCAGTTCAGTCGCTCAGTTGTGTCTGACTCTTTGCGACCCCATGAATTGCAGCACACCAGGCCTCCCTGTCCATCACCAACTCCCGGAGTTCACTCAAACTCACATCCATTGAGTTGCTGATGCCATCCAGCCATCTCATCCTTTGTCTTCCCCTTCTCCTCCTGCCCCCAATCCCTCCCAGCATCAGAGTCTTTTCCAATGAGTCAACTCTTCGCATGAGGTAGCCAAAGTACTGGATTTTCAGCTTTAGCATCAGTCCTTCCAAAGAACACCCAGGACTGATCTCCTTTAGAATGGACTGGTTGGATCTCCTTGTGGTCCAAGGGACTCTCAAGAGTCTTCTCCAACACCACAGTTCAAAAGCATCAATTCTTCTGTGCTCAGCTTTCTTCACAGTCCAATTCTCACATCCATACATGACCAATGGAAAAACCATAGCCTTGACTAGACAGACCTTTGTTGGCAAAGTAATGTCTCTGCTTTTGAATAAATTAGCCCTTGAACTTAAACCTAAAACTAGGGACTTGAGGGAGAAGAAATTGCCTGAGTTAACTGAGGTATCCTGACTTGACTGAGTTAGCCTACAGCGACTGAATTTTCTCTGTGATGCAGAATGCAGACTTGGGAACAAGTTCAGTTTTTATCACTTTTTTTTTGCATAAACTTCTTCATAGCAAAGAACATAATAAAGACAAAAGGCCATAAATGCTTATTTAATTTGACTATATATAATTATCACTTCTGTAATTATATCATTAACAAAGGCAAAATAGAAACAATACTTTTTTGCAAAAAGAAAAGGTTTTGCAATGTGTTTTACAGAAAAAAATTAATCTTCTCAATATATAAAGAACTCATGAAAAATCAGAAAGAATAAAGCTACGCAACTCAAAGAAATATGATTCAAGATTAGTTATAGAAAAGAACATTGGATAATTTACCAGCCTTATTATATAAATTTTATTCTTATGTCAAAGTCATCTAACTACATGATATGTTTACGAGTCTATGGAGAATTACAGACTATCATATATTATGGGTGGAAATGTAGGTTTGTTTTTTTTTTAACAAACTCCATGGAAAATTAAACAATGCTTCTAAAAAATACAAATGTATATAAATTTGATTCTGCATTTCATCAAATTTATTTACATGTATGTTTAATGAATGTGTTTTGTTATTATAGTACCTCATTTTTTATAACAAATTATTGAAAAAAATTCAAAATCTATCAACAAAGGGCTAGTAAAATAAACAGAATGAAAAAATATTTTATGTATTTGTTCTATATTAAACTATGTAGAACAATGTAAAAATATTATATGAAAAGATCTCTTTAAGTGAAAAATATTTACTACATATCTTTTTATACATTTTGAATTTGCAACCATGTTAATTCATCACCTATTCAGAAAATTATGTTTTAAATATCAGATAAATTACAATAGTACTCACATATAATGAAATCCAATTAAATAGTTTTCCCATTATTGCAGGAGCATTGAAGTAATATGTTTGTTCAACCTTTTATTGTAAAAAAGCTTCAAGTTAAAATGATCCCATTTTTCATTTATCAGTCAAGGAAAATTTAAGCAATTCATAGTATTGATGAGGCTCTCTGGAAATAGACACTGTTATGCATAGCTGGCAGAAGTATGAGCTGTCTGCCAAAGATACAGCATCATCCTCCCCTACTTCTTTTTTCCCAGCCAAGCCTGTCTTCCACTGTAATAGCTGAATATCGGCTACTTGCTTTCCCAGCAACGTGTAGTTAAAGCATGAGCATACAAGCTAGTAGAGACAAAGAGAACCTGAGAGAATATTTGGGATTTGTTTTTGCTTTGTTTTGTTTTGTTTTTCCTTTCTAAAAGAATGAAGCTCACAGATGGTAAATATTCTCCTTTCCAAATGACACCTTTGACTGTGGTAACCATCTTGGACCTCAGGGAAGAAGCCAAAAAATGCCTTGCTCTCAGATTTTGTGTTAGAAGTAAAGGATATCTCTATCTTCTAGCCACTTTAAATTGGGTCTTCTTATTTATGTCTGTAAACATTCTGATCCCTGAAGTTTCTCAGAAAACAAACAGATCAAATGCTAATCAATAGAGCAACTTTAAATTATATTTGTAATTATTCTCCACAAGTCAAAAGTGGAAATATAGAAGAAAGGGAGGGGGAGAGAGGATTAGAAGGAGCAAATATTGCAATTTTCTACAAATATGCATTGCTTTGCTTTAGCACCAACGTTCCTTACTTGTGTGATTTAAAAACATATGGTTTTAATCTCACCATCAAATATAGTTTGTGAGCATAACAAATGCTAATATAATTTACCAAATGAATGTGGAATTCAAGAAAATAGCTTTTCAGTGAACAATGATAACACCGAATTTTACATCTTTGCTGATTTTATCTATTTCAGATGTCAGCACCTTTTTATCATTTAGACCCCTAAAAAAATTTAGTCAAGTCAAAATAACTTTGGTGGTCTCTCCCGAGCTACTCAATAGCTAGCAATTAACTCATGAAAGTTCATCTATGATCCTATGAAACACTTGAAAAATTACCGCTGCCTTATAGACTCAATAGATTTAAACTCTAACCAAATTTTTTAGGCTTTCAATTCTATAGAAAAAAAAAATTCCAACAATTTTGTTTTTCTCTAAATCAAGTGATATTACCAACTGACACATTGTTAAAGTATTTGTATGTAGCATACAAATTAACTGTAGAATACAAAGAGAAACTTAAGTAAAGATTTCTGTTTTAGGAATGCCTGAATCAACTGTAATCAACAGACAACTGATTAAAATGATTAATTTGCTAGATTATGAATTACTTCTCTAGCTCTAATTTTCTGTACTAAAAATATTCATTTGCAATGAAATCAGTAATCTAAGTCTGAAACTGGAAAATTCTGTCAACCTATATCCAAATATATATGTGTAAATATATATATATATATATGCATACACATATTAAAATTGTGAGTGCTAAGGACATATTGATTCCTTCATTTTGCCACTTCATATATGGTGAAATCATACTTCTCATATAAATTTATTTTCATACAACTAAAGTTTGAGAGAAATTTTTCTAAAACCTTCTAAATTCTAAGTCAAATTTGAAGCTATTATATTCTCAATGGAAATGGCATCTAAAAAATTTTGAAATTTCACAAATATTGAGGGTCTCATTTTCCCAAATTACATGAAATATTTAAAGTAGAATTTAATAAGATATATTATTTGTTAAATATTAAATTCTATATTGATCATTCAAAATATGTCACTCCATTGATTATAATGATATATATATATATATATCTTTTTATACATAGATGCTTTAATCTCTGTGAAATCCATATTGCATCTTTAGGAGAAACAGAAGTATATAAAATTATGTAGCTAATTTAGTTGATTTCCTCTACCTTAGGGAAACAAATTATTCATTGTCTCAAGGAGGCAATTTAAGATGTAAGACATGCTGTGAGGCGAAGAGGAAGAATGAGGCATAGTAAAAGCCACTTGTAATCTTTTAAGCAACCTATGGTTATGTCTGAGAAAAAGAAAATCACACATTCAGCACCCAAAGCCTTAAAAGGTATGGTTGATTTCTCTGAATGAGTCATGGGAGTATGCAGGTTTGGCATCGCATATCACAAATGAAACTTCTCCCAAACCCACCTTGAGCATCCCTGCTTCTTACAAGTTCTTGTCCCTAAGGCAGATGTTACCTATCTTGTTCTCCTTCTTAGGCTCCTCCCAGCAAATTCCCTTTCTCTCCCACCTCAGTTTCTTATTTTTCTGTTATCCTATTCTACCAAGCAAAAAATGGCCCAGTTTAGAAAGTGTTTTTCCTCTAACATGGCTCTTGAGGCACTGAATGGTTTTGGGGTTGTGGAGGAAAGTCTCAATTCTTCTGCTGCATATAATGTGTAACATTTGTCTAAGAATGTATTTCTTACATCCATCCAGTGTGCCTACAATTTTGCTCAACAACGGTGATTCACAGATAGAACTATAGATAGCTGTATAAATATAAGGGACTCCCTGGTGGCTCAGACGGTAAAGAATCTGCTTGCAATGGGGGAGAACTGGGTTTGATTCCTGGTTTGGGAAGATCCCCTGGAGGAGCACATGACAACCTGCTCCAGTATTCTCGTTTGGAGAATCCCCATGGACAGAGGAGCCTGGTGGGCTATACTTCATGGGGTTCCAAAAACTCAGACATGACTGAGCGACTATATGCAGCACAATACATAAACATAAATATACATATATAATATGTGTATATATATATATCTACATATAAATACACACATATACATATGTGTGTATATATTACATAATTTTCCTATTTGTTTCATATAGAACTTTTTTTACAATTAAGGCTTGCACTCATACACATCCTATATGCTTTTTTAAGTTATTTCAGCTTCCTTTCGAGAATGCTTTGATATACAATATTTTTAAAGTAATTTTATTAGTCTCACAACTTACAGACTGACCATTATTCTCTTACTCTCTCTGGGTTCATCTTGTTTCATCTTCTTGGACCCTCACAGTGGTTCATCCCAGAATGAGCTTCACAAAATGAATTTTGTGCAAAGCTGTAGAACTCCAGAAGGAATGTATTAAAAATCATATTCAAAACAAGCTTCCAGCTTTAACCCAAATATTCTCATTTTATTGAGCTCTTTGTTCATGTTTCATGATAAGCATAATGTCTCTTCTGCTATAACAAGAACCCCAGATTGCACAACTTTATTATCATTTCATTCCAGTTGCCCAACCAGTTCAACTTTCTGCACATATAAACTAATGCTGGTTTTACAAGCCAAATGGAGGGGAATAGTTAAACTTAGTTTTCTCAGACTTTCCCCATATTTTACTTGTATCCCCCACTTTACTGTTCAGTTCAGTTCAGTTCAGTCACTCAGTCATTTCCAACTCTTTGCCACCCCATGGACTGCAGCACTCCAGGCCTCCTTGTCCATCACCAACTCCCAGAGTATACTCAAACTCATCTCAATTGAGTCAGTGATGCCATCCAACCACCCCACCCTCTGTTTTCCCCTTCTCCTCCTGCCTTCAATCTTTCCCCAGCATCAAGGTCTTTTCAAATGAGTCAGCTCTTCACATCAGGTGGCCAAAGATTTGGAGTTTCAGCTTCAACATCAGTCCTTCTGATGAATAATCAGGACTGATTTCATTTAGGATGAACTGGTTGGATCTCCTTGCAGTCCAAGGGACTCTCAAGAGTCTTCTCCAACACCACAGTTTAAAAGCATCAATTCTTGGGCACTCAGGTTTCTTTATGGTCCAACTCTCACATCCATACGTGACTACTGGAAAAACCATAGCCTTGACTAGATGGACCTTTGTTGGCAAAGTAACATCTCTGCTTTTCAATATGCTGTCCAGGTTGGTCATAACTTTTCTTCCAAGGAATAAGCATCTTTTAATTTTGTGGCTGCAGTCACCATCTGCAGTGATTTTGGAGCCCCCCAAAAATAAAGTCAGCCACCATTTCCCCATCTATTTGCCATGAAGTGATGGGACCGGATGCTATCATCTTAGTTTTCTTAATGTTGAGCTTTAAGCCAACTTTTTCACTCTTCTCTTTCACTTTCATCAAGAGGCTCTTTAGTTCTTCTTCACTTTCTGCCATAAGGGTGGTGTCATCTGCATATCTGAGGTTATTGATATTTCTCCCAGAAATCTTGATTCCAGCTTGTGCTTCATCCAGCCCAGCATTTCTCAGGATAACCCAACTCATGTTTTTCTTGTCCTATTCTTAATAATAATAAAGAATAATTGGTCATATTTCATTCATCTCCCTTTTATTTGAAGGCTATTATATAGTCATATTTTCTATCCTATTTAATTGTATCCCAAACACTTTATCATTTTTAAGATCATACCAAAACTAAGGAACACAGATTATTATTCAATATGTTATTACATTTTGATTTATTGCCTTTTCTTTCAATGTTGTCTATATTTTAAAGATAAACATATAGAACTTTTGAAAATGTATCCAATTTTAAGTGACTATCAGGATTCATGGGCATTTAACCAATGTCTTCACACATTCTGAAATACCCTCAAATATATCTAAGGAGTGTGTTTTCATGGAATGTTTTTCACTTCCATGTACAAAGCAGCAGTGTGAGTATGATTGGCAGAGAACCTTAACAGAACAAAGCTTTGTTTCATTTAACCAATAAGAATGATAGGCTTTCTCAATTTTTTAAAAAAATATCACTGCTGCTGTTAAGTCGCTTCAGTCATGTCCAACTCTGTGCGACCCCAAAGACGGCAGCCCTGTCCAGCCAGACTAGGCTCCCCTGTCCTGGATTCTCCAGGCAAGAACACTGGAGTGGGTTGCCATTTCCTTCTCCAATGCATGAAAGTGAAAAGTGAAAATGAAGTCGTTCAGTCGTGTCTGACTCCTAGCGACCCCATGGACTGCAGCCTACCAGGCTCCTCCATCCATAGGATTTTCCAAGCAAGAGTACTGCCTTCTCCTTAAATATCACTCATCCACTTCAATTAGATACATTAGGAAAATATTGTATTCATTCTGTTTGGGCTCTACAGTTCTAAGTAAGTAAGTGCTGCTGCTGCTAAGTCGCTTCAGTCGTGTCCGACTCTGTGTGACCCCAGAGATGGCAGCCCACCAGATTCCCCCATCCCTGGGATTCTCCAGGCAAGAACACTGGAGTGGGTTGCCATTTCCTCCTCCAATGCATGAAAGGGAAAAGTGAAAGTGAAGTCTCTCAGCTGTGTCCAACTCTTAGCGACCCCATGGACTGCAGCCTACCAGGCTTCTCCATCCATGGGATTTTCCAGAGTACTTGGGTGGGTTGCCATTGCCTTCTCTGAAGTAAGTCTTTAAGCTTGCATTAATCAATGAAATAACCAGAAAGAAATATATTTTCTTTACACATCGGTGAAAATATTTGTCTGAAAAATTTTAAGTGAATTTGTGTAAAGCTACATCTAATTATGGTTTGTGTCACAAAGAATGGGTAATGCCACTAACAACTACTATTACTTTAGGTCAATAACATCATTAGCCCTATTGCACTTGAATGGTACATGCGTCTTAGTGCATGAGTGCATGCTATGTAAGAAATTCAAATGAGCATCATTTTAAAACAAAATTGCTTAGGGTAAGTGAGTTTCCTTTACCAAGTAACTTTATTTTAGTACTAAGGAAGAAGGAACCCATTAGAAGTCATGGAACATTCACTGTCAAGCCATTTCCATTTTCAGAAGATAGAAAAAGGCCATTAAAAAAACATTATGGGTAATGGTAGACTGGCAACAAGAGGGTGTTGTCTCACAGCCCTTGAGAGCATGGGAGGAAAGGAGCACCAAAATAATCAGAAATTGTTTAAAGCAGCTTTCTTGTGACAAAAGAGAAAAAGAAAGACCAACGGAAAGAAAAGGGAAGGAAGAATAGCTGACAGCATTTTATGAGACATGCCTTTACCTCTCTGGTACTTACATTACCCTGCTCCTGCTACACACTCACCCTTCATTATATAGATCTATCCTAGTTGAAGGTTGCAAATAATTCTTGTCATTTGTTTCTTTCCTTTGCTTTTCCACAGAAAGGCTTCTTATTCACAAATTTAAGAAAAATTAAAAAAAAAAAAGTTTTTGAATGCTATGGTGACACTGGACTTAGAAAGCCTTTTATTCTTTCATTCATTCCCCTCCCCTTTCTTCCATCTCTCCCTTCTTTCCTTCCTGTCAATCATCTATTGATCTATAGCATAAATTCTTCATTTCATTATATTATAGTATGTGATTCAGTTCAGTTACATAAACATTTACTGAGTATATTATGTAAAAGACACTTACCACTCTTAAGATAAAGTCTTAGAATTTTGAAGGCCAAAGATGAAAGAATCCACAAACATAAAAGACAGCCAAAGCACATTACCTATCTGTGAAGCAGAAGTTTGCATGAGTCCTTGTAAGCACACACTCTCATTTTTCCATGGTTTTCACATGATTTAACACTTAGGGCCCTTATTTTGATATCTCTGTGACTGTGGTTATGTGTCCAAATTTTACTTATATTGATTGCTTGATTCCCCTACTGACCCAGTTAGGACAGTGCATTTATTCTTTCTACCTCCATTAAAGTTTACTAAAGCCCTTCTATTTCAAATGATAGGATTTAAAATACTCATTAAACTTGGATTATATTATTGCTATCCAAAAGCATTATAGTGGAGTCTTGAATATAATATATATATATATATATAATAATCCAGTCCAGGTAGATTAAAGCTTTAAATGTGAAAGGCAAAAACAAAAACTTTGGTAAACATGTGTAGAAAGATACTTTCATGGCCTTGGGATAGAATAAGATTTTTCAAACAAACAGAAAAAATGATAACCATAAAAGAAAGATTGATAAGCTACAAAATTAAATTAAGAACTTTGGTTCTTCAAAAGACACCATAAAATAGTGAAAAGACAAGCCAGACACTCTGAAATATGACTGTTCAGAAAAAACCCATACCAATCAGGAGACAAGTACACTGAATTCATGAAAATCAAGGTGTTGATAGTGGGAGAGTCTGCCCATTTGTGGGGGCACAGAGTATATAAAAAACCTTTGTACCTTCTGAGTTTTGCTGTGAACCTGAAGATGCTCTAAAAAATAGTCTGTTTTAAAAAATCATGAACAAGCATTTCACTGAGAAGGAAACATTAAAGATCTTAACTATAGGAAAACTGATAATGATAAGGAATGTTCATATTCATTTATGTACATTTATTTCTCCAAATTAGAAAAAATTAAGATATCTGATGATGCTGAGGGCTGTTGTGCATGGGAACCAATGGGACTCTTTTGTACAGTTGGAGGTATATTTGTTGCACAACCACTTTGAAGGATAGTTTACTGTTGCCCTGTGGAGATAAGCATATGCATTTTCCACAACCCTGTGTTCTACTCTTGCAAGATGTGCCAGGATACAGGTACTTAGATACTGCAATAGATAAAACTGGAAACAACTCACATGTCCTTGGAGAAAACAATATAGAAGCAGATTATAGTATATAAAAAAATGAAGCATTATATAGCCATTATTGAAATGATTAATGAAAAAATGAAATATATATGCAGCAATAGAATAACATTAGAGATAAATATTTGAGGAAACATTAATTACAGTGGTAAGATAACATTTTTATTGAACTCAAAAGTAAACAAAATCTAACAATGTGTAAGTTGTCTATAAGGGCTTCTGGGGTAGTGCTAGTAGTAAAGAACCCTCTGCCAATGCAAGAGAGGAAGAGGCATGGTTTTGATCCCTGGGTTAGGAAGATCCCTTGGAGAAGGGAATAGCTACCCAGTCCAGTATTCTTGCCTGGAGAGTCCCATGGACTGAGAAGCCTGGAAGGCAACAGTCATAGGGTCTCAAAGAGTCAGACATGACTGAAGTGACTTAGCATTCATGCACATACATACATAAAGTGATAAGATAATTTAAACAGAACAAAAGGAAAATAAATGGCCAGCCCAAAATTCAAAATCAGGGTGGAGTTTGCAGGTGAGACAATGAGATGGGTTGAGAAGCATATACGGGTGGACTTAAGGTACTGTCAGTAACCTAGATCCAAAGTTGGGTAGTGACAATAAAAGATGTGCACTTTGTTACTCTGTTTCCTAACTTCTGTGAATACTACATTTTTTTTTCTTGAGGGATTACACTTAGTGTGGATACATTTTCACAATTTCCATTTATTTCAGTGGTTATCAGTAAAACATAGCAAGTATTTATAAAATTTAAGGGAATGGCAGATTCAGAGAACACATTAGTCACCTTGCAGTTTTACCTCTTCTAAAGATGACAAAGACAATTGTAGCCAAGCAAATAATTCATTTTTCAAAAGATTAAGTCACAGTGAACAAAATTCAACTCTAAAGCTTATTCTATCCAAATATAGAAATAAAAATCAGGATTGATCCTCAACTTTAAACTTTCTAGATAAATACATAATAATTATCAGCAGCTCTGTTCAAACGTACAACAGAGCAGCGGGATCTCACCTTTAGGCCTTAATGCAAACTTTGATCCATTTCATTCCAATGATGTGAGTCAATGCATATGATTCTAGTTGATTTTATCCTAGACTTGTATCTACTCTGTCATGGGTAGATGACTTGTGCAGTCTTGGAGTCTTCTGGTTCTCTGGCCCAGTTATGATAAAAGCTGGAAGATCCAACTACATTCTACTGATTTATGAGAAAAATAGACTTTGGAAGACAGTCATAACTGTCATGCCAGCCCTGCTCTGGCTAGGTCTTCCCAGAGAATACTGCCAATTATAAAATTGCTGTTTTGGAAACTCCCTCATTGTGCTAGGAATTGAAGCTCAGACAGTTTGGTCTAAGTCAACTGAGGTGGGGGTTTAACATATAACTACTCTATATGTACATCTATATACTAGACCATTTTTCCAAGACACAGGAATACTTTTTATCATTTATTAAAAATAAAGTAAATGATTCAAAGCTGAGCTAGTTTTCACCAGTGGCTCAGTGGTAAAGAATACAGCTGCTAATTCAGGAGACACAGGAGATGTGGGTTCAATCTTTGGGTTAGGAAAATCCTCTGGAGATGGAAATGGCCACTCCAGTATTCTTGACTGGATAATCCCATGGACAGAGGAACCTCACAAACTTCAGTCCTTGCATTTGAATCAGACACAACCAAGCACGCACATACACATCGCACATTTGGAATATGTGTTTTTGCAAAGCCAGCAGGAAAAAATAAAAAATAAATCCATTCTGAGATAGCTTTAAATAATGTCAACATTTCCTTTGAATTATAGGAAATGTAATCCTTAATTACAGAGAGAAAAAGTACCTCTATGACTATAGCCTAAATTACTCCTTTTATAACACTTCATTTCAGGGAAAGTTCCTGCTATTTAGAATGGGCAATCTTGCAACTCCATAGGAGGAATTGTCAGTTATAAAAATAAGTGTTTTCTACAAAAGCCACCTAACCGGAAGTGTAGAGAATGTCACAGCAGTAGGTTGAACCACCCTCCTCCTCATCTGTGGGCATGTGAACACACAATGTTTAAGCTATAGGCAAGGAAATTGGTCTGTAACCAAGTGTGGAGCCATAATGTTTACGTATTCAGATAATTCTTCCTTTTCAACAGAGCCCAGTGATAGATATATAATAAAGTAGTATTAGTACAGCAAGTACAATAGATTACTTAAGTAAAATAAGAACTGATTGAGCTTATCTTATTAATTTAGAATATGCCACATCATAGACATTATATATAAATCAGGCAAACTCAACTTGCCCTGATGCAGTTATAAATGCAAATATCTGAAAAGTCAGTTAAGCACTAACAGCTATAAAAAAGCAAAATAAAACAACCAAAAAAACCAGTAGTTTTGTGCAAACTATAAATTCTTATAAAAAGCAAAATTCTTAAATATTTTATCATTCCAAAATATTTTTAAAGAAAAAATACTTGCTTTCTACGTGTCTTAATTTTTCCTCATAGCTATTAGATTCATGCCTGAATCTAACAGAAATGTGAAACCTGTTTGCTTTCTCTATGATTGAGGTTAATGGTCATTTAATATTTCAATGTTACAACTAAGACCACACTGACTCCTAAAGCAGCTCAGACTCCAGACTCTTGTCACTGCCCTTTTGTTCTTTTGTCCTTGCCAAATTTCATTCCAAAAACACAGCTGTCTTGCCTTAGAAACACTGGATAGCACATTCAAACCATGCTTGGGGACAATTTTATAAATACATAAATTTATTTAATTAAAATTTTATTTTACATTGCAGCATGGTTGATTAACAATGTTGTGTTAGTGTCAGGTGCACAGCAAAGTGATTCAGTTGTTCATCAGTTTATCTATTGTTTATCAAGTTTCAGTTCAGTTCAGTTCAGTCGCTCAGTCATGTCCGACTCTTTGCAACCCCATGAACTGCAGCACACCAGGTCTCCCTGTCCATCATCAACTCCCAGAGTTCACCCAAACTCATGTCCATCGAGTCGGTGATACCATCCAGCCATTTCATCCTCTGTCATCCCCTTCTCCTCCTGCCCCCAACACCTTCCAGCATCAGAGTCTTTTCCAATGAGTCAACTCTTCGCATGAGGTGGCCAAAGTACTGGAGTTTCAGCTTTAGCATCATTCCTTCCAAAGAAATCCCAGGGCTGATCTCC
>NW_011494832.1:7983762-7990154 GCF_000754665.1 Bison bison bison | reverse complement strand
CAAGGGACTCTCAAGAGTCTTCTCCAACACCACAGTTCAAAAGCCTCAATTCTTCAGTGCTCAGCTTTCTTCACAGTCCAACGCTCACATCCATACATGACCACAGGAAAAACCATAGCCTTGACTAGATGGACCTTTTTTGGCAAAGTAATGTCTCTGCTTTTGAATATGCTATCTAGGTTGGTCATAACTTTCCTTCCAAGGAGTAAGCGCCTTTTAATTTCATGGCTGCAGTCACCATCTGCAGTGATTTTGGAGCCCCCCAAAATAAAGTCTGACACTGTTTCCACTGTTTTCCCATCTATTTTCCATGAAATGATGGGACCAGATGCCATGATCTTCGTTTTCTGAATGTTGAGCTTTAAGCCAACTTTTTACTCTCTTCTTTCAGTTTCATCAACAGGCTTTTGAGTTCCTCTTCACTTTCTGCCATAAGGGTGGTGTCATCTGCATATCTGAGGTTATTGATATTCCTCCAGGCAATCTTGATTCCAGCTTGTGCTTCTTCCAGCCCAGCGTTTCTCATGATGTACTCTGCATAAAAGTTAAATAAGCGGGTGACAATATACAGTCTTGACATACTCCTTTTCGTATTTGGAACCAGTCTGTTGTTCCGTGTTCAGTTCTAACTGTTCCTTCCTGATCTGCATACAGATTTCTCAAGAGGCAGGTCAGGTGGTCTGGTATTCCAATCTCTTGAAGAATTTTCCACAGTTTATTGTGATGCACACAGTCAAAGGCTTTGGCATAGTCAATAAAGCAGAAATAGATGTTCTTCTGGTACTCTCTTGTTTTTTCCATGATCCAGCGGATGTTGGCAATTTGATCTCTGGTTCCTCTGACTTTTCTAAAACCAGCTTGAACATCTGGAAGTTCACGGTTCACATATTGCTGAAGCCTGGCTTGGAGAATTTTGACCATTACTTTACTAGCATGTGAGATGAGTGCAATTGTGCGGTAGTTTGAGCATTCTTTGGCATTGCCTTTCTTTGGGATTGGAATGAAAACTGACATTTTCCAGTCCTGTGTCCACTGCTGAGTTTTCCAAATTTGCTGGCATATTGAGTGCAGCACTTTGTCAAGTTTATCTATCAGTTTATCTATTGTTTATCAAGTTCTTTTTCCATTTAGATTATTACAGAATATTGGGTAGAGTTTCCTTGCTATAAAACAAGTTGTGTACATGTCAATCCCAAACTCCCAATGTATTCCTCCCCCCAGCCCTTTCCCCCTCATTACCATGAGCTCCTTCTCTAAGTCCATGAGTCTGTTTCTGTTTTGTAAATAAGTTACTTTGTATCATTGTTTTTAGATTCTGCATACAAGCAATTTTATATGATATTTGTCTTTGTCTCACTTACTTCACTTAGTATGATAATCTCCAAGCCAATCCATGTTGCTGCGAATTTTAAACAGCAAAGCTAAAAAAAAAAAGCACAAAAATGTGGGTGTGGTGGGGGGAGAGAAGGTAGTAACTGGACAGTGAAAAGGACATTTTTTGATAGTATAAAAGCTGAAACAAGGCAGAGCTTTGCCTTGTTTAGCCTCAGTGGGGAATATGCACAATGGGTGACACGTATTTTGCCACTCAGAACACGTCTGCCTGTATTAAGAGGCTCACCCTAGTATTAATTTTGAGTTTACAAATAAATTTTAGTGAGTGGGCAAATTAGCAAATACCAAGCTCTTAAACACTGAGGATTGACAAAATTTATCCTAATTCCACCTCTCAAACAGAACAAGCTTTTCATTTCTTGTATTAGCCCTTCTCAGCTTTGAGGATAAAGTAACAGTTATGTATTCTCTGATGGATGCCAGGCTCCTTTCACAGGACTTAACTTGTGTTTACTCCTTCTAGTCTCACAACAGGTTTACGAAGTAGAAATATCATGATCCCCCAAGGAGTACAGGGGGCTTTGTTTGTTCAAGTTATACAGGTAATAAGTAGCACAGGTAGAATTAAATGCAAGCAGCCTGGCCCCAGGCACAAATACTGGGGGAAACAGATAACAAATACTCAGTTGTACAGCTCACACAACTTCCTCCACTCTCCTTCCCCACCACCAAAATGTCCTCAACATGCCCAGTGTCTTGGTCTGAAGTCATCCATATTTTGATAGTTATGTTTTATCTCTGAATCAAATTAATGTGCAGAAAATTCTGTGTATGTAACATGGTCTTGGCTGCTTGAAGGAATGCTCTCCACCGTATTCTGTCCTGGGCTTACACTATGGGATACTGTAAGTGCCATATGGAACCTGTTACTTATTGGAGAAATGTTGTTGAGGACATTGCCTTTGACATTACTCAGTGTTCCCAGTATAAAGAACCACATGAGTCATTTTTCTCAGGCCTAGTGCCAGGAAGAACCTGAGTAATACACATGCGTTTTTTCCCCTTTTGAAACAATGTGAGTCAGATTAATAACCATATTTCTTAAGTGAATTTTAGGAAACTCTAGAACTCTAAAGGAGGCCATGTGTCCACAACATCCTACATGGTTATTAAAACTTACATTCCTATGTAATCATTGCATGTTTTAATTTTTCTCTTGCTCTTGACAATTCATTCTTTTTTAATTTCTACCTACATATATCTACCTCAAAACAATTGTGGAATAAAACAAGGGTGTGTGTGCTTAGCCACTCTGTCGTGTCCAACTCTTTGTGACCACATGGGCTGTAGCCTGCCGGGGATTATCCCAGCAAGAATACTGGAGTGAGTTGCCATATCCTTCTCCAGGGGATCTTCCTGACCCAGGGATTGAACGTTAGTCTCATGCGTCTCCTGCATTGCAGGCAGATTCTTTATCTACCCAGCCACTGGGGAAGCCCACAACAAGGGGAAAGTATATAAAGAAATTAATATACAAATTAATTTGATTTGGAGTCCTCATTTTCCCTGTCACTGTTGTCTAATGCTTTCTAGCTTATAAACATGGCTTTAAAAGGAGCATCTAACACTGAATGTGAAATTCTAGATGTACTCTAACCAACACTCCTAGTTTTATTTTCATCTGCCTTGATCAGCTTTGTTTAAAAGATAGCATGTACTTTGTGTCTAAGTTTCCTTAATTCACGGTTATAAATTTTTAATAGTTTAGGTAATTTAGATAATCTATAAGGTTCTTTCTGGTAAATTCCTATTTAGATTTGCAAGCAAATGTTTTTAAATAAAAACCTTATGCATTTTTTCTACAAACATTTAAGTTATATTGAAGCACTGCAATTTATTTTTGAAACTTCTGCAGATAAATCTAAACTAAGCCAGAGTGACTACGTTTCTTACAAGTGAGTAGATAAGCATGTGTGGGTGTGAGCAGAGTTACGCCTGCGTAGATGATGCACCAAAGCAAGGAAGGACTCCTAGTTCCGTAAATGTTACGTCAGCCTAGCAACGTGATCACATCAACTTCAATGCTAGGAATACATCCACTGATCGCAGTCACGCTGTGATCATACTCTTAGGTTGTGATCAGTTTTTTCTAGAAAGGTAATGAGGTTATTTACTGTGGGTTACAGACTGACATCAAATTTGTTTTTAACTAATGTGATGAGATTAAAAAGGTGAAAATATTCTATTAGCCTGTATATATTAGAACTTTAAAAATAATTTTTAAAGAGTCATAAAGGAGCAAGAATAAAGAGGAAACTGCTAGCTCATAGGAGGGATAAGTTTAGCATGTTATAAAGTAAAACATGGTTTGGTCTTAATACAAGTTAACTCCATTTTATTAGAGATAATTTACCCCAGAAGGTAATTTATCCCAGAAGATATAGTCCATGCAGAAACTTTTAGGAAGCTTAAAATTTTATATTTAGGATGTTTTTATTTTATGTTAAGAGAAGTGGTTTCTGTTTATTTTCCAAGAGAGAATAATCCACATTTTTCTTCCCTCTGATATGATATTGAATATAGTTAAAGAGTACAGTCTGGATTGATTTTTTTTTTTTTTTTTGCTTTGGAAAGTACCATATATAAGGAGATATAAATACACACACACACACACACACACATTAGGTAGATGTGATTAATAGATAAATAATGTAAAAAGCAGAATCCTCACTTTTCCAGAGAACCAAAAGGACAAGCTTGCCTAAAAGTAAAATAAAAAAATATAGACTATTTTCTCCAAAATTTGTTGAATTTTAAACATTTATTTTAAGCTTTTTTCACCATACAATTCTGATTTTTAAACATCCAAATTTAAGCAGAGAAGTATAGGAGGCAACTGAACTTGATAAAAATCAATAAAGAAGAAAAAACACACTATAACAACTAATATGCATTATTCTATAGCATAGATCATTACAGACCATTATTGAAAAGTTCTTATTTTGGTAAAAGGTACACATTTTGTGACCTAATAATTCTGAGATTTGTAAGTGTATCCCTAAAACAGTTGTTAATGCTATCACACAGAGAAAAGAGTTTTTCCATGAATTAACTATATCAGTGAATGAAATAACAGAATCTTCCTTACGTATTTACTATTTGCTTTTCTTTTAGGCAGTCAACAAGCAAAGTTTTAAAGACAATACAAGTACTTTTTTATATATGGCTTTTATTCTGGCAGATATCCCTTAAAGTAAAATGTATCATACTTAACCAACAGAAAACTTTAGGAAACTTAGATCCTTCTAAGTACTAGAAATTAATATATTGGCATAGCCACAGGAAGTAATAAGTTCCATTGACAGCAATATTTTTGTTAGATAAAATGCATTTAATCTGTAATATATCCGAGACTTACGATCATCTAAATAATATATAAATAAACTTGGTCCCTCTCCAGTGATTGAGAACACATTCTCTGTCTGATTGTGGATAATTTCAATCCCAAAAGTCAGCAGCAAATAACTTTATCACATAAACCACATCTTACTTTGTAAGCAAAGGGTTGCATGTTAAGAAAATAATAAGGAACATAAAACCACCTAAACCATTTTTGTGAACAATGATAAAGAATGATGGTATTTTTCTAAGTTGTGACATAAAACATTAATTCTTTGGATTTGAAAATAGTAGAAACAAAAGAGAAACCACACACACACACACAAATACAAAAAGCATACACAATCTTAACGTGTCTAATGGTCTACTAATTGAAGGCATAACATATAAAACCATTAATGGCAACATTCACTCAGTATATACTTAGTACTTATTCTGTGCCAAGCATGTGCAACATATACATAAGCCTACCACTCAAGGATCCTTTTGCATTCTCTTCATCTTGACAGGTTTATATTCTTTCTTCTTTCCTGTCTTACTTTCTTTTATATATATTTGCTATTATTATTAGTTATTTTCCCCCAATACTTAAAGTTTATAATTTTAGTAGTTAGTCTAGATCTGTGGTGATATGGCAGTTATCACTCATAGGTGACTATTAATTTAATTTACTTCCCTGGTGGCTCAGACAGTAAAGTGTCTGTCTACAATGCAGGCAACCCAGGTTTGATCCCTGGGTTGAAGATCCCCTGGACAAGGAAATGGCAATCCTCTCCAGGACAATTGCCTGGAAAATCCCATGGACAGAGGAGCCTGGTAGGCTACAGCCCATTAAAATTAAGTAACATTTAAAGTTCAGTTTCTTAACTAAGTTTCTCACTCATTAATGTTCAGTTTCTTAGCCAATTTTAGCAGAGGTAACATGCAGGGTTTGATGATGGACTGAATGAGGGATGAAGACAAAGGAAGTCATTGATGAGGATCCTGTCTTTTCCCTGAGCACTGCTAGGGAAAAACTTGCTAACTGCTGAGAGGAGAAATTCTGTAGATAGAGATCATAACTGAAAATTAATGTAACTTATCTATCTGACCTCTAAAGTGGAGATGTTAAGAGAGTGTGTGTTTGGCTATACAAATCTAGTGTTCAACAGAGAGATTTGGCTTGAAGATTTTAATTTGGAAATTAACAGCATAGTTCAGTTCAGTTCAGTTGCTCAGTCATGTCCGACTCTTTGCGACCCCATGAATCGCAGCATGCCAGGCCTCCCTGTCCATCACCAACTCCGGAGTTCACTCAGACTCACATCCATCGAGTCAGTGATGCCATCCAGCCATCTCTTATGTGTCTTCCCCTTCTCTTCCTGCCCCCAATCCCTTCCAGCATCAGAGTCTTTTCCAATGAGTCAACTCTTCGCATGAGGTGGCCAAAGTACTGGAGTTTCAGGTTTAGCATCATTCCTTCCAAAGAAATCCCAGGGCTGATCTCCTTTAGAATGGACTGGTTGGATCTCCTTGCAGTCCAAGGGACTCTCAAGAGTCTTCTCCAACACCACAGTTCAAAAGCATCAATTCTTCGGTGCTCAGCTTTCTTCACAGTCCAACACTCACATCCATACATGACCACTGGAAAAACCATAGCTTTAACTAGACAGACCTTT
>NW_011494832.1:7979005-7983662 GCF_000754665.1 Bison bison bison | reverse complement strand
CAGTGTTGGATCTCCTTGCAGTCCAAGGGACTCTCAAGAGTCTTCTCCAACACCACAGTTCAAAAGCCTCAATTCTTGAGTGCTCAGCTTTCTTCACAGTCCAACACTCACATCCATACATGACCACTGGAAAAACCATAGCTTTAACTAGACAGACCTTTGTTGGCAAAGTAATGTCTCTGGTTTTCAATATGCTATCTAGGTTGGTCATAACTTTCCTTCCAAGGAGTAAGCATCTTTTAATTTCATGGCTGCAGTCACCATCTGCAGTGATTTTAGAACCCCAAAAAATAAAGTCTGACACTGTTTCCACTGTTTCCCCATCTATTTGCCATGAAGTGATGGGACCAGATGCCATGATCTTCGTTTTCTGAATGTTGAGTTTTAAGCCAACTTTTTCACTCTCCTCTTTCACCTTCATCAAGAGGCTTTTGAGTTCCTCTTCACTTTCTGCCATAAGAGTGATGTCATTTGCATATCTGAGGTAATTGATTTTTCTCCTGGCAATCTTGATTCCAGCTTGTGCTTCTTCCAGCCCAGCATTTCTCATGATGTCCTCTGCATAGAAGTTAAATAAGCAAGGTAACAATATACAGCCTTGACGTACTCCTTTTCCTATTTGGAACCAGTCTGTTGTTCCATGTCCAGCCAAAGATGGAGAAGCTCTATACAGTCAACAAAAACAAGAACAGGAGCTGACTGTGGCTCAGATCATGAACTCCTTATTGCAAATTCAGACTGAAATTGAAGAAAGTAGGGAAAACCACTAGACCATTCAGGTCACAGCATAGAGATGATGTTAAAATCTGCATAAGATCACCAAAATAGCAAATATAGATAGAGAGGAGAAGATGAAGGACTACGGGATTTATATACTCTAAAATTAAGAGATCCGGTAGAAGCTGAGGAAACAGCGTAGGAAAGCAGTGTCCTGGAAGCCAAGAAAGGTATGCATCTGTTAGGTAGTTAGAATAGGAAAAAGGATTCCAGAATGGCGGTGGCTAAAAGACAAGGAAGGGAAAAGCCTGCAAAAATAGAATAAAGGAAGGTCTGAGGACCAGAGTGAGGACCTCAGGTAGAACAAACAGCACTCCTGACTGTTTACATGGAGTAGGCCCAGGGGGAGGAGAAAAAACATATAAAAAGGGGAGTCAAAAGTCCAGGGGTCTCTCTTTCTTCTCTTTGTGTCTTTTGGGTCGTCATGCCCTCATGCCTCAAGGATGTATTTTCCTTTATTTTCTAAATAAAACTGAGCTGTAACACGGAGCTCTAACACTGGTCCATCTGAGAGCTGTGACACTGGTCTGTCCATGAGCTGGAACACTGATCCATCACTTCAAATTTTTGTTGTGATGAGACAGAACTGAGGAAATTACACACTCCCTTGACATATCCAAAGGGAAAAGGTAATCAATTGTGTCAAATACTTTGATAAGTCAACAGTAGGGAGAACTGGAAACTAACTATTGGTTTTGGCAACTGACAGAAGCAGTTTCTGAGACGATAGGGGGAAAAGTTTGATTAGAGTATGTTTAAGAATGAATTGAAAAGTAAATTTGGAAAAAGGGCTTATATGTGACTTTTTGAACATTTTTACTACATAAGTAGCTACATGTAAATGGGATCAACAGAAAGAACTTAACAGCTTGTGTTGATGGTGATGAGAATGAGCCAATAAAGAAGAATATTGATGATGTCAAAGGGAAAGGGAAGAATTATTGGTGTAGAGGAGAGAGGATAGTATCTGTGCTCCCACAGAACCATTGACTTTAGACAGGCTTGTGGAGTGCTCTTCCATAGTCTTCAATAGCAGCAGAGATTACATATGAATAGATAAATGCTGAAGGAGGTACAGTAGCTGGTGTGAGTCTGTGGACATTCCCTGAATGCTTGCCTTCCTCAATGAGGTTGGAGGTTGTTGATTGGGAGTGCACATAAGGGAAGAAATTTGGAGAGTTAAGGGTTAAACTGTGGTGTTGGAGAAGACTCTTGAGAGTCTCTTGGACTGCAAGGAGATCCAGCCAGTCAATCCTAAAGGAAATCAGTCCTGAATATTCATTGGAAGGACTCATGCTGAAGCTGAAACTCCAATGCTTTGGCCACACGATGTGGAAAACAGACTCATTGGAAAAGACCCTGATGTTGGGAAAGATTGAAGGCAGGAGAATAAGGGGACAACAGAGGATGAGATGATTAAAGGGCATCACCAACTCAATGGACACGAGTTTGAGTAAGCTCCGGGAGTTTGTGATGGGCAGGGAAGCCTGGCCTGCTCCATTCCATGGGTTCGCAAAGAGTTGGACACAACTGAGTGACTGAACTGAACTGAAGGGTTAAAGGAGAAACTAGCAAATAGACATTTAAGAGTTTATGTTGCATAGTATTAGTATCTGGCAATACTGACAGTCCTTTTGAGATTAAAGGGCATGGAATGAGATCAGTCCACATGATCAAGTATATTCTCCCCAGCTTTAATCTCCACAGAAGCAGCTGTGGAATAGGGCAGAAAAGTATTTAACCACGGTTGTGGCTAAAACCAGTGTGATAAAGAAATCTAGGTAATAAAATTATTTTTGTATATAAAGGAGTATTTTTTTTTCTTTTTCAAATATTTATTAGTACTTAGGAATTATTATTCCAGAATATTCCTAGGAAAAGCTAATAGAACCACTTGCAAATTTAGAAATATGAAATATACTATGTAATATAAAGCCAGGTATATGCAGATAAAATTATGTCTATCCTTAGAAATACACTTGCTAATTGTTTTTTAAGAAAATATTTTGTTCAACTTCAAGCCTTTCATTTTTTTTAAATTTTATTTTATTTTTAAACTTTACATAATTGTATTAGTTTTGCCAAATATCAAAATGAATCTGCCACAGGTATACATGTGTTCCCTATCATGAACCCTCCTCCCTCCTCCCTCCCCATACCATGTAAAATGTCATGTAAGAAATGAGTTGCCAGTCCAGGTTCGATGCATGATATAAAGGAGTATTAAACTGGCTAAAAAGGGATAGAGGACCTCATGCAGTAAGGAACAAGGAAAAGATGGTAGCATCTCGAATGGTAGTTCTCAGTGTGTGGTTTGGACACCCCTGGAGGTACCAAGATCTTTTCAAGGAATCCCAACTCTTTTCATTATACTACTAACATGCTACTTGCCTTTTCACTCGTATGTTCTCATAAATCTACAGTAGAGTTTTATAGAAGTTCCTGATGTATACGTCAAAACCTAACGACAGAAACATAGGAGAATCCATCTGCATTCTTTTAAAGAGATTTTCAAAATATAAAACTGTGTTACTTTTCTCTTATAGTTTATTTTTGCTTGGGAAATACAACAATTTTCCCATGATGTTAAAAGTTATATTTACATTGTTAAACATTTAAATTATTTTAATTTTTTACTTGCTGCTGCTGCTGCTAAGTTGCTTCAGTCGTGTCCAACTCTGTGCGACCCCGTAGATGGCAGCCCACTAGGCTCCTCTGTCCCTGGGATTCTCCAGGCAAGAATACTGGAGTGGGTTGCCATTTCCTTCTCCAATGCATGAAAGTGAAAAGTGAAAGTGAAGTCGCTCAGTCGTGCCCAACTCTTAGCGACCCCATGGACTGGAGCCTACCAGGATCCTCTGTCCATGGGATTTTCCAGGCAAGAGTACTGGAGTGGGGTGCCATTGCCTTCTTGGAATTTTTTACTTATGCTACAACAAAAAACAGTAGACAGCAACATAAAGAAAAGCTTTCTGGCACCCTCAGAAATGTTTTTAAAGTATAAAATGTTCCTGAGATTTAAAAGTTTGGAAATTAATGAATTAGAGTAACTGATAGAATTAAAATATTCTTTTTTAATTTTTTTAAATTTTATTTTATTTTTAAACTTTACATAATTGTATTAGTTTTGCCAAATATCAAAATGAATCCGCCACAGGTATACATGTGTTCCCCATCCTGAACCCTCCTCCCTCCTCCCTCCCCATACCATCCCTCTTGGTCATCCCAGTGCACTAGCCCCAAGCATCCAGTATCGTGCATTGAACCTGGACTGGAGACTCATTTCATATATGATATTATACATGTTTCAATGTCATTCTCCCAAATCTTCCCACCCTCGCCCTCTCCAACAGAGTCCATAAGACTGATCTATACATCACTGTCTCTTTTGCTGTCTCGTACACAGGGTTATTGTTATCATCTTTCTAAATTCCATATATATGCCTTAGTATACTGTATTGGTATTTTTCCTTCTGGCTTACTTCACTCTGTATAATAGGCTCCAGTTTCATCCACCTCATTAGAACTGATTCAAATGTATTCTTTTTAATGGCTGAGTAATACTCCATTGTGTATATGTACCACTGCTTTCTTATCCATTCATCTGCTGATGGACATCTAGGTTGCTTCCATGTCTTGGCTATTATAAACAGTGCTGCGATGAACATTGGGGTACACGTGTCTCTTTCCCTTCTGGTTTCCTCAGTGTGTATGCCCAGCAGTGGGATTGCTGGATCATAAGGCAGTTCTATTTCCAGTTTTTTAAGGAATCTCCACACTGTTCTCCATAGTGGCTGTACTAGTTTGCATTCCCACCAACAGTGTAAGAGGGTTCCCTTTTCTCCACACCCTCTACAGCATTTATTATTTGTAGACTTTT
>NW_011494832.1:7978295-7978686 GCF_000754665.1 Bison bison bison | reverse complement strand
CTTTATTTTCTCCCATTCTGAAGGCTGTCTTTTCACCTTGCTTATAGTTTCCTTTGATGTGCAGAAGCTTTTAAGGTTAATCAGGTCCCATTTGTTTATTTTTGCTTTTATTTCCAATATTCTGGGAGGTGGGTCATAGAGGATCCTGCTGTGATGTATGTCAGAGAGTGTTTTGCCTATGTTCTCCTCTAGGAGTTTTATAGTTTCTGGTCTTACGTTTAGGTCTTTAATCCATTTTGGGTTCAAATATTTTTGAAGTCATAATAAAACAAAGAGTGAGCTGAAAATACAGGCAGTGTTGATAAAAGTACAACGCATGCAGTTGAGCATGGGGCAAGATTATAGTTTGAATGCAATGTCTATAGCAGTACTAGCCAGTGGAATTTTCTGT
>NW_011494832.1:7943392-7978195 GCF_000754665.1 Bison bison bison | reverse complement strand
AATTTTCTGTGATGATAGAAATGTTCTATATGTGAACTGTACAATGTGATGGCCATTAGGCACACATAGATATTGAACCCTTGAAATGTGTTTAGTGCAACTGAGGAATGAAATTTTAATGGTACATTGTATTCAATTTTAATTAAAAATGAATATCCATGTGTCTGCCATGTTGAACACTGCAGTATCACTGTGATAATGTACAGCTGAAACAGGTTGGAAGATAAGATTACTGCAGAAAAAGAATTCAGCAAACTGAAAGGCCAAAGTGTGGGAGAAATTATCTTCCTGAAGTGCATTATGCACATTGAGTCCAGCTTCGGAGTCCACTCAGTGAATTATACTGCTCTTCTTATTTGAAGTTGCTACTCTTTTATAGTTTTCTCTAAATATTGCAGGTAGTGGATTTTAAACCAGGTAGTCCATGCTAATTACTAAGACAGAAATCCTACTCAAAAGGCTTGTGATACAACTCAATAAAACTTAAGGACATAAAATATATAGATAATTGACAGATGTGGCCTGGCAAATGTTCAATACATTTTTGAGCCTCATCACTTGTAATGATGACTAAAATTTAGTTTACAAAGGAGCTTATCAATCTTTCTGAATTTACATTTTCCAAATAAGCTAATTAGCCCTCGACTATTTCCATAATGCTGATAACTGTAAATGCTGAACTAGTTATTTGTGATGATAACATGGAAACACTGAAGAGACTTTTTATTCAGGGTACATTTAAATATCTCTAGGGTAGGAGTGACATTTCTTTGTCAAGACAAGAGGTGACGTTACATTAACTTTACCAAATCCTTTTCAATACCAGTGAGAATAGATTTAGAAGACAGCATTTTGCTTATAAACATAGTTGAATTAATAATTAATTATAGATAATCTTTAAACAACTCTAGCAACAGAATAAAATAAGTTTATAAAAGACAAACTCCCCTTTACTAAAGTGTTACTTAAGCTAAGAAAAAGGCAGACATATTAATTACTTTGAAGGTAATATTTTATTTAGTTTTACTCCTATCTTTTATTACGCATTTAATAGCTAAAGCTTATTTAATCAGAGGGGGAGACGGCTTGGCAAAACCATGCCAACCACAAAACATGGCAGTCCTCTAAACAAAATGATGTAGATAGGTATTACTGCTATTAAAAAGTGCTAATATTAAAAAGTAGTATTCTTGAAAGTTAAAGTCAGTGGCAGAGGACAACATGCATGCATTCATAACTACTGGTCAAGTGTTTGCAGTGTCCTGGCTTCAATCCTAACTGATGGGAATCCAACAGTGAACAACAGACATTGTCTCTGCTTCTAAGTCCTAACATACAGCTTTAGAAAAGTGATGGATCCTGAAATACTCAAACCTCTATGGAAACCAAAATATTTGATCCTCAAGAAGAGTTATGAAAATAAATACAAATATCATGATTACCACTATACAATATCATGAATACCCAACTTTTTTAAAAAATACACTTCATTTTGGGGGAGTTCTTTCTTTTTTATTTTTTAAATTATGAAAGTATGCTAACACATTTACAGGGGACTTAGAAAATACAGGACAAAGATAAATATAGTTCTACTATATATTGCAATTATTTTTAAGTAGATAAATTAAGATTTTTAGTTGGAGTTTCAATATCAAACTCTCAAAAATTAATGGAATGAATAGACAGAAAGTTAGAAGGATATAGTAGACCTGAAAAGCACTGTGAACCAATTCAACATAATTGAGATTTATACTATTTCACACAACAGCAGGATACAAATTCTATTCAAGTTCCCATAGACTATAAACCAGGAAACATAACTTTTTAAAAATTAGAGTAGTCTGGGAGAAGTTGGTCAAAAATCTATGAGGTCTGTATGTATAGTAAACAGTCTGTAATGCACTAATAAGTGATCTATATTTTCAGTGTCTCTAGAGTGACATCAGGAATGACTATCTCTGAGTCTTTTATTTTTCCATCTATCAAATTTTCATAATGACTCATATCAGTTAACAATTCTCAATGAATATAATGAGCCATGCATACTTTCAAAAGAGCTTTGAAAAACATTTTTATTACCATTACAATTTGATGCTGCTACATATTTGGAAAACTTTATTGATACAATGTATTTATTATAATTCACAACATATAGAACAAGGATTATTATCTATGGTTTAAATAGATGTTTCCTGCTATAACATTTATTTAGAAGTAAGAATTCTAACCTGTTGCTATATAAATATCACTAGTTTTTTAAGCTGCCTGTTTACATGACACTCTTCTGGTTACTAAAACAAATGATGCACCATATTTGTACAATATACTTGTTTTATTTCCTATGCAATATATAGCCTGATGAAACATTATGTACATATTTCATTCAATAAATATGTATTTGATACTAGATGTACAGCTGATGTTTAGCTCATGTGAATAATACAAACGAATACACAAATGATTCCTGTGATCCAGCAATTAAAATTTTAACTGAAGAAGCAAGAAAAATGAAATAAGAGGCATAATATAATCATACAGTGCTATGCTATGCTATGCTAAGTCACTTCAGTCGTGTCCGACTCTGTGCGACCCCATAGACGGCAGCCCACCAGGCTCCCCCGTCCCTGGGATTCTCTAGGCAAGAACACTGGAGTGGGTTGCCATTTCCTTCTCCAATGCATGAAAGTGAAAAGTGAAAGTGAAGTCGCTCAGTTGTGTCCGACTCTTAGCGACCCCATGGATTGCAGCCTAACAGGCTCCTCCATCCATGGGATTTTCCAAGCAAGAGTACTGGAGTGGGGTGCCATTGCCTTCTCTGAATCATACAGTATGGTATAATAAATATATTAAAATTAACATCACAATGTTAGAAAATAAGACATTTAATTATGGATTTTCATAAGTAGAAGACTGGTTGTTTGCTATAATTTTTAGATCTATCAATTATGTTCTAGTTCTATTCATTTTGTTGTGGCTATGTCCTGAAATATACTTAGCCCATATGTTGATTAGTTCTTTTTTGTTTTAGAATTCCATGATAAAAATGATATTTTGCTCTAAAAGTAGAATGTTTTCCTTTGGTCATGTAGATTTTGCCTTCTTATTTGAAAGTTTCCTAATAGTGTGTGTGTGTGTGTGTGTGTGTGCGTGCTCATGTATGTGTACTTTATTTATTATTTGGAGCTCGTGGCAATCAAATCCTGAAAGGGTTTTATTATGATGATATTTATTTACATTGTCAGTCAGCCTAAAATCTTTATGTTGTTTGATTAGCTGATCTCCTCTCAATAGGAATGCTTATGTGAGAGAGTAACATGTTATCTTGTGATAGTAGGTCAAAATAAAAGGGTCTTAAGCATAATGTTTTCAAGTTATGATGCAGTTCACCCTTCTCCACATAGGCATCTTCCTAACTTATCATAACTTATCAGTGTTGGCATTTCCCAGTCACATCACAATCAAGAAAAGAAAGAAAACATTCTAACTAACCTGTGCCTGTGACCTAAAATCTATAAGGGTCTCATTTTTTGTATTTTAATGAATGTTAAATTTTAAGTTACAGTGTATTTTGCCTTAGTTTTATTTTATGACAAATTCGTCTTATTAAAAGATTGTCATCAATAAGTGATCTCTTTAAAATTATAAGTGGATGATTTAATTTTTGGAAAATAAAACTATAAATCTATTTTTCGTGTATTAAACTTCTTGCATCTTTTCTCTGTTTTAGACTTTATTTAGTTTTTTTATCTCTAGAGTTAAAAAAAAATATCCTAATATTGAAGCATTTCTTTTTAATAGTCAGATAACTTACTTTTTACATATTTATTATGTTGTAGTATGAAATACACATTATAGTTAATACATTTTAAAGGAATATTGTGACATTCAGTATAAAATAAAAATATTAATTAATATGTACTCTATTTTGTTATGTAATTGTACTAATTATAGCTAATCATGAGTGCATTATTTATTTAAAACACTTTTAATATCATCACATTAATATATTGCATTAAAAGCCCTATTGAGTACTTGTTACTTGCTAACCTTTGGGTTAAGCACCGTTGTTGTTATTGTTCAGTTGCCCAGTCCTGTCCAAGTCTTTGTGACCCCATGGACTGCAGCACGCCAGGCTTCCCTGTCCCTCACCACTCCCAGAGTTTGCCAAGTTCATATTCTTTGCCTCAGTGAAGCCATCCAGCCATCTCATCCTCTGATGCTCTCTTATCCTTCTGTCCCCAATCTTTCCCAGCATCTGGGACTTTTCCCATGAGTCATCTATTCGCATGAGAGGACAAAAATACTGAAGCTTCAGCTTTGGCTTCAGTCCTTCCAGTGAATAATCAGGGTTGATCTCCTTTAAGATTGACTGGTTTGATCTTCTTGCCATCCAAGGGACTTGCCGGAGTCTTCTCCAGCATCACAGTTCAAAGGCATCAGTTCTTTGGCATTCTGCCAATACTCTGATATTCCACTGGAGGAGAGAATGGTAAACCACCCCAGTGTACTTGCCATGAGAATCTCATGAACTGTGTAAAAGGGTTAAGCACTGCACAGCAGCTAATTGAATCCTCAAAACAACCTCTGATTTATCATTCCCCTTTTACAAAGAAGGAAAATGAGACATTAATTTGCTTGCCTGGGGAGTGGAGAAACGAATCTAAAACTGAAGTCTGCTAATGCTAAAATGATCTCAGTGGACACCTCTCTATCTCATCTACCCAAATATTACATCCTTCTTAGAAATAGCAAACACTGTATAAATCGAACGTTAAAAGATTATATTTAGACTTCCACATGAATCCACTCAGGATGTCACCTACCACATCAAAGTTCCTATCTTCCGGCATCACCAATATAATTATTTCAGATGACACATGCATACTTTCCATGCAAAAAAAAAGTTATGCTGTATTAATAATAATGAAACTGCTTCCAACAGCTCAGTTCACCAAGGAGAAAAACAGACGGATGCTAACATGGCTCGTTATTATTTCTCTTAAATTCCAAATATCACTTGATATTAGAATAGGGAAAGCAAACTAATTAAAGTAAAAAAAGCAGTTGATTATTTTAATGCCCAAATGACAGCACTGATGGTTTGTTACCAACTGTCACTCTAACACTTGGGAGTTTCTAAAACTATTATATTTAATGTTAGAGGATGTGAGAATATGTAACAGGTGCTGCCAACTCTGTCCAGTCATAATGCTCATCTTTGCACTCACATGTTTGAGCACGGACAAATCAAAGAGTATGAAGGCCTGGATCTTTCCTTCTGTTGAAAATGGAGCCCATAACTAAAGCCTGGAGGTGCATTAATTAGCTCAGTGGGAATACATTGTATCGAACACCTTGTATCTGTGCCTTCTGTCAATCAGTATGTCACCAATATTAGCTAGCTATAATTAGTGAGTAAATTATGTCCCAACTTTTTTCAATGCTTATTTTTTTCTTGCCACAGTATTCTGAATACACTGCAAATTCTCTTTTTTATTCTTTCTGTTTCTGTGATTAAAGAGCCTCACTTTTTTGGCAGAAGCAGGGAAAGTTTACTTTCTAAGTTTGTATTTATTTCTCCTAGATAGGGATCTGATTTCCTAAATCCTTTTGTTCATCTGTGACTGTAAACACTTGCCAGATTCTGCTCTATCTGAAGGAGGCATTAAATTTTAAATTTATTTCCTATTTCCTGAATCCTCAAAATAATTTCCACCAATTATTCCTTTGGATGCCAGGAAACCATAAGTATAAATATCTAATTCATGTAATTAGCTCACTGGCAGTATTCTTTCAAAAAATGACATGTAAGTTCTTTATAAAAAAGATTTAAGTAATTTAAATGTAAAAATCCCCAATATAGGTAATTAAGATTTTTAACTTTTAAAAGTTTTTTTTTTTTAATTATGTGTTTAAATTTAATTTAAACTGAGATATGAAGATGAAAATTCCCATTAAGGAAAGATAAGAATCATATCCACAAGGACACTAAAGAAAGACTTGCTTAAAGGAAGTATCATTTAACTTCTGTTTTTCAGTGAGTATTGATAATCTAATGACATCCCCGAAAATAATAGAAAAACAACCTCAAGATGTCAGACACATTTCTTTACATTCTGGAAAAGTCACCAATGAACATCCTTCTATAACAAGTTGTTACCATAAGAGAATAGATGCATTGTAACTCAAAATTTCTAGAGAATAAAAAAGCCCTTCACATAGATTAATACAAATTTGGAAAACTTATAAGAATGAAGCACTTTCCAACTCAGTTGAAAAATTTTAAATTGGTATAAAAAGTGTTCAGTTCTGATTCTTAGTAAGATTACCATCCTGAGATGGTGTCAAATGTCAATGGGTAAAGATAATAAGGTATAAAATGACCAATAAGATAAATGATCACTCTATACATAGGTACTTGGTGGGAGAAAATATAAGTATGATCTTAGTTATTTTTTATCTAGAATCTAAATGTTTGCAGTGGAGCTGAGTCTGTGTTCCCTTTTTAAGATGAAGAAGTTCAGTGACTGAGCAAATAGAGCTAGTCACACCAGTGTAACTCCAAAGGAATAGAACCCAGAGGCCTCCAGGGGATGGGGCAACTATTTTTGATTTGCACATAGACCTACTAGTCCTTAAATCTGCAAGAATAGTGGCTAAGGAATAAGTGAACTTATAAATCAACATTTTTCAGTTATGTTTTATAAAGCTAATTGGCAATGAATAAAAAATAGCTTTTACTAGATTGGCTTAAATTAATAAATATGAAGATTTTTGCTATGGAATTTCTTTTCTGCTCCATTAAATTTAAAAAATAAATTGATGTCATCAATTAATGAAGGATGTATTATCCAGATACGTGTGACATTATTAATAATAAGATTTTCCTTTATGCATTAAGATAGCTATTATATAAGAGTAAAGGATGGCGAACCTTTAAGGAAAATAAAATAGAATGTACAGCAATTTAATTCTTCCGTGTGAATACATAAGCCTGCCAAGTTTTAAAGTACGCATATACACATTCACAAAATCTAACAAAATGTAAAATAAGGGATAAATGAGACTAAAAAAACTTTAGGCAAATCCAAGAACTCTTAAATAGAATAAAGGCTCCAAAATGGAAAATAATGCCAATACATTTCAAGATATCAGATCAACATATTTGATATTTCAATATGTCTTTTGAGGTTTGATGTTATAAAATAAATAAAACTTCACAGTAAATAATACTCCATGAAGGACCAGAAGTCTGGGGCTGCAAAGATTCAGATGCAACTTAGTGACTGATCACACATACACAAAGATAAGAAGTTTGAATTTGAAAAAGTATATAAATTCTAAATTATGACTCCATTTTACTGTCCTCTTATACATACACAAAACATAGCCTATAAGGTTCTTCAATTCTACAGCAGTACTGTGGCAGAAAGGCAAGGTTTTTAGCATAAGAAAATGGAGCAAAACTTTTGTTTTACCACTGTCATAGACTTCAGTAAGGCGTAAAACTAAGTTAAAATAGCAAGTAGCTCAAATTTTGTTAATAAGAATAAAATGAGTAGCTAGAGTTCATAAAAAATTGAAAGCAAAATTTGCTAAATGAGGCTTGACTTTAAAATGTATCTAAATGGTTTTATATAAGTATTTTTAAAATGCTATGTAATATAAACAATAAGTATTCTGTAGTGGTAGTTAAGATAGTAATTTCTACTTTTGCCATGAATTTTATTTTGAAGCCACTAGATGGCTAACAAGCATTGTTGTATAGATTTGTATATGTATGTTTGTTTACATGCATATGCATATATTTTCCAAACTATGTGCTACAGCATATTTGTATGAAAAATTGCAAATAGGATAGATAAGTTAAAACATTTTAAATTTTAGGCTGTGTGCCTTAATCTGAAAAAGTATAAAAAAGTCGAAAAGATGGTCTGCTATTTTTTTTGTTGCCGATGAGATTCTTTTGCAAAACATCTTTTCCAGAAGTATTTGAGCTGAAAATGGAAGAGGTCGAATCAAGTAGCTCAACACAAAGGAAGTAAATTAAGTATTCTTGATCCCAACTGCGATCTTAATTTTTATCATAATTTTGCTTAAATTAAACATAGCATTCTGTAATTCAATTTCTTTAGCTTTGAAAAGGTCATACTAATTTTACCAATTGCCACTTAAAAGGATCATTTTGTCACATGAAGTCAAAAGTGTTTTGATATAAATCTTGAAAGTTCAATATAAAGCTTAATAGTATTATTGCCTGTATACATTTCATATTTTATATAGAAATTTTAGTCTAGAATTAAATTGTATTTAATAACAATAGTTATATGTCCATATAATTTTTTAAAAACTTTAGTTTTCTGGAATTCAGGGTTTGAAAATTTTAAAAAGTTAAATGGCACATATACTGTATCTTGTGCCACGTATCCTCTAGACTCAGGCTGCTGCTGCTGCTACTGCTAAGTCGCTTCAGTTGTATCCGACTCTGTGCGACCCCATAGACGGCAGCCCACCAGGCTCCCCCGTCCCTGGGATTCTCCAGGCAAGAACACTGGAGTGGGTTGCCATTCCCTTCTCCAATGCATGAAAGTGAAAAGTGAAAGTGAAGTCACTCAGTTGTGTCCGACTCTTAACGACCCCATGGACTGCAGCCTACCAGGCTCCTCCGTCCATGGGATTTTCCAGGCAAGAGTACTGGAGTGGGGTGACATTGCCTTCTCTGAGATTCTGGGGCTACAATATGTAATTAATCAAAATGCCTACAATGAAAAATAAATTATTCATTCTGTAAGCAGCCTTATATCAAATCAGGTTAAATATTGTTGTCAAATGAATTCCAAAAGTCTACAAAAACTTTGAAAGTGTTCAAAGTATTTTTGATTTTGAAATTGTGAACCTGTGATGTTTACCATCATTGCATATTGTGTGTGTATGTGTACTCAGTTGCTCAGTCGTTTCTGACTCCGCAATGCTATGGATTCTAGCCCACCAGGCTTCTCTGTCCATGGGATTTTTCCAACAGAGAATACTGGAGTGGGTTGCCCATTCTTCCTCCTGGGGATCTTTCTGACCCAGGGATTGAACTCATGTCCTCTTTGTTGGCAGGTGGATTCTTTACCACTGAGCCACCTGGGAAGTCTCTTTTTATATACTACTATTTGTCTAATCTGCAGTGAAAATTCATACAATCCTTAATGCTTGCATTACTCACCGCACTCTGTAGACAGTGAAATTAAGATACAGAGAGTATAACCACATTTGACTGACTCCAACCATGTGATGTTTCTGAAGACATATTGCCTCCTAAAAGGAAGTGAGGTGATAATGTGGATGTGAGAAGGGAGATTTTTGCAACTTTTCAACCTGAGGGAAGAGACTCCCCAAGCCTCTCCCCGTGTTTAAAAATTTTTAGGAAAGACAGAAGCTAAATTTGTATGAAATAATGAAACTGTGATAAAAGTACAAAATGTTTCTTGATCTTAGGCAACTGGGAGTTCAATCACTGAAAAATCTGACATCAGTTTTTCCAGTTAGGCATCTAGTCTCCTACTGTTGACTGTGTATATTCTGTTCTTTTTAAACCAAATCTTGCATTTTCTATTTCAACTTTCTTAATAAAATACTTGAAATCTTGGTAATAAAATGCATAACAGGGAAAGTTGTAATGAAAATTTGGCAATATATCCTGAATCATAGGAAATGCTATCCAATTCAGTTGAGGGAAAAAAAAAAAAAAAAGATGAGTAAAAGATAATTTGTTCCTTAAGGATATGAATTATATCCTTTTCATTTTATTTTTTCATAAAAAGCACAGAACTGTGTTAATACTTACCTCAGAGTCTCTCAAGAGTTTTCAGTCTCTCCGAAGCACTAAGGACATAAATGCTAATTAATAATGGTAGATCTGAGCTCTACTCCCATGTAATATAGTGTAGAAATTCTAAAGAATAGATCATCCTATGTAATTCATGACTTACATGACCATGTCCAAGTTGTGAGGATGTATGGTTTCTAGAAAGAGTGAACTGTAGACACAAACTCTATAATGAGACTTGCTACCTATACCCTGTTCAGTTGCTAAGCATGTCTGACTCTTTGTGACCCCATGAACTGCAGCACACCAAGCTTCCCTATCCTTCACAATCTCCCAGAGTGAGAGTCAATGATGTTATCTAACCATCTCGTCCTCTGCCACCATCTTCTCCTTGCTTTCAATCTTTCCCAGCATCAGGGTCTTTTCCAATGAGTCCACTCTGGCCAAAGTATTAGGACTTCAGCTTCAGCATCAGTCCTTCCAATGAATATTCAAGATGGATCTTCCTTAGGAAGATCTCTTTGCTGTCCAAGGGACCTTCAAGAGTCTTTCCCAGCACCACATTTTGAAAGCATTAGTTCTTCGGTGCTCAGCCTTCTTTATGGTCTGACTCTCACATCCATACATGACTACTAGAAAAACCATAGCTTAGACTATACAGACCTTTGTCAGCAAAATGATATATTTGCTTTCAATATATTTTCTAGGTTTGTCATAGCTTTCCTTCTGAGAAGCAAGTATCTTTTAATTTCATGGCTGCTGTCACAGTCCTCTGTGATTTTAGAGACCAAGAAAATAAAATCTGTCACTGCTTCCACTTTTCCCCCTTCTATTTGCCATTAAGTGATGGAACTTAATTCCATGATCTTAGTTATTTGAATGTTGCATTTTAAGCATGTTTTTTCACTCTCCTCTTTCACTGACCTCATAAAGAGTCTTTTTAGTTCCTCTTCACTTTCTGCCAGTAGAGTGGTATCATCTACTTATCTGAGGTTGTTGATGTTTCTTGATTTCAGCTTGTGCTGAAATTTCAGCCCGGCATTTTGCATCATGTACCCTGCATATAAATTAAATAAGCAGGCTGACAATATACAGCCTTGTCATATTCCTTTCCGAATTTTGAACCAGTCAGTTGTTCCATATAATGTTCTCACTGCTGTTTCTTGACCTGGATACAGGTTTCTCAGGGAACAGTTAAGGTAGTCTGGTATTCTCATCTCTTTAAGAATTTTCCACAGTTGTTTGTGATCCACACAGTCAAAGGTTTTCACCTAGTCAATGAAGCAGAAGTGTAATAGATGTTTTTTCTGAAATTCCTTTGCATTCTCTATGATCCAGCGAAAATTGGCAGTTTGATCTTTCCTCTGCCTTTTCTAAACCCAGCTTGTACATCTGTAAGTTTTCAGTTCACATAATGCTGAAGACTAGCTTGAAGGATTTTTAGGATAATCTTGCTAACATGTGAAATGAGTGCAACTGTATGGTAGTTGGAACATTCTTTGTCACTGCCTTTCTTTGGGATTGGAATGAAAACTGACCTTTTCCAGTCCTGTGTCCACTGCTGAGTTTTCCAAATTTGCTGACATATTGAGGCAGCACTTTAACAGCATCATCTTTTAGAATTTGAAATAGATCAGCTGGAATTCCATCACCTTCACTAGCTACTAGCTTTGTTTGCAGTAATGCTTCCTAAGGCCTACTTGACTTCACACTCCAGATATTTGACTCTAGGTGAGTGACCACACCATTGTGGCTATCTGGGTCATTAAGACTTTTTTGTATAGTTCTGTGTATTCTTGCAACCTCTTCTTAATCTCTTCTGCTTCTGTTAGGTCCTTACTGTTTCTGTCCTTTATTGTGCCCATCCTTGCATGTAATGTTCCCTTGATTGCTCCAATTTCCTTGAAAAGATCTCTAGTCTTTCCCATTCTATTGTTTTCCTCTACTTTTTTGCATTGTTCATTGAAGAAGTCCTTCTTATCTCTATTTGGTCTTCTTGGAACTCTGCATTCAGTTGAGTATTTCTCCTTGCCTTTTGCTTCTCTTCTTTTCTCAGTTATTTGTAAGGCCTCCTCAGACAATCACTTTGCCTTCTTGCATTTCTTTTTCATGGGATTGCTTTGGTCATTGCCTCCTGTACAATGGTACAAACCTCTGTCCATATTTCTTCAGGTACTCTCTCTATCAGACCTAAACCCTTAAACCTATTCATCACCTCCACTCTATAATCATAAGGGATATGATCAGGTCATACCTGAATGGCCTAGTTGTTTCCCCTACTTTCTTCAGTTTAAGTCTCAATTTCACAATAAGCAGAGGATAATCCCATGGACAGAGGAATCTGTCAGGATATGGTTCATAGTATTGCAGAGTCAGGCCTGACTGAAGTAACTTAGCATGATCTGAGCCACAGTCAGCACCAGGTCTTGTTGATGCTATAGAGCTTTTTCATTTTTGGCTGCAAAGAATATAATCAAAATGATTTTGATATTTACCATCTGGTGATGTCCATGTATAGAGCTGTCTTTTGTGTTGTTGGAAAATGGTGTTTGCTATGACCAGTGCATTCTCTTGACAAAACTCCATTAGCCTTTTCCCTGCTTCACTTTGTACTCCAAGGCCAAACTTGCCTGCTACTCAAGGTATCTCTTGACTTCCTACTTTTGCATTCCAATCCGCTATAATGAAAGGGACATCTTTTTTAGTGTTAGGTCTAGAAGGTCTTGTAGGTCTTCATGGAACCATTTGACTTCAGCTTCTTCGGCATCAGTAATTGAGACATAGACTTGGATTACTGTGATGTGAATGGTTTGCCTTGAAAATGAACCAAGATCATTCTGTCATTTTTGAGATTGCACCCAAGTGCTGCATTTCAGGCTCTTCTGTTGACTATAAGGGCTACTCCATTTCTTCTAAGGGATTTGTTCCCACAGTAATAGATATAATGGTCATCTGAATTAAATTTGCCCATTCCTGTCCATTTTATGTCACTGATTCCTAGGATATCTATGTTCACTCTTGGCATCTCCTGTTTGACCACATCCAATTTACCCTGTTTCATGGACCTAACCTTCCAAGTTCCTATACAGTACTGTTCTCTACAGCACTGGACTTTACTTTCACCACCAGACACATCCACAGCTGAGCGTGGTTTCTGCTTTGGTCCAGCTGCTTTATTCTTTCTGGAGCTATCAGTAATTGCCTTCTGTTCATCCCCAGTAGCTTATGGGACATCTTCCAATCTGGCAGGCTCATCTTCCAGTATCATATCTTTTTGCCTTTTCATACAATTCTCACGGCAAGATTACTGGAGTGGTTTACCATTCTCCACTCCAGCAAAATAATTAGCTTAAGTGCTTATTTGAATTGGTTTTGAACAAGTGCATTATTTAAAGTGAGTGGAATTTTCTTGCTCCCAGTAGGGAACCCAATTAAAATTTGACGGCACAAGGGGAAAAATGCCCGATTCTGAGTAATGCTGAATGATACAATAAAATTATTTATACTCAGAGGCTTGTTTTCCTACTGCTTTTTTTTTTTTTTTTTTTTTTTTTTTACTTGCTAGTCAAATTACAGGAGAAGAAATTTACTAAGTTAGTTGACTATGTTGGGCTTTGGACTGATCCCTTATTTAATTGCAAAAACATTATGATGAATTATGCCTATGACTACTTTATGAATAAGGAAGATTGGGCTCCAAGATATTAGGAAATTTGTCTGAGATTACATAGTAATTGAAGGAAGCCAGTTTACTCTGACTTCAAACCCCATGTTTTGAATTCATATAGATGTCTATATTCCTGGCTATTTGAAATTCGTTGATTATCAAAATGTATTTTGCTTGAATGCAGCTCACTGTCTGATTATCATTAAGAAAACGAATTTGAAGCATGTCATTGTAGTATATTCTATAAAACATTGCAAAAGAATTATATATTTTTAAAAATAATAATATTTACTCATCATGTTTATATTCCCATAGAAAAATGTAGTATTTAACTAGCTGAAAGAGTTTTTTTCAAAGTTCACAGATTTTTCATAGCACAGGAATTCATAACTCATAATTTGGCAATTTTCCATACTAAAAATTTATATGCAGAACTGAACTGATTTTATTCTTCAAGGGAATAAAAATGATTGATCAACCAAATGATCTTTCTTCTAGTAAAACATCTGGCATAGTATACATATAATAAACATTACAAGTAGCTTGGATGCTGTTAGCTTTGATAAATCATTCTGATATACTTCTCTATTCTAAATATGAAATTTAACAAAAAATTTCTCTTACTGAATGGTTCTGGATTAACATTACTATGTATACTGCTCATTGTTTTTGTTCCCAAGTGAGACATATTCTTCATCAAATTGTAGACTCTACTCTCCTGTGGTACATATAGTTAACCTGTTGAAATTTGGACGCTATAAAGAACATGGAACTATTTCTTATGAAAGACCAAAATGATAGCCATGTAATAGAATAATGCATCTAGGAAATTTAGAGTTGGCAAACTTTTATGAGATCAGAATTGGTTACTGGATAAAATAGTCTGGGATAATTCAGAGACAAGATTTATATCACCATTTTTTAACAACTTTTATTAGCATAAGTTAAATAACTATATTATATAACATTAAAATGTATTTTAATTTCTTATTAATAATTAAAATTGAAATAAAGTTTGATCACGAATTAAGCTTCATTTATTTTAAATACTAACTGAAAAACTATATAATTTAATGAAACACTGCTTTTAACAACCAAACTTTAAAAAACATAGTGTAATTTTCTTAAACTTACAAATATTATTTCGCAAAGTTTAAATTATAGAATAAGTTATATTTTACTTTATCAAATTCACCATTTCTCACATTATTAAGTTGTCGCACCATTGTCAAATTTTTAAAATGTTTTGTACCAAGTAACAAAATTCAAAACATAAAGGCATTTTTAGATGCTAAATAAGTGTTTCAAACTTAATAACTTAATTTTGCCCATTTTTAGTGTAATTATTTTTCTTAGCCAAAAACATTGCCTGATATTAAGTTTAATTTTGATATCACTGAATAAATACAGCTGAAGAAAATATTGTCCTTTTTATTGTCATCATTTCTTTCAAAATTGTTCGTTAGCACTCTTTTGTAACTGTGTAACTATGTATATATCATATACTCAAATGAACTTTCCACCTGAGGAGAAGGTACAATGTTATCTTTTGGAAATTTATAGGTTATCCTCAAAAAACTACATAAAACTTCATATTCATTAAGTATAACAATAACCAGAAGTCAAAAACATATTTTCTGATTATTAAGCCATCATAGTGAAGTAAAATCACCTAGTATTTTGCTGGATGATTTTACTAGAAGTAGAATGTAGCTATTTACTATGTGTTTTCATATTTGAAGGTTTATTGTTGATAGTAAGAATTATAGAAGTGAGTTAAAATCATTTTAAAATTAATTTTGAGGGAAGAGTTTTCAGAGATTTGTTTATCTAAATATGCTGCAAGGAGCTCAATTCCAGAAAAATAAATGACCCAATCAAAAAATGGGCCAAAGAACTAAATAGACATTTCTCCAAAGAAGACATACAGATGGCTAACAAACACATGAAAAGATGCTCAACATCACTCATTATCAGAGAAATGCAAATCAAAACCACTCTGAGGTACCATTTTACGCCAGTCAGAATAGCTGCGATCCAAAAGTCTACAAGCAATAAATGCTGGAGAGGGTGTGGAGAAAAGGGAACCCTCTTACAATGTTGGTGGGAATGCAAACTAGTACAGCCACTATGGAGAACAGTGTGGAGATTCCTTAAAAAACTGGAAATAGAACTGCCTTATGATCCAGCAATCCCACTGCTGGGCATACACACTGAGGAAACCAGAATTGAAAGAGACACGTGTACCCCAATGTTCATCGCAGCACTGTTTATAATAGCCAAGACATGGAAGCAACCTAGATGTCCATCAGCAGATGAATGGATAAGAAAGCAGTGGTACATATACACAATGGAGTATTACTCAGCCATTAAAAAGAATACATTTGAATCAGTTCTAATGAGGTGGATGAAACTGGAGCCTATTATACAGAGTGAAGTAAGCCAGAAAGAAAAACACCAATACAGTATACTAACGCATATATATGGAATTTAGAAAGATGGTAACAATAACCCTGTATATGAGACAGCAAAAGAGACACTGATGTATAGAACAGTCTTTTGGACTCTGTGGGAGAGGGAGAGGGTGGGATGATTTGGGAGAATGGCATTGAAATACGTATAATATCATATATGGAACGAGTTGCCAGTCCAGGTTCGATGCACAATTCTGGATGCTTGGGGCTGGTGCACAGGGACGACCCAGAGGGATGGTATGGGGAGGGAGGAGGGAGGAGGGTTCAGGATGGGGAACACATGTGTACCTGTGGCAGATTCGTTTTGATGTGTGGCAGAACCAATACAATATTGTAAAGTTAAATAAAATAAAATTTTAAAAAATTTCTTCATAAATTTGAGAGTATAATAAATATTTACATTTGAAATAAATGATTGCATAGTTTATATAACACAATACATACACAATGTCTAAAACTTTCTTTAAATTATTCCAGGAAAAAAGGAATGCTAGATATTTGGCACAATATTGGCAAAATGTTGATGTCAAAGCAGGATGAGAGCTACAGGAGGGTTTTTACACCACTGTCTGCATTTTTCTGAATGTTTAAAATTTTCTACATTAAACGTTAAAATGAAAAAGTAAAGTGCATTCAGCTTTAAATATTTTTTAAAATATCAATGTCTTTAGGCAGAGTGATGAATCCATAAAGAATGTATCAAGGTAAATTCTGAATGTGAATAACACTTTCATAGAAAAAAAATTGAATACAACTAAAAATTCCCAATGATAAAAATAAATAAATAAATATGCTGCAAGGAAAGAATCTGAGGAAAACAAATATTAGACTATGACGTAGAAATGAAGAATTGTTTGTAAGAATGAATAATTGCATTCTCATAGGTCCATTCTTCAAGACATTATTTCTGGTAAGAGCAAATTTAAACTGGTTAAAGTATAATTTTTGAAAATTGAAATAATCTATGAAAACAAATCATTTTTCATATTCTTAAATAACAACACTTAGAATTTATTGGATGCTTACTTGTGAGCTCCTTCATTCATTACTTCATTACCTTTTGTGGTGTCTTCTCAACAGCATGAAGTAGGGTCTTTTATTATCTGTGTTTTAGAGATGAGGAAACTGAGACCTAGAGAAATTACGAAACTTGCCCAGATGTAAGCCCGGAATAAAGGCAGAGAAAGAATGACCACTAAAATAACCTAGGTGGAAGCTGATGGAAGTCTAAATAAGTTGTAATAATAGAGAAAAGAATGAGGGAAAATATTCAAAAAATATTTATGGGATAAAATTGGTGGAACTTTTTGGTTCATAAATTTGAATATTAGAAGAGGCAATAGTTGACAGTAATTCTGATTGTTTTGAGTTATTGAATGGATGATTTATTATTGATTATATCTGAGTGTTTTGCTTAAATATGAATTACCTTATCCATATACACAAATTGAAATAGAATTTTCATGTAAGTCCCAAACAAAAGTTAATGGACTTACAAAAACTATTAATGTTTTCTTAAATAAAGCTTCTCATCTCATTGTTTAGTCTATGTTTTGGACTGAACATTTGTGTCTGCTAAAATTTATCCCCCCTCAGTGTAATATATTAGGAGGTGAGGTCTTTGTGAGGTAATTAGGATTATATGAGATAATAAGTGTGGAGCCCTCATAAATAGGAGCCCTCATAAATGCCCTTATTAGACTCACCAGAGAGCTTGCTTTCTCTCTGCTCTTCCCACCATGTGAGAATAAAAATAGATGTAGCCAGTCTGTAACCCAGAAAGGTTTGTCACCAGAACTTGACAATGCTGGCTGGTGCTTGATTTTGGACTTCCCAGCCCCCAAAACTGTGAGAAGTAAGTGTTGATTGTTTAAGCCACCTAGTCTATGGTACTCTGTTATAGCAGCCCAAGCTGACTGTGACGGTCTATCCTCTTTATATTGCTGGATTACAAGTCAATGTGAATGTAAAAAGTATTCCTTTTAAATATTCTAAGTTTAATTATCATATCTCCAGTTCAAAAGGTGTATTTACAGACTAATCTGTATTGTTCTTGCACTGTATATAATTTTTTAATAACTTTGCCTTATAGTAGAATATTTACACATTCACTGTTAGAGTTAAGTAAGGTTTGTGCAAAAAATGGACATTGAGTAATTACATAGATTGCTGCCTATGTCACGGATTTTTGTTTTGTCTGTTTTTGGATCCTCATCATCTGTATTAGAAATCTCCAGAGAAATATAACCACTAAGATGTATACATAGAGAGGGAAAGAAAGATTTATTTGGGGGAATTGGCCCTCAGAGTTGAGCTGGCAAAATCAAAGTTCCAAAGAAGTGTTGAAGTTGAGACTAAGGGCGGAATTACTTCCTTCTCAGGAGGGCAATCTCTTATCTTAAAGTCTTCAACTGATTGGATGAGGGTTATACTCACACATTAGGGAGTATAATCTGCTTTACTCAAGGTCTACTGATTTTTAAAAACTGTTTTTTGAAAATGAGTGAAACATTTTTTTTTTTTGAAGTAGAGTTGATTAACAATGTATTAGTTTCAGGTATACAGCGGAGAAGGCAATGGCAACCCACTCCAGTACTATTGCCTGGAAAATCCAATGGATGGAGGAGCCTGGTAGCTGCAGTCCATGGGGTCACTAAGAGTCGGACACCACTGAGCATCTTCACTTTCACTTTTCACTTTCATGTATTGGAGAAGGAAATGGCAACCCACTCCAGTACTATTGCCTGGAGAATCCCAGGGACGGGGGAGCCTGGTGGGCTGCCATCTATGGGGTGGCACAGAGTCGGACACGACTGAAGTGACTTAGCAGCAGCATACAGCAAAATGATTCGGTTATATATACACGTGTATCTATTGTTTTTCAAATTATTTTCCCATTTAGATTATCACAGTGTATTGAGCAAGATTCCCTGTACTATACAGTAGGCCCTTGTTATCTATTTTAAACATAGCAAAGTGTACATAAGGATCCCAAACGCCCAACACCCTTTACATACCCTTCTCCCTTTACATACCTTTCCTCCACCACCCAGTAACAATAAGCTCATTCTCTCTAAGTGCTTGAGTCTATTTCTGTTTTGTAAATAAGTTCATTTGCATACTGATTTAAGTATTAATTACACCTAAAAATACCCTCACAGCAACATCTAGACTGATATATGACTAAACAAGCAGGCATCATGCCCTCATCAAGTGGATACATAAAATTAACTATTACATCATCTTTCTTAACTCCGCCATTAGTTTACTGACATTTGTTTGCCTTTCACTCTAAGAGCAAATGATTGGTTGTTCAATTGCTCTGCTTCATATGCCCTTTTAACAAACTGCTACCAAAGTAATAACTTAGTACACTGCATTCTTTCTGATCAGAGACCAATGCACCAAGTCAAAACTGTTAGAACAAATTCATAATTAGTATTTTCTATTTGCATAGATGGTATGCCAATGTTTTCCTGAGATTCAAGAGAATTCAATTTTAAGCTAAATATTTAAATGAAAATCATGAATTATATAAAACACGGTCAAGATATTATAATTTTATGAATGTATACAAATAGCAGTTATCTGGGATAGAGAACCTAAAAATAACAGTGTTTTTAAAATAGGAAATATATTTTTTTTCTTACATAGTAATTCTTGGGCAAGAAAATATGATTACTTTTATTATATCTGAGAACTCAAGTCAATTTTATTAACAAATAAAGACTGAGATGCTTATAAAACATAACTAACACTGAAATTATATAATCAGATTCTAGTCTTCATAGAATTCTGTCACATCTGTGATAGCATTAATATCTAATTATTTTTCATTTATTTAAATCAAGGAAAGTATAATTTCATTAAAAATTCTTGAAGAAACAGTTTAAAAATTAATATACACATTTTTCCAGGATTATTTGTTTATTGTGAAAATTTATAAGCATTTATATAAATAAAAAATATTGTTAGAGTTGTTGTTGTTCAGTTGCTCAGTCATGTCCGGCTCTTTGCAACCCCATGGACAGCAACACACCACGTCCTTGTCCTTCACTGTCTCCCGGGGTTTGCTCAAACTCATGTCCATTGAGTTGATGATGCCATCCAGACATCTCACCATCTGTGAGCCCCTTCTTTCTTCTGCCTTCAATCTTTCCCAGCATCAGGATCTTTTCCAATGAATCAGCTCTTCGCATCAGATGGCCAAAGTGTTAGAGCTTCAGCATTAGTCCTTCCAATGAACTGTCAGGGCTGATCTCCCTTAGGATTGACTACTTTGATCTTCTTACTGTCCAAGGGGCTCTCAAGAGTCTTCTCCAACACTGCAGTTTGAAAGCATCAATTCTTCAGCACTCAGCCTTCTTTATGGTTCAATTTTAACATCTATACATGATTATTGGAGAAATCATAACTTTGACTATATGGACCTTTGTCAGCAAAGTGATGTCTCTGCTTTTTAATACACTGTCTTTGATTGTCATAGCCTACCTTCCAAGAATCAAGTGTCTAATTTCATGGCTGTAGTCACTGTCTGCAGTGATTTATGAGCCCAAGAAAAAAAAGCCTATCATTGTTTCCATTTTTCCCCGTCTATTTGCCATGAAGTTTTTGAACCAGGTGACATGATCTTAGTTTTCTGAATGTTGAGTTTTAAGCAAGCTTATATTTTATATCACTTAAGTTTAAATAACTCAACTCTTGTAAATAATAATTTTTTTATTTTTTAATAACATTGGTTAAGGGTAACATAAGAATAATATATATACACATTATTTGTTTCTTCATTAGTTTTAATATCATCTTTAGTAACATTTTCAAGCCACGCTTCACCAAAAAATAAATTTTGTGACCATCATAACAGTTAATGCTCTTTTGTCTAAGGCCTCTATCACTCAAATTTCTTGGGAAATTTTTGTGCATGTATTTGTGGATGTACATATTTTCTGCTGGGTTTTGGCATTTGATAAGTATATTTTCATGATTCCCAATATACACATTATAAAAATACCATGCATTGACTTACCTAGTAATTTTGAGCATCTACAGTAGATAAATAAGGATCTTACTTTTTAAATGTATTCAATGGTTATGTATTTGGGAGTTCGCCGTTTAGTTGGAAAAAAACTCTGATAATCAGAATGCCCATTCAGTTTGATAAAGTTAAACACAAACTGCTATCAGAGCCAAAAATACATAATTAACCTAAAGGATCATAGCTGACTACCTCTGTTGTAAAGTATAAATAATGAATTGTTCTATTTCTTAATAACATTGATTAAAGTTAACATAATAAAAATATATAAACACATTCTTTGTTTCTTCATTAGTTTTAATAATTTCTTTAGTAATCTTTTCAAGACACACTTCACCTAAAACTAAATTTTAAGAACATCGTTATTTTTAGGTAAATTTTTAAAGGATTAAAAAAAAGCAGTTGTAAATCCTACATCATTTTCACTTTTTTATAAAATGAGTAATTAGTTTTCCTTCCACAGGGTAAATACCTGACTCTAGTACATTTTAATCAGAGCCAAGAAATATTTTCAGTAAAGATTATATTTAAAATGATGACTAAGAAATTAATTTCCATGGTAGTCAATCTGTTACAAAGTAACTGCAGTTGCTATGATAAGGGCATATCACAGCCTCATCACACTGAGAGAGGTTAGGGCAATATTTATTTACAACCACAAAATAAGTCATAAGGTTCTATTTAAAGATATAGCAGTTTTATGTTTTTACAACTAATGTATGTTTGAAACAATGATTTTTAATTTTATACCAAGTGGTAAACGCAAAAATGGTTTGACATGTGATTTCAAGAAATCAAAACATGTACAGGACTGCAAATCACAGGGCTGACAGAATTGTCAAGCTGGAAGCAGCATGTAACAGATTGCATGCATCTTTCACTTTTCTCTAAGAATTGCTAATAATTTCAGGCACAGAGAACAAGTATGTGACAAAAACAAACATCAGAAAGCTTTCTTAAAGAAAATACATATGTTGCTTAAAATGTAAAGAAAATACAAATGTTGCATAAAATGTAAATAGCATTCACATATTGAAACATTAACTATAGGAGTGAAACACCCAACAAGTATTTGCTCAAAAATTAAAGAATCTTTATATAATTTTAAAAATCTTTTAGTCAGTATACCTAGATTTGATCAATGCAATTCTTATGGCCTATGTACAATCTACAAGATACCACTCGTTAATTCTGTGACTGAGCAACTTCACTTTCACTTTTCACTTTCATGCATTGGAGAAGGAAATGGCAACCCACTCCAGTGTTCTTGCCTGGAGAATCCCAGGAACGGGGGAGCCTGGTGGGCTGCCGTCCGTGGGGTTGCACAGAGTCGAACATGACTGAAGCGACTTAGCAGCAGCAGCAGCAGCAACATCTACTCTACATAAGAGGTCACATTGGACGCTTGAAATATATTGACAAACATATAGAACTTGCATTTATCAATCAGGGGGTAACTGATAATAAAATAAAACATCTATGAGTAAATTATGTGGCATATTAAAAAGTTTTGAGGAATGTCAGGAGGGATGTTGAGGGATCACATGCAATTTTTTAATTAATTAATTTATTTTAATTGGAGACTAATTACTTTACAATATTGTAGTTTTTTTTTTTTTTTTAAGGGGTTGTTGTTCTCCTTGAGAGGATATCAATGGGGCAACAAGAACTCATTCAGTAAACCTTTCTCTTGTTGAGAGAGCAAACCAAAAAGATCTAGACAATATGGTAGACAATGGAGCAAAGATGCTAAGGCAAGGAAATCACGGCAGCTGGGGCAATCTGAGTGGGCAAAAGAAAGGTAAGAAACACAGTAGAAACGTGAAGGAAGCCTGAATATATGTTGTATAAGTCGTGTTAAAGATTTTGGCTTTGACTTTGAATGAAATTGGGAGACAATTGGCACAGAAGAGTGAGAATTGGAGAAGAATTGAATGGTGGCTGTTTAAGAGAAAGAAAGGAGTCAGAGGTGACTCCAAGGCGGTTTCTCTGTTGGTTTGTGTGCTTGTTTATTTTAACCTGAGTATTTCTTGGGTGGCTCCACATTCCAGATTCTTCCATCTCAATTTGTGCCTGTAATCCAATATAGTACAGCTTTTACTCTGAAAGTAATTAGTTTGAATGATAAGTTATATGGTTTTCCTCTGGTCACTGAAATACTGGCAGGAAGCAGAATTTCGAGGAAAGGTCAGTAGTTAAGTTTTGAAACTGTTCAGTTTGATTTGTCTACAGGAGATGTGGAAAGAAGCTTGAGTAGACAATTAGATACAAGTCTTTTCTTTATGCTAGCTGTATTGAGATATAATGTAATTGATATATAGAACTGTATAATTTTAAGGCTTAGAGCATAATGTTGTGGCTTATGTATATTGTGAAATGATGACTACAGTAAGTTTGATTACATCCATGTAGCTCTCATACAGCTAAAAAGAGAAAAACTTTTCTATTTTCCTTTGTGATAAAAACTCTTAGGATGTACTCTCATATAGCTGTGTAAATTACAGTCATGTGGTACATCATATCCCCAGTTTTTATTTATCTTATCCCTGGAAGACTGTACCTATTGAAAAGCTGGTTTTTAACATATTCTTGTGAAAAATGCTGCACATCTTTCCTCTCAGTCTAATTCAATAGTTCCTTGCTTTTTGACTCTGTGGTAGTATTTGCATACTTCAAGGGATTTTTGTTTAAAAATAACTCATAAATAAATAAATAAAAATGATTTTGAAATTTTGTAGCATGTGCTATGACACTGCCTCATATTTAACATAATTTTAAGTGATATTTTTACACTCAAATCTAGAAAACTTCAGAGTTAAGGTCATTAGCATCGCTGGTGGAACATAAGACAAACTGTCAAAAAATTTTGTCAAAACCTCCCAGTATCTTTCCAGTTAGAACAATATCTATGTTCCTTCCACTGCCCTATGGGGCCCTCCAAGTTATAAGACCAGTCACCTCTCTGACCAAAGTCCTGCTGGTCTACTCCTCACTCACTCCTGTCCAGTTTGCACAACCTCTCACTGCTCCTTAAACACAGAGTCTTGAATCTTTGCACTTGATTTTCCATTTAGTCTTAAATACTATTCTTCTGGGTGGTGCAATGGTAAAGAATCTGCCTACCAATGCAGGAGACACAAAAGACATAGGTTGGATCCCTGCATCAGGAAGATACTCTGGAGTAGGAAATGGCAACCCACTCCAGTGTTCTTGCCTAGGAAACCCCATGGACTGAGAAGCCTGGTGGACTGCAGTCCATGAGGTTGCAAAGCAGTCAGACATGACTGAGCAAATGAGCACACCAACTATCTGCATGGGGTTGAAGAATGACTTCTTTCCAGTCTTTTAGTGTCATCTTCTCAGTGATTCTGCTGCTAAGTTGCTTCAGTCATGTCCGACTCTGTGCAACCCCATAGACGGCAGCCCACCAGGCTCCCCCATCCCTGGGATTCTCTAGGCGAGAATACTGGAGTGGGTTGCCATTTCCTTCTCCCCCATTCTATTTAAAATGAATGGGCCTCTCACTTGCCCAGCACTCCATTACCATTCTCTGATTTCTTTTTGTCATTTATCATTATTTTTCAGAGAGACATTATGGCCTAGTTGTTAAGAGCAGGCACTTTACATTCAGACCATTCGAACTTAAATCAAGGCTCCACCACGCAGAGTCTTGTCCCATGTTCTCTTCTTTCTACTCCTTAGCATATGGATGACATTTAAAATTATCAGACTATATTAGATTATCTAAAAGGTGGAATAAGATACAAAGGGAAGAGAGCCAAAAACTGAGTCCAAGTATAAGAATGTTAGAGAATCAGTGAACTAGCCAAGGAATGACCAACAAAAAAAGAATAGACTGTCAGTGAGGTGGTAGGAAGACCAACAAGATGTTGCTGTCTTGGAAGCAATGTGAGGATATTATAGTAAAAAGAAGGTACCAACGCTGTGTTAAGGAATTCATGGCCACAGAGGTCATGATAAGCTACTCCGGTATTCTTGCCCAGAGAATCCCATGGACAGAGTTCTGCAGTCCATGAGATTGCAAAGGAGTCGGACATGACTGAGCGAATGAGCACACCAACTATCTGCATGAGGTAGAAGAATCACTGGCAGGGTACAGTCTATGGGGTCATAAAGAGTCAGACATGACTGAGCGACTAACATTTTAACTTTCAGAGAGACTGAATGTTAATTGTGGCTGACAGATGAAGATTGAGAATTGACAATTGGATTAATAACATGAAGATCACTGGTTTCCTTTAAAAGAGAAGTTTCAGTGTCATGATGATGATGAAAACTTGATTAGAGTAGGTTTAAAACAGAATAGGAAAGCAAGATGTTATACATAGGTTCCCTCTTGACCTAGGGTGATAAACTTGAGCGATTCTAATAGCAATATTGCAACTTACATCACTCTGAATACTTTCCTAATGCAAGAAAGTTAACTCTCTTAGATTCACAACTACTGATCTGGAGCTCCCCCTCCTCATAATTCCCTTCAAGTATTTTTTTTTTTTTTTAATTCTTTTTTACCTGCCTTGTTGAAGTGGTGGTGTTGAAACTATCCTGTAAAAACTAGGTAATAAGAAATTTTCTCATAAATTAACCATAAGTTTTGTGTGGTTTTTCACATCCTCAGCATCCTCTACCTAAAATCGGACATTAGGGAGTAAAAATGTAAAAACATAAACCATCCTTTTCTAGTCTAAAATAAAACACAGATATTTGATATTTTGTTTTATTATTATTTATCTTAATTTTGTCACTTAAAATATAGATTTTGGTAATTAATTTACAGTTTTGGAATAAGTTCATTTTATGAAGAAATTTAGAGAAAAAAATGGGAACTGGGAAAGAATAGCAGTGAGTAGTGAGTAATGAGTAAGCCATTTTGTAAAAGACAAAAAGCTTTGTATGATCTGAAGAGAAATGTGATTATTAATTTAACCTCTTGGAATAAAAACACATGATTTCACAACCATGGTGTTATAAATCTAAGATTCCTTTTGAGTATTTTTGAGTATTTCAATTTGTTTAAACATTGTTGTTCAATCAAATACTTCAATAAGAAACAAATGTGTCATATACTGTTCATCTAATATTGTTTCAACTTTTGTACAATAAATGTTTAATACTAGTATGAATATTTAATAAGTTAAATTTCCAATGACAACATTGCAAGTTTAATAGATTTTAATTGAAAAGACATTTTAGTTGTTTGGGTTATTTCTTATAAATATTTAAACATATAAACTAATTTTGATACAGTGTAAAATCTGAATGATACATGATAACTAAATAAGGTATTTCCAAGGGCCAAAGAAATATGTTCCATAAATTTCAGGCACTGTAGTTAATTTAGATGATGAAGAATGGAAAGATAGCCATTAATTGTAGGTACGCATTTTCCCTGATTAGTATTTTCTTTAGCTCTTTATTTTTGTTACTTTTATTTAAATTACTTATGTCTTTAAACAATCACCACATGAGTTGGTGCTGCTGCACAATTCAGTTATTACTAAGTAAGTAGTGAAATATCATAAGAGAGTCCAAAAAAATCATATACTTGATTTAAAAATAATTTTATAAATTCATGTTTTACAATTGAAGATTTTTATAGAAATATGTGTGCTTAAAAAATTATCTGAGAGCTACACAAAGCTGGTAAGCAAGCACAAATAACTTCCAATAATTGCTACCCTCATTAACCTATATAAAATAATTAGACTATAGAATAACATACAGAATTCATGTTCAAAAGATTTATGAATTGTTGTTAATATTTACTTGCAGACTGACATTGACAAAAATGTTGAAACAAACCAAGTTATTCATGTCTTCTTTAGCTATTCTCTTGTCATCTTTACTCCCTATCAACCCTTTTCCTACTACCAACCTTTATAGCTACTGCAAAACACTTTTGCCTTCTACACTCCTTTCAGTTCATCTGTTCTTAATATTTCCCTAACTCTGTAGAACCTTCCTTCATGTAAAGTGTCTAATAGTCTGTTTGATTTTTCACATGTCCTCCTTTTAGTTGGTAATCAAATTGAAAAGGGATAGGTCATCTTATTTACACCAAAATGTTAGTTGCTTGGTGAATACTTATAGCTTAATAGCTACCATCAGTATTAACAACTATATATTGTAGCTTGAAAATGATGATGCTGTACAACATGAGAAGCAAATATTTGTTTCTTTCATTTTGTGTATACCTTATTATTAGTGTCCAGGGAACAGAGAGATGTCCACGGAAAAGCTACTGTTCTCAGGGAATGGGAAATCTTTATAGTCTAAGCAGACTGTTTTAGTCAGGGTCCTCTGGAGAATCAGAACCAAAATTTTATACACACATACACACACACACACACACACACACACACATACATACAAAAATGTGTATATGGGCTTCCTAAATGGCATTAGAGGTAAAGAACCTGTCTGCCAATGCAAGAGACAGACACAGGTTTGATCCCTGGGTCAGGAAGATCGCCTGAAGTCCAGGTTCAGAGGCTAGGAGCTCTAATGTTAAAGGACAGGAGATGATAGACAACCCAGTTTAAGAAGAGATATTAAATGCATGCTTCCTCCATCCTTTTGCTCTATTTGGGCCTTCAACAGATTGTATGATGCCTGCCCACACTGGTAAGGGTAGATCTTCTTCACTCACTCTATTGATTCAAGTGCTGATCTTTTCCAGAAAGACCCTCACAGATACACCCAGAAATAATGTTTTACCAGTTATCTGAACTCTCCTAAGTCCAATCAAGTTGACACATAAAATGCCATCATGTTTTCAAAACTAATATAATTTGTAGTCATGAGTTTTCCCATATCAGCAAATCACATGTACTATTATTTAGTTACCTTTTAAATTTTAAGCCAACTCATTATTTGACTTTAATAAATTTATTTAGTATAGGAAACATATATCACAGTGGTAAATGAAAATCAGTCATTTGCAAAATAGTAGATAAAGATTAAAATCCATTAAAATAAGGTAGTAAATATGAAAATTGAAAATATAATCCATGCACTACCTAAAATATGATAGACACTGAAAAAATGAAATAGGAATCCATCTACCCTCTCTCATTTAAAATATAAGCAGTCTTATGACAGTCTGAAATAGCAAATTAAAAGATCCTTTGATACGAATGCTTTTTAAAAACTTGTATTATCTCTCTCTCTGTAAATCTTACAGAAAAAAATGATAGTAAATTAAAAATTAACCAGAAGAGTAATTGGAGAGAGAGATAATGACAGATACCAATGAAGTCTGTAATATTAAAACAAATCATTGAGTGAAAATCCTTAAAATCAACTAAAGAAGGAACTCAAATATGAACAAAAGTCTACAAAGAAGCAAATAGTTTATATTGATTTGTACTTTAGAAATTTCAGGAGTTGAAAGCCTTGAATGAATTGTTCTTGCTCCTGTCTAAAGCTAATCCTTCCCCACATGGATTGGGTGTTATCACTATTCTGCTCAAGAAGAGCAATCCAGGATTTTTCTCCTAAATCATCAATGCCTTCTAATCTACTGAACCCTTTTCATCAACATTCCAATATATTGTGATCACTACTATCTGAAAATGTAATAAAACAAAATTTAAAATCTTTCCTTGTTCCAATTCTTTATTACCATCTATCATTCAATTTCTTTGTTTTTAGAAGAGTTGTCCAATCTTCCCATTCTCTTAAACTCACTTCAGTGAGAGTTTTGTTCTCCTTGGTCCATAGAAACTAGTTAAAATCACCAATGACTTCCATTCTGCAAAGTCCAGTAGCCAATTCTCAGCACATACCACACTTAACACAAAACCTTGTGCACACCAGGACCCTGGAGAAAGGAGCAGCGACCCCACAAAAGACTGACCCAGACTTGCCTGTGAGTTTCCAAGAGCAGAGGCATGGGTCGGCAGTGGCCTGCTGCAGGGTCAGCAGCAATGGATGCGACAGTGTGTGCACAGGGCCTTTAGAAGGAGGTCGTCATTATCGTTATGACCTCCATGACCAGACCACAGTTTGGTCTCAGGTCAAACAACAGGGAGGGAATACAGCCCAGCCCATTGACAGAAAATAGGATTAAAGATTTACTGAGCATGGCCCCCACCCATCAAAAAAAAAAATGATTTCTGTTTGTTTTCAAGGCAAACCATTCAATATCACAGTAATCCAAGTCTATGTCCCAACTTCAGCTTCTTCAGCATTCTTGGTAATGCTGAAGAAGCTGAAGTTGAACAGTTCTATGAAGACCTACAAGATCTTCTAGAACCAACACCTAAAAAAAGATGTCCTTTTCATTATAGGGGACTAGAAGGCAAAAATAAGAAGTCAAGAGATACCTGGAGTAACAGGCAAACTTGGCCTTGGAGTACAGAATGAAGCAGGGCAGAGGCTAACAGAGTTTTGCCAAGAGAACACACTGGTCATAGCAAACACCCTCTTCCAACAACACAACAGAAGACTCTACACATGGACATCACCAGATGGACAATATCGAAATCAGACTGATTATATTCTTTGCAGCCAAAGATGGAGAAGCTCTGTTAAGTCAGCAAAAACAAGACCAGGAGCTGACTGTGGCTCAGATTATGAGCTCCTTATTGCCAAATTCAGACTTAAATTGAAGAAAATAGGGAAAAGCACTAGACCATTCAGGTATGACCTAAATCAAATCCCTTATGATTATACAGTGGAAGTGAGAAATAGATTCAAGGGATTAGGTCTGATAGACAGAGGGCCTAAAGAACTATGGACAGAGGTTCGTGACATTGCACAGGAAGCAGGGATCAAGACCATCCCCAAGAAAAAGAAATGCAAAGAGGAAGAATGGCTGTCTGAGGAGGACTTACAAATAGCTGACAAAAGAAGAGAAGCAAAAGGCAAAGGAGAAAAGAAAAGAAAAGATACACACCCATTTGAAAGCAGAGTTCCAAAGAATAGCAAGGAGAGATAAGAAAGCCTTCCTCAGTGATCAATGCAAAGAAATAGAGGAAAACAATAGAATGGGAAAAACTAGAGATCTCTTCAAAAAAATTAGTGATACCAAGGGAATATTTCATGTAAAGATGGGGACAATAAAGGAAAGAAATGGCATTGACCTAACAGAAGCAGAATATAGTAAGAAGAGGTTGCAACATACACAGAAGAACTATATAAAAAAAGATCTTCATGACCCAGATAACCATGATAGTGTGATCACTCACCTAGAACCAGGCATCCTGGAATGTGAAGTCAAGGATACGATGCTGTGAAAGTGCTGCACTCAATATGCCAGCAAATTTGGGAAACTCCGCAGTGGCCACAGGACCTGAAAAGGTCCATTTTGATTTCAATATCAAAGAAAGGCAATGCCAAAGAAGTTCAAACTACCACACAATTGAACTCATCTCACACGCTAGTAAACTAATGCTCAGAATTCTCCAAGCCAGGCTTCAACCATATGTGAACTGTGAACTTCCAGATGTTCAAACTGGTTTTAGAAAAAGCAGAGGAACCAGAGATCAAATTGCCAACATCCATTGGATCATTGAAAGAGGAAGAGAGTTCCCAAAAAACATCTACTTCTGCTTTATTAAGTACACCAAAGTCTTTGACTATGTGGATCACAATAAACTGTGGGAAATTCTTAAAGAGATAGGAATACCAGACCTCCTGACCTGCCTCTTAAGAAATCTGTATGAAGGTCAAGAAGAAACAGTTAGAACTGGACATGGAACAACAGACTGGTTCCAAATCATGAAAGGAGAATGTCAAGGCAGTATATTGTCACTCTACTTATTCAACTTATATGCAGAGTACATCATGTGAAATGCAGGGCTGGATGAAGCACAAACTGGAATCAAGATTGCTGGGAGAGATATCAATAACCTCAGATACACAGATGACACCAACATTATGGCAGAAAGCAAAGAACTATAGAGCCTCTTGATGAAAGTGAAAGAGGAGAGTGAAAAAGTTGGCTTAAAACTCAACATTCAGAAAACTAAGATCATGCCATCTGGTCCCATCACTTCATGGCAAATAGATGGGGAAACAGTGAGAGACTTTATATTTTGGGGCTCCAAAATCACTGCAGATGGTGACTGCAGCCATGAAATTAAAAGATGCTTGCTCCTTGGAAGAAACATTCTGACCAATCTAGACAGCATATTAAAAAGCAGAGACATTACTTTGGCAACAAAGTCCTGCTAGTCAAGCTATGGTTTTTCCAATAGTCATGTATGGATGTGAGAGTTGAACTATAAAAAAAGCTGAATGCTGAAGAATTGATGCTTTTGAACCGTGGTGTTGAAGAAGACTCTTGAGAGTCCCTTGGACTGCAAGGAGATCCAACCCATCAGTCCTAAAGGGAATCAGTCCTGAATATTTGTTAGAAGGACTGATACTGAAGCTGAAATTCCAATACTTTGAACACCTGATGTGAAGAACTGACTCACTGAAAAAGACCCTGATGTTGGGAAAGATCTAAGGCAGAAGAAGGGGATGACAGGGGATGAGATGGATGTATGGCCTCACCATTTTGATGGACATAAGTTTGAGTAAGCTCAGCAGTTGGTTATCAACAGGGAAGCCTGGTGTGCTGCAGTCCATGGAGTTGCAAATGATTGGACACTACTGAGGGACTGAACTGAGCTGAGCCACATTTAATATATAAGAAGTATTTGACACTGTTGCACAATGTTTCCTTTGAACTCTTTTTCATTTGGTTTACAAAACACCTCTCTTTTTTTCCAGTCTCCCTTAACAGCCTTGTCAATTCTCCTCTCCTCAATCCTGATCTCTTAATGTTGGTGTGGACCAGTCTAAGGCGTACTCTTCCTTTCTTTTCTGGGTATATTTCTTTAGTGATACTATCAGATCTCCTGGTTTAAATACCATATTTACTCTAGGAATTTTCTAATTTGTATCCCTACCCATATGTGTTTTTCTCCCTCTCTCAAACTCCAGATTCATATATTCAAATGCTTATTTGATGTCTCTATTTGGATATCTAATTGCAACATCTCAAACATCCTGTCCAAGACTAAATACATTCTCTTCCCCCAAGTTTCATACTTCTGGTTACTAAAAATTATAGGATTTTCTTGATCTGCTTTCTCTCAGATTCTACAAATAATTAGTTAGGAACTCTTTCAAAATAGATCTTCCTTCTAAAGAAACTGAGTTCCGGATTACCATTGTTTCTTTCCAGGATTACTACAATCTCATTTTTGGTAGTTTTCTCACTGGTCAACCTGTGTTGATTCAGTTCTCTTTTTACAAGGAAAAAAAAAATTTAATTTCACAAAAATGGAGCTTTGCTTTCAATTCATGTGCCTCATTTAATTTGATTCTGTAGTGTACTCAAGAGTTTCAAGGTCAACATAGTATTAGCCTATTCTAATTTAGATAGAATGAGACCACAGTATTCTTGCTGTTTTTGTGTATCTCTTTGTCCTCAGTTTGGGAAATATTAAAAATGTATTTCTAAACAATACATTTATAGTGATTTTCCATAAGACAGGCTTATCTGAGGAAAACTATTTGTCCTTTATAGTTCATACCTTCCTGTGTATCTAAGAACCTTAAGGTATAGGTCATGTTGCAACAAGATGTAAGTTTAATATTTCAGAATATAAATTAATCTGTGAAAGATACATGTAGCATTTAGTGACCTATGGAACAAATTGGGAGGCCCCATTTTTCTAGCAGTATTAATAATATACAAATGCAATATAAATAAACTCTTTAATTATGTAACACTTAATCTCTCCAGACTTTTTTTTTTGACTCCTCCACTCAGGTCTGGGAAAATTGAAGAAAATCTTTAGACCTGTTTCTTGGTTTCCGAATGTAGCTGGCCAAAGCACATAAAATATTTCAAAATACAGCTTTATTTAAAAGTAGGATGTATTAGGGATATGATTTTTCATTTTATTTGTCTCGCCAAATGTTTCACATCAAATTACAGTTCTTTTACAAAGAGCCTCAATTCACTTCCTTCTTTCCTTCCTTCCTCCTTCTTATGAACGGAGTACTATAACTTCAAGTCCTTTCATAGCCTCCGAAATGGAAAGAAAAAATTTACATTGTGGATATAAAAATACTGTATGATCAAGTGTGAAACATTTTAGCCAATTTAAATATTGTGTCATTTTCCTAAAAGCAATTGTTGTTGAGGAAGCATAGCAGTGGTTGAGAACTTGGGCTCTGATCCCTGTCCTCATGCAGAACCATCACATACTGCTCTGTGCTCCACTTCAAGGTCAGTCCACTTTAGTCTGTTCACTGAATAAGATAAATATTACCTTATAGCCAACTAATTATGCCCTTAACACTTAACTTTAGGTGAACAGAGATAAAAGAAATAAAAATGTACATTTCAGAAATCTCACTATGGTGGCTTAGATGATAAAGAATCTGCCCACAACGCAGGAGACATGGGTTCAATACCTGGGTCAGGAAGATTCCTCTGGTAAATAGAATGGCAACTCATTCCAGTATTCTTGCCTGGAGAATTCCACAGACAAGGAGCCTGGTGGACTATGGTCCATGGGGTCGCATAAAGTCAGACAGGACTGGGTGACTAACACTATGAATACACCTAAAGTCCAAAAGAAATGCAAAATGCTTGTTTTTTCTTTTGCCTTTCAGTAATTTTACAGCCCAGTCCATGCAGAGATTTTCTTTTGCACAATTCCTATCCTATTCTTTCTCCACTTGTGTTTATTTCCATCAATTTATCTCTCAGTCTTCCCAACCATATGCAGATCCTTGATCATTTGGTTCCATGCAGTTTTCTGTGAACATAAAGAGGGGGATAGCAGATCATTTCAGACTGAAAACAAAATCTATGACATCCTTCTCTCTGAATAGAACTAGTAGTTTGCTTGGTTAATTAACATATTTCAAGTGTGGAATTTTAAAACAAATGTATAAAAAATATATGCATCTTATTTATATGTATTCATTTACAAATTTTATGATGTATAACCAGATCTATTTTTTGAAAATATGTTCATTAAATGAAGTTTTTCATAGTATTTAATATAAAGTACACTCATAATCATCTATGATTTTCACTTCAAAATTTGTTAAAGAGACTAAGAACTTAAAAATACTTACATAGCTGTTTGAGTGAATAGTATTTCTAGATTTTGAAACTTTTTCTCCCAATTTTTAATAGTCGTTTCAACAGTACTAAATTTGACAGCAATTTTTTGATTGGCTTGTCTTTATCAAGATTTTCCAAAGCGTTCCATTAGTGAAAACGATATCTTTTATTTCTGTTCTATTTGCATTCATATTTCATTTCTCTGCATATTAGTTGAATTCTGTTATTATGTTAACAAGTAAAATTAGCACAAACAACCTTGAGAAGTTAATACCTGACTTTCAGTATGAATATAGCTCTGCAAATGAGAAGAAATGGTCAGATTCTTTAATGAACAGCCTAATACCCTAGACCATTCAGCATACTGTAAACCTGTGAAAAAATAGACCCTGCAGACTGTCAGTCAATTTCATGAGTTGAATAAGATGAGGTAAATTACAGTAGATTTTTTGGAATTTAACTGGATCATGATATCACTAGTCTCTTTCTCCATTCTCATCTTACCTAAAGACCCTTTCTTCCAGTAAATTGTTGGAACAAAAAGAAGGGACCATGTGAAGAAACTCCATCCTGCAAAGCTCATTGTACACTAAAGTTAGACATGAGGCTTTTGTTTCAGCTAGTTTTATTGAGATATAGTTGACATACAGTGATATTTCTGTAACTCCAGTGAGACAAATGTTATTCTCTGTTCTGCAAATTTTTATCTCT
>NW_011494832.1:7891377-7943292 GCF_000754665.1 Bison bison bison | reverse complement strand
TTTTATCTCTATGTTCAGTTCAGTTCAGTTGCTCAGTCGTGTCTGACTCTTTGCGACCCCATGAATCGCAGCACACCAGGCCTCCCTGTCCATCACCAACTCCCAGAGTTTATTCAGACTCATGTCTATCGAGTCAGTGATGCCATCCAGCCATCTCATCCTGTGTCGTCCCCTTCTCCTCCTGCCCCCAATCCCTCCCAGCATCAGAGTCTTTTCCAATGAGTCAACTCTTCTCATGAGGTGGCCAAAGTACTTGAGTTTCAGCTTTAGCATCATCCCAGGGCTGATCTCCTTCAGAAGGGACTGGTTGGATCTCCTTGCAGTCCAAGGGACTCTCAAGAGTCTTCTCCAACACCATAGTTCAAAAGCATCAATTCTTCAGTGTTCAGCCTTCTTTACAGTCCAACTCTCACATCCATACAAGACCACAGGAAAAACCATAGCCTTGACTAGACGTACGTTTGTTGGCAAAGTAATGTCTCTGCTTTTCAATATGCTATCTAGGTTGGTCATGACTCTTAAAAGTCAGAGTCCTGAGAAAAGCTATTCTGTATCTGTCAGACTGCAGGCATTCTTTTACAAAACACGACTGAACACAGGCAGCAGAACAGATATAATATGGAGTCTGATCTGTCCTTTCTATTATGCAGGAAAAAAGAATTCTTACCACAGCATTGGGCCTTATTCATGTCATTAATTTATGTTTTGGTTTATATCCACTTGAATTGTTTAAATTGTACTCTTCTACTTCTTGGCCCTATAACTCATACTTTCTCTGCTCTAAACTTACTGATTTACTCTGTACTATGTGTTTCTATTGGTTTTAACTGCATTATAAAAAAAATGGGATTAAAGGATGCTTATTTATATTAGTTTGCTGGGGCTTCTATAGCAAAGTACCACAAATTGCATGGCTTAAACATCAGAACCATATTATCTAGCAGTTCTGGAGGCTAAGATCAAGATGTTGACAGGCTTAGTTCCTTCAGACGGCTATGAAAAGGAGTAAGTCGCATGCTTCTTCATCCAGCTTCTGGTGGTTTGATGAAAATCGTTACGGCCCTTGGCTTGTAGAAGCATCACTCAAATCTCCACCTTCATCTCCTTGTGTGTATATCTGTCTCTTTACATGGCATTCTTTTATAAGGATACCAGTCACACTGGATTCGGGGACACCCTGCTCCAATATGACTTCATTCTAGTTTAAATGATTATATCTATAAAAACCTATTTCCAAATAAGGTCACATTCGGCAGCACTTCTGAGGATTTCAGTATCTAAATTTTTGCAGTACATAACTCATCCCATATTTTCATTATCTTCACTTATAAGACTATGTAGAGAAATTAAATAAATGTATAATTTAAACTAGGAGAAATTGTCATACATTTGTCTAACACGTTCACTGTAAATCCCATAAATGAGGTTAGGGCTTACATTGCTAGGACACAAGAATGACATTCAAAACAACATCATGACCTAACAGATTTATACTTGGCAGATTTTTTAAAAATCTAAATTCCTCATTTACAGGAAAAACTGCAAGTCTTCCCTCTGGTTTGTTTCATTTAAGATGTTTTATTTAGAAATATATTCCAGAGTTATAAACTTGAATGAAAATATACTATTATCAGTACCTTTAAGTTACACATTCATAATATGAATTATCCAGTTTTCATAGTTTATATTTTCATCCTGTGTAGATCTACACAAATAATTGTAAAATTATTTTCTAAAGTTCAATTTTGTATATATATAAAGTTTCCTTTCCCCTCTTCAACAATGTTTGTATAAAACTGACATTATCCTTTTAAAGCACAAAGTACTTTAGTGATCATTTTGGTTGTTTCTATTTACCATGCTAGAATTTGCTGTTTCTTTTTCATGTCTCAGCTTATTTTTCGTATTTGCTTCCTTCCTCTTCTATTTGCATTTGAAACTTCGTTTTTCAAGAGCTTTATATGTCAGTTACTCCTTTTCATTATTTCAATAGGCTTTCTTATTATTCATTTTATAGTGTGTTATCTAACTACATTCTCCCAAATTATGGTACATAAAATTTTTATCTATTGAAGTTACGATACACTGTATTTTTTAGACTTCTTGTATAAATTTTAAAAGTAAAGAGGCAATGATGAAAAGCAATGTAGAAACAAATATTGTATCAAATAATATAATGTGGACTCCTTTGAAAATCAATTACAATTTTTCAAATCACATAAATATAAATCACAACTTTATTATTCTAAGTGTCTCCTTTTAGTATTAACAGAATTACAGCTAATAAAATAGAGTCCCAATGAACACTGATTTGCATCTTTAATCAAACCCCCTTTAAAGATCAGCTCTTGTCATTATAAGTCAATCAAAAATCAACTTAAGCCTCTTGACATAATTGGAAGTTTCAAAGTGATCTGAAGAACACAATTTTCTGTTACATATGTCAGAGCTGGATGGAAAAAATGCCATGGGAACAGAAAGGTCAAGGGCTAATCCACTCCAAAGTCATTAAAGATCATATTTAAATTGCTTCGGAAGCTTCAAGGTTTTTAGAGCCATCATCAAATTCCCTACCAGGACAAGGTGCCTCTGACATGACAGCTGCTCTATACAGGAAAGGAAGCAAGTTCCTTTCTCTGTCAAGCTGAAATGGATCTTTTGGCTTTCCAAGTTTATTTTATTATGCATATTTGTGTATCACACAACTTTAGTTAAATTTTAAAGCAGAAATGTATTCTGTGTTATAAAAGGATTTTTTTTTTTTTAGCTAAATGAGCCTACTTCAAATTGCATTTGACAAAACTGTATTTGAAAAATCAATTGTGGCAATGTGACAGTTTATACCGTGTCATCATATTAAATATTGAAGGAAAGGTGTTCCCCATTTATCTTGAGTATACCACCAGATTTTGAAGACCTAGGACAGCAAAGTCATTACCTGGAGAATTAAGGCTACGATATAAACATTTTTTTCATAAATCATCCAGATAAGATAATTACTTCATTTCATTTAATTTTGGCAATGGAAACCTGTTTTGTTATAAGCATTGAATCATAATCATTTAACCTTGCTACATGACTACTACGCTGCTGCTGCTGCTAAGTCGCTTCAGTCGTGTCCGACTCTGTGCAACCGCATAGACGGCAGCCCACCAGGCACCCCTGTCCCTGGGATTCTCCAGGCAAGAACACTGGAGTGGGTTGCCATTTCTTTCTCCAACGCATGAAAGTGAAAAGTGAAAGTGAAGTCGCTCAGTCGTGTCTGACTCTTCGTGACCCCATGGACTGCAGCCTACCAGGCTCCTCCGACCATGGGATTTTCCAGGCAAGAGTACTGGAGTGGGGTGCCATCGCCTTCTCCGAAAGTTTGCTAATATATACTTTTATAAAGATATTTGGTAGCTCTGGTAAAATGTGAAATATGCACCCATTTGACAAAGCAATCCTACTTGATTTTCCCTTTCTGAAACAAATGCAACAGTAAATAAGACTATATTATAATAGTATTTATTACATCAGTATTTAGAGTGAAACAGTATTGATCATTATTATACAAACTGAGTAAATTATGTAATATCTATTGCACTTTTAAAAACATGAGTTAGATCTGTAGATACTGACCTGAAAAGCAAGTAATTACAAGATGTTTAGAGGAGAAAAGTGCAAATTGTGTTTTCATGTGTCTTGTTAGATGCCATTTTCTAAGAACAAGGTGGGGTTGCAGCAGGCAGTGGCAATATGTAATGGTGTGTATAGCTACAATTTAAGAACAAATTTATGCTATCTAAGTTTTAAGTCAAATCACATATAAAAATACCTAAACATCTGGCTTGGTTTAACACTCTTTATTGCTGTCACGCAGACATTTTGTTTAAGTATTTAATGTTTCAGACAGAAGAAACACAGGAGTAAATTATTCACTTTGAGTTTACTGATTTTAAAGAGGAAAGTTCAAGTTCTAAAATAAGTAATAGGTGACTAGAAGTACTTCCTAAATTTCAACTCCCCTGCTAATATCCAGAAAAATTAATATACTTCCATTCACCAATATCTCTGATCAGAAAGGAAGCAGTGAAATAAGAGAGAATTTGATGTACAGTCCAGAGACAAATTGATAGTATGATTCCTGTTTGTGAAGTTATCTTTTTATCATTTCTAGAGTCATTAAATGGGATATATTCATAAGCAAATTCATGGTAACTATATATGCTATTTTTCAAATAAATGAAATGGACTGACTGTTCCCCTCAAAATCCATGTATTGAAGGCCTGAGCCCCTAATATGACTGTATATGGAGACAGAGCCTTTAAGGAAGTCATTAAGGTTAAATGAGGTCATAAGGTTAGGCTGAAATCCAGTATAACTGATGACTTTATAAGAAGAGAAAGAAAGAGACAGCAGGGATGTACATAAACAGAACAAAGGCCATATGAGGACAAAAGAAGAAGCCAAGGAGAGAGACCTCCAGAGAAATTAAACCTTCCAACACCTGGATCTTAGACTTTTAGCCTTCAAAACAGTGAGAAAATTAATATCTGTTATTTAAGCCACCCACTCTGTGGGATTTTGTTATGGCAGCCCTAACAGACATGTAGACATATATAATATACTATATAATAAAACCTGTTACATATGTTATTATACAATATACAATTGTTATACACACACACACACACCGACGGGTGGAAGGGACCCGGAGGGGGTAGGAGGGCGCCTGTCTTGCCCCTGGAGAAGCCCGCGGCTGGCAGGATGCCCCGGGAATCCCCCCAGCTCGGGGTGCTGAGCCAGCCTGGAGCTCTGGAGGGACCCCCCCCTTCTATTTGCCAGGCACCCCTGGGCACGTCTGTTCCACGCCCCCCGCCCCCCGCCCCCGGACAGGGCTCAAGGCTAGGTCGTGGGGTGTGACTCCAGCCAGGCTATGGGCCCTGGTCGTGGCTCTCAAACTGTCTCCTCCTGTAACACAGGCGGCTGGAGGAAACAGGGAGGTCGACCGGGCTCCCTGGGCAGACAGACCCCCAGGCCTGCGGCGTCAGGGGGGTACTAGGGTGCATGGGTGGTGCTGGCGCGGGGTGGGCGCACCCAGGCTGCAGGCCCCTCGTAGCGGGGGTGTGGGGGGAGGCCTGTGGGAGTGGGGTCCCCAGTGGAGGGGGAGGTGCCGCGGACGGTGGGCACCTCCGGTGGGCACATATACATCTGCTGCTGCTGCTGCTAAGTCGCTTCAGTCGTATCTGACTCTGTGCGACCCCATAGATGGCAGCCCACAAGGCTCCCCTGCTCCTGGGATTCTCCAGGCAAGAACACTGGAGTGGGTTGCCATTTCCTTCTCCAATGCAGGAAAGTGAAAAGTGAAAGCGAGGTCACTCAGTCGTGTCCGACTCTTCACGACCCCATGGACTGCAGCCTACCAGGCTCCTCCGACCATGGGATTTTCCAGGCAAGAGTACTGGAGTAGGTTGCCATTGCCTTCTCCATACATCTGCTAGGATTGCCTTAATGAAATACCAAGGTGGCCTAAAGAAATTTATTTTGTCACCATTCTGGAGACTGCAAAGTATAAGATCAAGCTAATATGTTTTATATTTATATAAAAACTCAGAAATGTGTAAGGTTACATAAAACCATCTAACCATATTTGTTAAAAGGTACAGTGTGATATTCAGGTGGAAATTTGTACCCTAACCCATAACATCAAGAAAATGTTAAGATACATTGTACATAGAATTTGGATGTTCATGCCGTGAAAGAGGCCAACATTATACAATTATTTTCCTTATCTTCCTTCATCCACATCACGTTCTTCCAGCCACATCTGTTGTGAATGGAGAGAATGTTTGCTACAAATGATCACAGATTTATGGTCCTAGAAAAACTGAGAGGTCTACCAGGAGGCCAAGTCATTTAACCAGCTGTTCCTGGATCATGTTTTATTATTTAGGATTAGACCATGATGATACAAAGCCATTTAACAAGTCACTGGATCCTCAAGGAAAGTGGAAACTAGCTTAAATGATCATGAATCAACCACTCTAATAAGGAATTAAATTGCTTTGGAAAGTCTACTTGGAAATCCTCACTGGGGATAGTTATAAGGAAAAAAACCACATGGCAGAATGACATTTTTGACAAGGACCCACGACAGATCATTTTTCCTGAAGAAATATTTTAGAAAGCAGTAAGTTTACCTAGAGCAAGAAAACATGATTATAGTAAAAAGAACACTAGACAGAGAAATTCAGCATGTGAAAACTTGTATCTCTAGATCATGCAAGCTCCGTAAGGGTGATATCACCCCTGGTGTAGGAGCGGGAGCAGTTGATTCTTGGGGAAAGTGAAAAAAATTTAGAAACTGTAGTGGTTCGTGGCCCTCCAAAGGACCATAGTATATGAACAGACTTATACAGTATTATCTGTAGTATTACAATTTCATGGTGGTAGGGGGAGGAGCAATTAGGAAAAAGTAGGCTACAAATGTTCCTTAGAGAAGTGATTGTTTAAAAAAAAATCAGTTAAGAAATGTTGCTCTAAGTAAATTGTACCATGTATGTATGAAGATAAAGACTGAAAGGGCTGGACCTGTCAGCTCCCAGCCTTTTGAAAAGGAAACTTGACTACCCTGAACTCACAGCTGACCAAATTCCCAACCTGATATCTCCAAACACTGCCGAATCTTTCAGAGTTATAGAAGGCATATATTCTCTTGGTTTCCTCTACCTCCTTAGTTGTTGCTTCTCTTAGTCACTGTTCACTCCTATATCAACCAAAATGTGGATAGAGCTGCCTCACAAGATTCTGCAAAATAGTATGAACATATTTTTAATATGCACAAGCGTTTGTGAGTCTGGTAAATTTTAGTCCAAAGCTGGTCATAATAGACAAGATCACAGAGTTTAGTGGACAGCAAACCACATTAATATGTATATCCTATTAGTTTGTTTCTTTTGAGGACTCTAATACATCATCACTTGTTCCAAAATGACTTCTGTAACATTTCTAGGTGACTTCAATATCCATATAGGTTATGCTTTTATTTCTTCAGATTTTGAGTCCCATCATCTTTTTCTCTCCAGATAATCTTCCTCAAGCAACTTCAGTCACTTACTTCAACAGTCATAAACTGGGCTTGTAATTACCAGTAGCTGTATCCTTTCTATAGTTTTAATTACAAGTATTTTCAGTTTCTGACCATCTCCTCTTTCCATTTCTCTTCTAATATCCTGACTGCAAAAATACTGAGATCTCCATCTCACTGATACTCTTACCGTTTCACTTTCCCTCACCCCTCTCCATGCCTTCTCTGGCCTTCTAATCCAATTTATATTCCATGGCAATCATTGTCATATTTTCCTGGCAGAAAAATTTTAACTCCTCATCTCATGTTTGTAAAAGACAGAGAAAAACCTCATTAAAATAGAGTTGGGAGACCAGAAGGGGGAGCTCTCATGCCCTGTGAGATAGCAGAGCCCAACAGGAAGGGGAAAGTTTCTTAGCAAGAACTTAGTGGAAAACCATGAACTCTTTGTTTGCTTTCTTGTTTATAAAAGTATTCTCCTTCCCTTGCTGTGGGCAGACTTACTGTGCCTCCCTGTGGCTGCAGACCCTGTATTGCAATTTCCTATTGATTCTAAAAAAATTATCTTCACTGGAAAAATACATGGAAGTCTGTTCTTTTCAGATCAATAGGTCCTACCATCCCTATTAACAAGGAAAAGTACAAGCCTGGTTAAAGATAACTTTCTTCTTTCTCTATGCTTGTACTAGCAGAGCTAAATATGACTGTAAAAAAAAACACAACTAATGATAAATCATCTCATTTTAAATTGATGACCATTATCCTGGAGAAGGCCTTTTTCCTGCCTGTTAATTCCCCTTTTTTTTTTTTTTTTTCCATTTCGTTACATTATCTATTCTGTTACAACTTACACTTACTTTTCATTTACGATCCTCTGATGATGATCTTGCTTTCTACTGAGAATGTTGAAATTCAAGAGGGAAATTTCTTTGTTTTTTACTCCCAAATCTAGCCCTTTACTACATGTGTATCCCTGTATTTTGCCTTTCTTCGATTACCATGGGTAGTTTATCCTAATCTTTGAGGATGAATTTTCTTCATTTCTATACTCTTATTGCTTTCCATCCACAAAGGATGTGACCCAAAATGAAGGACTGTAATTTTCACAAGTATTTCCTTTTTTATGAATGTATTAGTGTGTAAATATATATACAAATATTAAGCAAATATCTTTGTTTCTTTTCCTCTTTTATTCCTAAATCATGTATATTGACTTTATAACATCTTTAAGTATTGTTAATCTTACATCAGACTTCAAACTATGCAATATCAAGATATGAGTAAACCTTATTCAAGGACTTTATGTCCCCTTCTAGGGAAGGGATTAGTGCATTTTCAGTTGTAAGCAGGATAGTCGTATCATGTTAGATGGAATTATGACTTTGTTAATGTCTTTATTTCAGGAGCATGCATGGTTTAAGGAGGTGCATATAGGCAATATGCTGACAGGGATGGACTTGTGATTGTATGTGTTGACCGAGGGATGACCAGACGGCCCGTAAAATATTATTTATCTGTGTGTCTGTATTTCTGAAAGAGAGCATTTGAATTAGTGAACATAGTAAAAGAGATCCACTCACTGACATGAGCAGGCATTATTCAATCCACTAAAGGCCTAAAAGAAAAAAAAAAAAGAGTGGAGGAAGGGTAAATTATCCTTCTTGAGCTGTGATGTCCCTTTCCTTCTGCCCTTGGACATCAGAGCTCCTGGTTCTTGTATTAAATACTTTTGGACTCCAGAACTTATACCAGCTGTCCTTACTTTGCTCTTAGAATATTGAACTTGAACTAAGTTTTATCACCATCTTTCTCGGTTCTCCAGCTTGCAGATGACAGAGTCTGGAACTTCTTAGCTTCCATAACTGTGTGAATCAATTTCTAAAATAAATCTTTATCTGTCCATATCTCTTTCTCCTTCTCTCAGATAGATAGATAAATCTGTATATGGATAAGGAAGGTTTATTATATATACTGTAAATATACTATACTATATATAAATATTTTATATTTTATATAAATATTTTACATTTATATTGTTGTTGTTGCATATACATTGTTGTTGTTGTTCAGTTGCCCAGTCCTGTCCGACTCTTTGCAGCCCTATGGACTGCAGCATGCCAGGCCTCTCTGACCCTCACCATCTCCCAGAGTTTGCTCAAGTTCATATTCATTGCATCAGTGATGGCATCCATCCTCTGATGCCCTCTTCTCTCTGCCCTCGATCTTTCCCAGCATCAGGGACTTTTCCAATGAGTCATCTCTTCATATCAGATGACCTAAGTATTGGAGCTTCAGCATCAGTCCTTCCAGTGAAATATTCAGGGTTGGTCTCCCTTAACATTGAGTGGTTTGATCTCTTGGCCATCCAATGGACTTGCAGGAGTCTTCTCCAGTACCATAGTTCAAAGGCATCAATTCTTTTTGCTCTGCCTTCTTTACGGTCCAGCTCTCACAACCATACATGACCACTGGGAAGACCATAGCCTAGACTATATAGGCCTTTGTCGGCAGAGTAATGTCGCTGCTTTTCAACACATTGCCTAGGCTTGTCATTGCTTTCCTGCCAAGAAGCAATCATCTTCTGATTTCATGTCTGCTGTCACCATCCACAGTGATTTTGGAGCCCAAGAAGAGAAAATCTGTCACTACTTCCACCTTTCCCCCTTCTATTTGCCATGCAGCCCCATTGCTAACATAGCAATGGGGCCAGATGCCATGATCTTAGTTTTTTAAATATTTGGTCTTAAGCTGGCTTTTTCACTCTCCTCCTTCACCCTCATCAAGAGATTCTTAGTTCCTCTTTGCTTTCTGTCATTAGAGTGGTATCATCTGCATATCTGAGGTTGTTGATGTTTCTCCCGCCTATCTTGAGTCCGGCCTGTAACTCACCCAGGCCTGCATTTCTCATGATGTGCTCAGCATATAGGCTAAACATACAGGTGACAGCAGACAACCTTGTCATTCTCCTTTCTCGATCTTGAACTAATCAGTTGTTCCATAGAGGGTTCATGTATATCCTTTTGGCCCTGTTTCTCTTGTGAATCCTGACTAATACATATAACTAGATTAAAAAAAAATTATCCCCAAGAGTATTGTAAAATAACCATTTATTACACCTAATGACTCGATGGATTCAAAATTTAGACAATGCATAGCAAAGATAACTTGTCTGTACTCCAAAATGTCTGAGGCTTCAAATGGAAGTCCTGAAGGTTATATACTAGAAATATCTGCAAATTTATTGATGCTAATCAACAAATGGGGAGACTTAGGCCCTCAATATATGGCTCTCTTCTTGTGGTTTTCCCAGAAAAGATAGGTTGAGCTCCCTCACAGTGGAGTGGCTGGCTACCCCAGATGATGTATGCCAAAAAGAACAAGGAAGGTAGAATCCATATCCTTTTTAAGACCTAACCTCAAAACTCACACAATGTAACTTCCACTAACTATCTTGGTTGAACAGTTTTAAAACTCCTACCACACTTAAAAGGAGGGAATGCAAACCCATTTCTTCATGGAAGAAGTATCAAAGTTACATTGTAAGAAAAGCAGATGAGATGAAAATCACAGTTGTATCGGTTAGAAAATACAGTCAACACATTTGCCTGTGTGGGTATTATCAAGATTTTCCTTGTTCTCTGCCTGTATACTGATGAATCCAGGCTGGTGTTCTTATTTTCTGTAGTTCAAGGTGACATGCATAATATTAGACATGTGGTTAGACCTGTTCTAACAACTACAACATATATACTTGTTTAACAATGTGTGTGTGTGTGCAAGCTCAGTCACATAGTCATGTCCAACTCTTTGTGACACGTGGATTGTAGCCCACCAGGCTCCTCTATCCATGGAAATTTTCCCAGCAAGGATACTGGAATGGATTGCCATGTCCTCCTCCAAGGCATCTTTCCAGCCCAAGGATCAAACCCATGTCTCCTGCATTGCAGGCAGAGTCTTCACTGCTGAGCCATCAGGGAAGACCATGTTTGTATAGGTATGGCATATATATATATAGTCTGTATCTCTAGTTCCTGACACAGAACTTCTAGTCCCATGGAATTTCCTGAGTGAGAAGAGCATCTTTTGTTCTAACAAGGAGACTCTTTGCAGACTTCTAAACAGATAGCTTCGAGATGAGGGTTGGTCACTAGAAACACCAAACCTTGATTAGAAGTCTAGAATTTTCAGCCCCATCTTCCCAAGAGGGCAAAAGATTGAGTTAATAATTAATCATGCCTGCATAATGAAACCTCTGTAAAACAAAAAACAAAACCCTGAACAATGGAGTTTGGAGACCCTCTGGGTTGGTGAACTTGCAGAGATGCTGAGAGAGTAGAATCCTAGGAAGAGCATGAAGAACCACACCCCTTACCCATACCTTGCTCTATGAATCTCTTTATTCACTGTTCCTGAATTGTATCCTTTATAATAAACCAATAATAAAATCTAAAGTGACTTCCTAAGCTCTGTGAGCCATTCTAGAAAATTTTTGCACCTGAGAAGGGGTCATGGAATTATCCATTTGTAGCCAGTTGATTAGAAGTACAGAAGTTCCAGATCTTATGAATGGTGGCCGAAGTCAGTAGCAGCCTTGTGGGACCGAGCCCTTAATTATGGGGTCTGTACAAACTCTGGGTAGTTAGTGTCAGAATTGAATCAAATTGTTGGACACTCAGTTCTTGTGTGAAGAATTGGAGAATTGGTTGTTGATGATGAAACGCACTGCAGAGTGTGTGTGTGTCTATATGTGTATACATATATACATACATATATATATACACATATAAAATCGTACTTGAAAAATATTTAGGAATCATTTTTTAACATTCTATTCTTTTTAACATTTTCTACAGTATCAACAAAAGATAAATTTCCCTGTCAGATGGTAAAGAATCTGCCTGCAATGTGGGAGATCCCTGGGTTGGGAAGATCCCCTGGAGGAGCGCATGGCAACCCACTCCAGTATTCTTGCCTGGAGAATCCCATAGACAGAGGAGCCTGGTGGGCTATGGTCCATGGGGTCACAAAGAATTGGACACGACTGAGTGACTAAGCACACAACCACAGAGCTTTATTTGGAGATTTCTCAATTATTATAAAGGTATTTCTCAACATGAATGACTTCTTTATCATAAAGGTATTCCAAACTAGCTTCCAAAATTGGAAACTAGCCAAGTAACAGCTACCATATCCTTTTACTCAATTTATTTTAACAAGATTAACATTTCCAGTTCTCTAATCTATAGGTCTTCTGCTATGGTTACCCTCTTCAACTGCCCCGTCTGGACCTATCCAGATTTAACCCAAAACTTACTACGATGGTACAGAAACGGTTTGACCAGAGTCTGCCATGTAACTGAACCTCAGTAAATGGGTTGAATGACTGCTATCTGATTTACTACTTAGAGCAATTTTTGAGGTATGTTTTATTATCTTCATTTTATAGATGAAAAGGAGCAAATATTTAATCTTATTATACTGTAGTTAGTGACAGTCAAACTAGATCCCAGTGCTCTCTTAATTTTCTATAAAACCATGATGCCTCTCCCTCAGGCTAATTCTGCAGCTGTCCTCCGCTCTTATAACTGAGGAGCAACTTGTCACTGATCTGTGAAGCATCAAGATTCTGCTGCCTTCTTGAGTCTGTGGTATTTTCCTTGCTTTGTCCAATGACACATAGCCATGGTTATCAAAAACCTTAAAACTGCGGGTAATCAATAGCCAAATCCATTTCACCTGCCTTTACTAATCAAGATTGTTTTCTTTGCTGCTGCAAAAGACTTGTATATCCTCCAAGCAGCTTGTTGTTACAATAAGACAAGACGTTTGCCCAAGTTGTTTTCCAGGAGCTTGGAGTCAGTTGTGTGTAGTTTATAATTTAAAGGACAGTACACCGCACCCATTGGAGAAGGAAATGGCAACCCACTCCAGTGTTCTTGCCTGGAGAATCCCAGGGACGGGGGAGCCTGATGGGCTGCCGTCTATGGGGTCGCACAGAGTCGGACATGACTGAAGCGACTTAGCAGCAGCAGCAGCAACAGCACACCCAATGGGGTGTGCAGGTGTTCACTCAGTGACCTTTTAACATCAGAGGGCCAAGAACTCCATGCTCTGCTGCTGCTAAATGTCTCCAAGTTTTAATGTGCAGAGACCTGTAGCTTAATAACGCCTGCAATCACTGTACCTTTGTCCAGTTTTCCCCACATTCCTCATGCTTCATATCACCCTTATCCTTTATTCTTTATACCATAAATTCCCTGAGCCCCTTGTCTTTAGAATGGCTGACCTGAGACTTATCTTCCCATCTCCTTTTCGCCTAAAATTTTGGCATCTCAGAGTTTTGGCTTGCTGTTTATCAAGCAAAAAAAAAAAAAAAAAAAAACCTGTTTGAGTAACAAACTATTGGATGAACATTAGAACAACCTACAGTAGGAACAGAATGATAGATCACTACCACATTTGGGAATAGAAAGTCATAGTTGGTATGTAAACTTTGGGGTGCACTTGGATCAAGGTGCTTAACAATGTATTAGGTTTAAAATTATTAGAGAATTAGGTAATTATATGGCAAAAGAAAAGAAACTATTCATTTAGAACCAACAAAAAAAAAAAAAAGGAGGAAAGGGGTGAACACCAAAACTGAAATTCCCCAAATTAGGCTCATCACCAGAGCAAGAGTTAATTGAAAGTGACAGACATTTAGTTCATACTGTGGGATAGTTATAGAGAAGAAAAGATGCTGTGTTCCTTTTACGATCATAATACTTAATGATAAAATAAGTAAAAATATAGCTGTAACTGAAGGCAAAATAAGGTAAGTGCTGTAATAGAGGCATATGTAACATGCTGTGGGGAGTTGAAAGAAAGGTCAATGCCAAATAAGTCACCAGAATAGAAACTAGATTGACAAAATAATGTAGCAAATTTTGTTAACCAAAGAGCAGACATTTCTTCCTGACTCTGGGGGAACTGTTCATTTGTAGGGCAGCCCTCAAGAGCAGCTTAACATTAAACAGAAGCAAGGCCAATATTAAATGAATTTGAGGGATGAAACAGTTTTCTGCTCCCAGGCTTATAATTTAGTCATTATTGGGCCTTTGAGGCTAATCCCACTAGAACAAGTTCAGGAGCTATGAGCAGAAGACACATGGAGAGGGGGTATAGTAGCAGCAGCAATTTCTGATAAACAAATTCTGAAACTTGGTATTTAGGTAATGTCTTGGGACCAAATTCCAACCATCAGAGGTATTTTATGACTGTAATATATTAAATTTACTTACATGAGTAGCAGCACAGGTGTGTCTTGAACTATAAAAAAGGAAAACAACCTCCTAATAGGCATAAGGGGGTGGAAGAATGCATTTTTGGTTTTTTTGTTTGTTTTTTGCCTGTCAAATAATGGAAATGTGCCTAAGGCCTGGAAACCCTTAGAATAGAAATGAGGTAGCAAAATTGACAAACTGGATTGTGTTATTTATTTGCTAAGTAGAGCTTAAGTTTTATGGGTATATGTTGTTTTCTTCTATATTACATGTCTTTAGTTTGAGCAACTAATCTGATGTTTTAAGATATTTCATTCTGTAAATCTTAGTTATTTAAATATTATTTTGAATAAGAGACAGATATGTAACAAGTTTTATGGAACATAGGATCTTTTAATCATAAAGCTTTAATAAGGACAGCCTCAATTGACTTTCCTAGTTGAGAAATAAAGTAGCCCCTTCAACCTATTAATCATTTTAAGGTTGATCCTTGTTTTGTTTTTCCAGGAAAAGATGAAAGCCTGGTCATTCCAGGCATGTGACATTGTCGACAGACTTTTCAGCACTTCTCCTGATTTATGGCTATTCAGTGGGAACTGAGAAATACTCAGGTGGCTGATGGTAGACTTCTCAGTGATTTACTCACAACATCTGCCATCTGCTCACATAGGCTCCATTCAGCAGCCAACATCTCATAAACGTTGTCCTCTGGATTTCCTTCTCTTGGGCAAGTCAGTATTAACTGACACTGCTCCTCAGATAAGTACTGAAAGAGTCTGTCTCCCAAGATAATTATAATGAATAAATTCACTTTGCTGAATCATATTTAGCCAGGTAGCTAATAGAAAAGGGAGTGACATAGGGATAAAGGAGTGATAAAAGAGAGAAAAAAAAAAAACAAAACCACACACACAAAAACCCTACTGCAGAATCTTAACACTTTGGATTTCATATCCACTTGTGAATTCCAATAGTGTTCTTTCTTTTTTTTTTTTTTTAAAGAGGGCAATCTTTCAGCAAAATATCTGTGAGCATGAACTTGAAGTTATGATGTTTATTTGTAAGAGAAGATTTCAGGGAACTGAATGTAATTTCTTTCATTGTATTACCTCTAGAGAAAGTAAAAAGGTAAGTGTGAGCGCATACAAATTTGTGTGCCAGACTCAATGAGCTAATTATGGTTTCATAAAAGAAAAGAAATAAGCTCAGATGTTCATCTATTGTAAGGATTAAAATCAGTAAAGTCACAATTTATAAATAAAGATTGTAGCAACTGGCCTGCACTAAATACAATTAGTTCCCAATTCATTTATAACCAGCTATAAGCTTGTTTAATAATACAATAGAATACAATAAGAATGATCAGTTTCCAACTCTAAGTTGGCAGTCTTAAAAGTTGTGTCTACTCAGATGCATGCATATTTCAGATACCCTATGAGTTTTTCAAAGGCATACCATAATGAAACCAAAAGCAAGTTTATAGCTGTTTAGAAAAAACAATGCTTTTATTGTTTTTGAGGTTACAGCAAATCTTTTGGCACAGAATTAACCTTCTTAAACAAGTGAAACACAAAGAACTCACCTATAAATCTTTCCTTTATATTATTATGTACTTAACCCAAGATAATCTTGGGACTGGAGACCGGCCTCTAATTCTATCTTGTGCCAACCTTGTAGCAGCACGGTTTTCCTCTTTCCCCAAAGGAAAATGCAGTACAGCATCGAGGTCAGAACCACTAATTCCAGAACCTGGGTTGGGATCCTAGCTTTGCAATTTACTTGCTGAATGACATCAGGCAAATCATTTAAACTCTTGATCCTCAGCTTCCTCACCTGTAAAACAGAAATAATTTACTGATTTCATAGGTTTATTGCAACAAATAACTAAATAGATGTGAAGTCTCTGGACAGAGCTTGGCACATAATTAGTGCTGTAGAAGTGATTATTACCTTTATGTCTGACATGAGGGAAAACTCACATCACACAATCTTTGCATCATGTGCACACATCGTACACACATCTCCTTCAAACACCTCTCTTACTTCTTTTTTTGGGCTCTTCTCTTGCAGCTTCGAGTGTCCCTAAAACAACTGACCTCAGATGGGGACTTAACCCATGGGGCTGGGACTCAAACCTAGCTAAAACACATGGTCTTCCAACTGAGATCTCAGACCTGGTTTCAGGACCTAATGAACCTCAGAATCTTGATGTTTCATTGCAGAAAGAATTCAGTGAGAGATAAAGTGATAGGTAAGAAGTGGATTTATTTACATAGAAACACACTCCACAGACAGAGTATGGGCCATTGCAGAGGGTGAGTGCGGCAGTCGCGAAATGTGGCATGGTTAGTTTTTATGGGCTGGGGTCTATGAAATTTCATAGACCTAAGGTGTGGGAGGATTATTCCAACTATATTGGAGAAAGGGTGGAGCCACCACCCACTTTTTGGTCTTTTGACGGTGCATTGGAACTGTCATGATGGCTTGCTGATTGAGGATCAAGGTCTAGTGGAAGTTAACTTGTCTGCCATCCTGGACCCATTTGATTCTAATCAGTTCATGTTGTATCCTTGGGCTATGTTATTGTCTCATAAGTTGTTCCTTGCCCCCTTCCTTCCTGTTTCACCCCCACTGTTTCGTCCTGTTTGGTCCTTACTAGGCTCACTTGCTTTACCCCGCTTTGTCCAAAACTGCATCCCACACCAATGATCTCTTTCCATCACTCCGCTTCTCACACAGACCTTAGCTTTGTCTCAGCTTCTCCAAACTTGGATCCTCTCACTTTTACTTAATTTTGTACCTGAAAGTATGTTTACTCTAAACACCAAATTTGCTTCCTCTCTGTAAATAAAAGACCTTCTATAAATCGGTATCCAGTATTCCAGAAATGTGAGTTAGAAATTATAAATAAGATTTTTTTTTGATAATTCAGGCAATGTGTACTACCATTAATGTGATATATGATTTATTTTCACAAATATATTTCACCATCCAGTAATTTGATACCATTGAAAAGACATTAAATATATGAATACATTAGCAAGTGTGTGTTCAGTATATACGGTCTAGCAACTTAGCATAGAACACTGAAAGTGCTCTTATACGCCTGTTCAGGCTACTTAGTGCATAAAAGTCATGACTATAATCTGCAGTTAACTTCAGTATTTGGGTATAATAGGTAAAAATACATGAACAGGTTTCCTTTAATGAAAACTTTACAAAAATGAAAACAAGATTACAGGTATAACCCACTCTAGTGTTTCTTGCCTGGAGAATCCCAGGGATGGGGGAGCCTGGTGGGCTGCTGTCTGTGGGGCCGCACAGAGTCGGACACGACTGAAGCGACTTAGCAGCAGCAGCAGCAGCATTCAGACAATTGTATTTGGTGGGGTTTTCACGTAGATAGAGATATAGATAATGTGTTTGTCTGCTGAGTCACTTCAGTTACATCCGACTCTTGGTGGCTATATGAACTGTAGCTTTGCAGGGCCCTTTGTCCACGGGATCCTCTAGGCAAGAACATTGCAGTGGGTAGCCATACCTCCTTCAGGGGATCTTCCCAGCCCAGGAATTAAACCTGTGTCTTCTGCATTGCAGGTGGATTCCTTACCCACTGAGCCATCCAGGAAGCCCATAGATAAGATAAACTAGAAAAAAATAATAAAGTCATTCTCACATAAGTTTTCGATGCTTCCCAATTCAGGAAATAGTGAAAATTCTGAATACTTAACTAGGTGAATATAAAGAAAATAATTATCTTTTTTCATTTTGCCTTTTTTTTTGGTCTGAATGAAATGGTAAGCTATTTAGTACTGAAACATTTAAAACCAGCTGTAAAAAAAACCCTCAGTCATTCTCTACACACACCACTCCATACCCCAACACCCTCCCACTCAGCCACAAACACAATCAGTTCAGATTTAATTTGTAAGTTTCCATCACCTGGATTTTTATTATTCTAGTAATCTTTGCATTTGCTTACACAGATCTGAGGTTTTCTGTTTCCAATATAGTCTGAAAAATGTCAATGCTAGTAACCAGTTTCTAAAACCAAACTGTCTAGAGCTATATGAAGCTGTCTTGCATTTTTCTCTTTTCTGAAGGCTTGTTCTACTGCTGCTGCTAAGTCGCTTCAGTCGTGTCCGACTCTGTGTGACCTCATAGATGGCAGCCCACCAGGCTCCCCCATCCCTGGGATTCTCCAGGAAGAATACTGGAGTGGGTTGCCATTTCCTCTCCATCTACTACTGTGTACTTACTGAAATATCATGAACCAGAGGTAGGAAGAGGATATCATTTTACAAGGAGAGGGTAGTTGGCAAAATTGAGACAAACTCTCATTAATTCTATGATTATTTATATCATATTCAAACATCCTGGTCCTTCAGCTACAGAGGTTTAATTATTTAATTTGTAGTAGGAGTCCCGGAGAAGGCAATGGCACCCCACTCCAGTACTCTTGCCTGGAAAATCCCATGGATGGAGGAGCCTGGTAGGCTGCAGTCCATGGGATTGCTACGAATCGGACACAACTGAGCAACTTCACTTTCACTCTTCATTTTCATGCATTGGAGAAGGAAATGGCAACCCACTCCAGTGTTCTTGCCTGGGGAATCCCAGGGACGGGGGAGCCTGGTGGGCTGCTGTCTTCTGGTGCCGCACAGAGTCAGACACGACAGAAGCGACTTAGTGGCAGCAGCAGCAGCAGCAGCAGCAGGAGTCCAGGCTTGAAAGACAAAACTAAATGATCACAGGTGCCAGAGATCACCGTGGGCCTCAAAAGGATTATCTTGAGGTCTGCTAGAATTCAGTTGGCATGAAGGAATGTGGGACTTCCTATGAAGCAGAGGAGGGAAGATTCCTACCCTCAGTAAAGAGTCATGGACATGGGGATGGTGTGGGTGAGAGAATTATGTCTGTTGCTCAAAATTTCTTCTTGTCTCATCTTCATGGTATATTCCTGAAGGATAGCTAAACATGGGTAAGATAACAGAACAGAGAAAAACAACTGGCAGCATTTTTGTACTTTATTCTCTGAGTGACTCTCCTGGGATGAGGTGGTGGTATAAATCTCTGATGGTTTCACCGCGGGTGGAATGTGGCATTTACAGTCTGAGGTGTGTCCCTGCAGTCCAAGCACGATCGGTGGGGACAACTGCAGCCTCTGAGGACAGTATCACCACAGGAAGCCAGACAGGTGGAGTGGAAACTGTCAGATGCTGCATTGCTCATGAGTATGAAAGAAAAGACTGGTGGAGGGAGAGAGGAAAGAAAGGAAGAAGAAGAAGAAGGAAAATACAGACACAACAGAAAATGCTATACAAAAATCAGTATTGCTACTTGCAGAAAGATATAATCCTATTGCTTTTTAAAGGGTTTTAGTAATAATTTACAGTTACTACTTTCCCTTCTGTGCAAGATTTTGCCCTAAAAGTTAAATTTGAAGGTCACCAAATAAGGAAAAAGAATGTAAATTAGAAACTTGAAAATTACTTCAGCTTATGTCCCCCTTTTTCCTTCTAAAAATTAACTCATTTTCTTGACTCACTCACTCTTTTATAGCTATGTCTTAAAAAGGGATGAAAAGCTATGAAAAAGACAGGGAAAAATGTCTCTCCCCCCTCCACCCTGCTTCATTTTCATTCTTTCCAGAAGGGAATCACTATTTTCAGGAGCATTTTCCTATGAGAGTCATGAATCATTCTGGTCTACTTTGAAGAGGGTTTTCATGATATTCTTTATGCCCTAGCAATGATATTATAAATATTTGTTGCATATTTTATAACACGTACAAATATTTTTAACAAACATTTGATATTATAAATATGCAACTAATTTAGTATCCTAAAGTCTTCCAGTTTAATCCATCCATACCTTGATGTATTTCATGGCCTTATTTGAATATAATTTAAGTATATCATATTTGCTAAAAATTGAAGTTAAAAAGAGTAGCAAAAATAATTGTATGTTTTAAAATGCACTAGATTTAAAATTAAAACCAAAAGTTCAGTTTCCTCTAGTGATAACAATGTGAGTTTTAAGATTTTTTAAAAATCCAAGTTTTATGACATGTTAAAAATATTACTATAACAAATTTAAAATATTTATAAAACTGACAAATTAAGCATTTAGCAAATAATGAAATCCCTTTAAATATAAACTGTAGTCTTTATCGAAGCTCTATTTTTCTACTAATATAAAATAAATCATATAACATAATTTCAAGTCTGACTAAACTGTCACTTCAATTTAAAAATGACATAGTTCATAATGTATTTTAATATTAATCACTCAGAGAAAACAGTGTTGTACTTTTTATATTATCTAGAAAGAACACAACCAAGTAGCCTTCTACTTATGTTACTTTGTTAACTATAAGGTAAAATCCCCCCAGATATTTGGTTCCCATTTTTAAGTTAAACCAGCACTCTGTGGAGTTGGTTCTTTTTTACCAGCAGGCATTATCCCTTGATTAAAAGGATGAATTGGGGGGGTCCCATTCTATTTCTGTCACCATATAAGAGAAAATTATGAATGTCACAATTTCAAGCTTGTAATGGTCATAAACGAAGTTCAGTAAAAATACTTATTAAGAAGCATCTGTCTGCTTCTCAGTGATATATAATACAAATGCCTAAGAATAAATACAACAGATTCCCAGCTTCTAAAGAAGAATCAGACAGATACTAAATTAACTATAATAGAAAAAATAACCATTCAAGAGTTGTAATAGCATTACTAAAGCCAGGTCAGGGGCTCTGAGTATGAATACAGTTGCATCAATTTTTAATCTGACTCAGTAGATTTTTTTCCTTTTCCTTCTATTCTTCCATTTTGTTATCATCCTCTTTTTATCAAAGAAACTAAAAATGCAATATCCAGTTTTCATTTCAACTGATGAAAGTTTGGGCAAGATCTTTAAAGGGAATATAAGGAAAACTGAAAACTTGGGTCTATTATTGTGGTATGTGTAATACACTGTGTTCTTTAATTTCTTAATAATGTGATACTGACAAATTAAAAAGACAATGCTTATTGTTCTACATGCTCAGCTTCTAAGTGGAAATGGCTCTACATATAGCAAGAATCTTAAAGCCTAATCTTTTTGCCCAGGTGCTTTAAAATGTGCACACTATACTAACATGATTATTCAGCATGGAATGCACTTACCTACTCCATGAATTTTTTAAATGCCCCTTTCTTTCAGAATGCACTTATGCACATGAAACACAGTTTGTAGAGACTTATGGATCTCAAGGGATAAACACTATATGCTCAAGAAGAGTCCTGGATGGCTGTGGCATAGAATCCCTGATCATTTGTTTTCAGTTACTCAAAGAGAAAAGATAATTTTAGCAATTCTTGATGGAAAAAAACAGATAATTTTAGTTAAATTTATTTTACAATATGTGAAAAAAATATATATATCACCCCAGATTTCCAAAAAGCACAAAATTCTTTGAAAAGTGAACATGTTATTCTCTCAATTGTGTCTGACTCTTTGTGACCCCATGGACTCTAGACCACTAGTCTCGTTTGTCCAAGGTACACTTCAGGCAAGAAATTCCCAAACAAAATCAGTTGGGAATTTGTTACAAGATAAAGAATTATTATCTACTTCATAAGCAGGAGAGCCTTGGTATGGTGTGTTTTTATATGAGTGAGGGTTTATTGTGCTCAAAGACTTTCTTCCCTCTAAGTTAGAAAATCCAAATATCCTTTTCACATCCATGTGTGGTCTAGAAAATTATATAGACTGGATTGTGCAAATATTGCTATAGCTATTAAGTTCTTGCCTTATTTACCCCATCTGATTTTTATGAAGACCTAATTTTTGAAAGAATATTAAAATTGAAAAAAAAAAACCATATAGTTTAAATTATAAAGCTTAAACATTTGATGAATAGCAATTTAAAAAATTTTATTAAGTATCATTATATAGCAACACCTCTAGAATTAAGAAAGCAAGAATACTGGAGTGGGTTGTCATTCCCTACTCCAGGGGATCTTCCCGACTCAGGGGTCGAACACTTGTCTCTTGCAGCTCCTGCTTTAGCGGGCAGATTCTTTACTGCTGCACCACCTGGGAAGCCAGAATTAAGAAAACAGTATATCAAAAAAGTTAGCAAAGGTAGAACTGAATTTTTTTTAAATCTCTGCTTTTCAGTGTGAATACATATTCCATCCAATTGTATTTAATATGGATAATGTATAATAGTGTACACATCATAACCTAAAACTGGCATCTTTACCTCAAAAACATTTCTTTTTTTCCAATAAATTCTGTAAAGTATATATGTAAACCAAAAACAGAGAACAACTTAACTCAATGGCCTTACACGGCTGAAGGGAGGGGAGAAGAGGTGAAAGGGAAATCTTACCAAAGATAAGGAAAAACAGAGATACATGGTAAAAGGGGTATTTTGCATCCTTTTCTCCTGCAAAATTTATGTTCCTGAGGAAAATATCAGAAAGAGAAAAGAAATTGAGATTGCAGAATAAGTATGAGTTAAAAATATTTGGATTGAGCAGAAAGAGAAATGGATTCCGATGTGACTCTGCCATCACCCTCTATGACACTCACTTCCTAGTGGTTCTTTGCTGGTGTAATCAGGTATTTCATTCTGCTCTTTTCCCTGAACTCCTAAATCTGTAACACTGGTCATTTCATTCTGCTTCTATATAGAGCACATCATAGCCTTTCAATTATAACTCACTAATTAATAAATACCAAAAACTTACTGTGGGCAAGGCATCAAAACATATAAAATAGACATAGTCTCTGCCCTGTGATTTGTGATTTTACAACTTGTGAGGGGGAGAACACAGCCCTAAAATAAATAATATCAAAGATAATGGATGGCCTCACAAAGGTAGCATAGAAGTTCTGGTATGCTTCACAGAGCAGCCTGACTTATTCTGATGCATCAAAATAAGACTTCTCTAAGTATTGATAGTTAATCTGTGTCCTAAATGGGAAGTGCCTGTTAATTGAGTTATTCATGACGGGGAAGAAGAGAGGAGATTGTATCCAAAGGTTTAGAAGGGGAGAAAACAGTATGTTCAACAAATTAAACAAAACTATAAGTAAGAAAATAAGCAAGTAGACAGCTTGAAATAAGTAAGGGGAGAGAAGGAGACAGGAAATGGAGGACCTTGTAAGTTTTGCCAAGAATCCAGCTGAAAAGCATCAGCAAGCAATCATCCCAGTGTTTTAACATGGGGAACAATATAGTCAGATATGCATTTTTAACAAAAAATTCTGGAAACCATGTGAGAACCAAGTGGAGGTATATTCAGAGAAACCATTTAGGTGACTAATATAGCCATTTATGAAGACGTTAGAGCTTTCAGCAAGGATTGTGATAGTATAGCTGCAAACCAGAGAAGAGATAGATATATTTAGGATCTGATTAGATGAGATCAGAAGAGGGAAGTCCAGGGTTACTTAGAGATGGGAATATTCAATTTGACATGCCTGTGAAATGTCTAACTGAATGTGTTCAATGGGCAGTGGATTGATGGGCTGAAGCTCAGGAGATATGGGTCAGAGATATTCTTTTGAGAGAAACATTACAGCGACAGTAATTGAAGCCACCAGAATGAATAAGATTGTCGAAGGAAAGCATGTGGAAGAATAGAAAAGAGAATAAGATTCATGATGAGCTCTTCTATACAAGGATTATGTGTAAGAGGAAATGCCAGAAAATGAGAATTTTATTTTGCAATGGTCAAAAACTTTTGCAGCTGAGTAGTATATAAGAAGAGTATTTGACAAAGTGGTTATTTTGATTTATAAAGATCAGTAGGGAAATGAGAATTTTTAACAGTAGGACAAATGCTGCAGTTGTAGTGTCATGAATGTCCAAGAAAGAGGCAGTTTAGAGAAAAAAAAATGACAGAAAAAACATAATAATATTGACAATCAATAACTAACATTTTAAAATGCTGCCCACTCTAATCAGGACTACCTCAAATTTTCTTGTCAAGGCACACACTGCAAATGATAAGATCAGTGTGGCACGCTTTGATCAAGGAAGCTGGACTGGCAGCGAAGAGATTTGAGAGAGAGGAGCAGAAGGGTTTTTTTCCTTGTATGCCGCCCAGAAATTCAGCCTAAATAAAAAATATTAGTTTCTCTAATTTTAACCCACTCTGCCACCAAGCCCACTCTGATGTACTTTTGTTACCTGAAAAACTAGATTTGCCTCTTGGTAAGTGTAGAGCAAAAAGACACAACCAAGCCAAAGAAAGGGAGAAGGGAGGATTTATTACTTGCAGCAAGTAAGGAGAACACCAAGGATCCTCCCAAAAGCTATGTCTCCCCCAACAGCGCAATTATGGAGGGAGGTTTTAAACTAAGGGTATGTGCATATTCATAAGGTGGTTTGAGTGGTATATGCATATTCATGAAGGGGCTTGAGTAGAGGAGAAATCATCATAGAATTGGGGCAAAGGTCTACAGCGTCCAAGCTGTGATTGATTGAAGTCACAAGGGTCAGAAAAAATCAACATCATTATCCCTTAGGTTCCAGTTGAATTAGTGGTTGAGTGCTTCAGGCTAATCTTTACCCTTGAAACAAAACTAGGAGTCTTTACAACTGATCTACTTTTCTTTGCTATTGTTACTTCTTTTGACTGATAAAAGTCCTTTTTCATGTGTTTTTTCATTCCCCAAGATCATTAGTTACGGAGACTTGTTCAAAGACAAGCATGGCTTAGGCCAAAAATGACTTCTCATATGTCAATAAAGTCAGGCCTGATTCTCTGGGGACCCTATCTGCTTACACTTTTGTTCATTCTTTGCATAGGCATGACTGTCCAAGCCCTGAATGAAAAAAAGAGCAGAAACTTGTATTCCTGTAAATCCCCAGGCATATTTAAAATACTTCCTTATTTTAATTGTCTCCTCTTCATCCAGTTGGTAAGGAAGGGATTCTCTTCCTCAGGCCATGGGGATCACTGAACACAGGACACACACCACTGGGCAGATGAAGTGGGCAACGGTTGATTAGCCCCATATACTCATAGCCTGGGAGAGACTGTCACACCACTCAGGGCCAAGTGGGTTTGTACCCTGTACCATGGGAGGTAGGTTTATATTAAGAGTATTAGGATCAGTTCACTTCAGTCACTCAGTTGTGTCCAACTATTTGTGACCACATGGACTGCAGCAAACCAGGCTTCCCTGTCCTTCACCAACTCCCTGAGCTTGCTCAAACTCATGTCCATCAAGTTGGTGATGCTATCTAACCATCTCTTCCTCATTTTGTCCCCTTCTCCTCCTGCCTTCAATCTTTCCCAGCATCAGGGTCTTTTCCAAGGAGTCAGCTCTTCACATGAGGTGGCTAAATTATTGGAATTTCAGCTTCAGCATCAGTCCTTCCAATGAATATTCAGGACTGATTTCCTTTAGGATCGACTGATTTGATCTCCTTTCAGTCCAGGGGACTCTCAAGAGTCTTTTCCAACACCACAGTTCAAAAGCATCAATTCTTCAGTCCTCAGCTTTCTTTGTAGTCCAACCCTCACATCCATACATGACTACTGGAAAAATGATAGCTTTGACTAGATGGACTTTTGTTGGCAAAGTAATGTCTCTGCTTTTTAATATACTATCTAGGTTGGTCACAGCTTTTCTTCTGTCAGGGAAGTTTGTAATATCCTCAGTTCTGTATCACCGCAGCAGTGTTTTAGCTCAGTTTTAATGGCAAGCAAAGGAAAATACATTCTCAAGGTGTGAGGGCAGGCTGACCCAAAAGACACAAAGAGAAGAGAAGCCCCAATCCTTCTAGGCTTCCTCTTTCATACATTTGTCTCCTCCCCTCCGAGCCTGCCCTATGTAAATTGGGCTAACCAGGAGGGCTGTTTGTTTTACCTGAGGTCCTCACTCCAGTCCTTGGACCTTCCTTTGTTCTATTTTCGTGGGCTTTTCCCTTCTTTGTCTTTTAGCCACCACCATTTTGGACTCCTTTTTCCTATTGTAACTACCTGACACTTCCAAGGAGCAAGCAGCTTTTAATTTCATGGCTGCAGTTGCCATCTGCAGTGACCAAAAAAAGTCTGTCTCTGTTTCCATTGTTTCCCCATCTATTTGACATGAGGTGATGGGACCAGATGCTCTGATCTTCATTTTTAAATATTACGATATGATACCCCATTCCCCACAGAAGAATGGTTGGTTTGTTTGAATAATTCCAGCAGTTTACAAGGAATTGAAGCCCACTACTCAGAGGTAAGTATAAACTTGATCTGGTCACTCTGATAAGGAGGTTGTTTGGCTAGTGGCTCTTATTCACAGGAGCAGAGTAGGGAGGGGAACTTGTGGTTAGGCCATTGAAGTCCCTCTCAGTTGTCCCCAGATATCAAGGCAAACATAATATTGTACCTAAATTTTAGGCTTTATGCCACATTCTTCTGAAAGTCCAGAGAATAAAATTTGGCTACATGGATTTGAACACTGAATATCTCTGAGTATTCTGAACTCTGAACACTGAGTAGGGAACTCCCTTTGTCTCTCTCACTCCTATTTTCCTCCCCAATTTCCGTGACTATTTTTCAGGATAGAACAGAACGCCTCAGACTCAATTGTTTCTTTTCCATAATGTGAAAGACTGTTTTGAGCTGAGCCCTTCAGGCGTAGTTCTGGAAATGCTGAAAGAGAAGAAGGATTTAGACAATTCTCTCAGAAGATAGAAGCCTTGCTTGAAGACCTTTTGTTGAGCCCAAAAGGTCAAGTGCCCATCAGACCCTGCCCTGTGAAGGCAAATATTAGAGTATTTATTGGAGTGAGGATTTGCAAAAACAGATTTTGGGTGGGAATTAAAATGTATTTGCTTGATATTTGTCAGCTTTAGAATCATTTGCCAGTTAGAATTACTATATTAGTAAAGAATCTGCCTGCCAGTATGAGACAAAGGTTCAATCCCTTGTTTGGGAAGATCCCCTGGAGAAGGAAATGGCAACCCACTCCAGTATTCTTGCCTGAAGAATGTCATGGTGAGAAGAACCTGGCAGGCTAGAGTCTATGGGGTTGCAAAGAGGCAGACACAACTTAGCAACTAAAAAACAACAAAAGCAATACTTTGTTATATGTTTAGAATATCTGCTCTGTCCATAAGTTTTAAACACTTTACATATAAATACAATGCATCTCTATTATCCATACCAATAATCACTTTTTTTTTTTATGTCTATAACCTTGGACTATTTTCCCCACTGAACAAGTTCTAGGTCTTAAGTGACTGTATAGATGGCTCTGCTGCCCTCAGGGCTGGAGCTTATAGGAGGAGCAGGAACATGAATGGTGTAAGTATTAGGTTTGGTGAGAAGCAGAGGTGGGCATAAAGAATTCAGTTTGGGGCATATTAATGTTGAAGTATGATGAGACACCAAAGAAAAAGCCTCACTTGAAGTTCAAGAAATGCTCAATCTTGGAAGAAAGGATCAAAAGTCTTCAGTTTACAAACAGTCGTGAAAACCACAATGAATCTTAGTTCTCACCAGAGTGCATACAAAAGGGAAGGATGCTGTAGCCCAGGGAACGTGCCTGGCTCTGTATTACTGAGAGAGAATACACTAATCACTTTGCACACTTTGCGGAATAATCCTGAGTGAATACCCAGTCTCAAGTTGCTTACATTCATTCATTTGCCCTTGCTACTTTGATGTTACCTTTTGGTCACCATCTGTCTGGAGTTTACCAAAGGAAATTATTTTTTTGTATGTGCCTCTGAACAAGTGTTAGAAAATGATCATAAACTCTTATAGTGTTCTACTCTTCAATCACAACCCAAACCTCCCAGCCTCTCACCAAACTCATATCACTACTTTGATATTGGATAATCAGTGATAGTTATATTCTCACAATATTCATTACAAAAACAATTCTTACTCAGTATGATACATAATCATTCATTCCCAATCCAAAGGAAAGGCTATGCCAAGAATGTTCAAACTACTGCACAATTGCACTCATCTCACATGCTAACAAAGTAATGCTCAAAATTCCCCAGGCCAGGCTTCAACAGTACATGAACTGTGAACTTCCAGATGTTCAAGCTGATTTTAGAAAAGGCAGAGGAACCACAGATCAAATTGCCAAAATTCGTTGGATCATTGAAATAGCAAGAGAGTTCCAGAAAAACATCTATTTCTGCTTTATTGACTATGCCAAAGCCTTTGACGGTGTGGATCACAACAAACTGTGGAAAATTCTTCAAGAGATGGGAATACCAGATCACCTGACCCGCCTCCTGAGAACTCTGTATGCAGGTCAGGAAGCAACAGTTAGAACTGGACTTGAAACAGACTGGATCCAAATCGGGAAAGGAGTATGTGAAGGCTATATATTGTCACCTTGCTTATTTAACTTATATGCAGAGTACATCATGAGAAATGCTGGGCAGGATGAAACACAAGCTGGAATCAAGTTTGCTGGGAGAAATATCAATAACCTCAGATATGCAGATGATACCACCCTTATGGCAGAAAGTGAAGAAGAACTAAAGAGCCTCTTGATCAAAGTGAAAGAGGAGTGTGAAAATGTTGGCTTAAAACTCAACATTTAGAAAACCAAGATCATGGCATCTGGTCCCATCACTTTATGGCAAATGGAGAAAGAGTGGCAGATTTTATTTTATTCTGCACCTGCAGTTGCAAATCCTGTTTACTTGCAAGATCCCAGGCACAGTCCCAGACCCAGGGATTTAATTTCTTCTGGTGGCACAGTGCAGAGATTTGCACCTGCCCAAATGTAGTTGCCCTTAAAGTCTTCCCTTTGGCCCCACCCCAAAGGACTTGATTTTGTAAGAAACTGAATTTCTGGAGATGTGTACAAAAAAATCCAAAGTTTGGTTTTACAGTGTTTTTAGAAAACTTTGAACTAATGGACCCTTAATTTTGAAGTGCTTTGATATACAATGGAGAAGGAAATGGCAACCCAATCCAGTATTTATGCCTGGAAAATCCCATGGACCGAGGAGCCTGGTGGGCTACAATCCATGGGGTTGCAAAGAGTCGGACATGACTGAGCGACTTCTCTGTGTGTGTGTGTTGATATATAAACTGTTCTCAAACATTCCATTTTCACCAGATTGGAAACTTCAATTTAGGTGTCATCCATACAGAGTCTCTTTGGCTTTCTTGTGCTAGTCCAAGAGTTGTGATGACTTATTATTATTTGTTAATGAGTGATATATTTTTTTCCAACAGATTCCCTATCTCGCCAAAAGATTAGAAACTGTAGTAAAAGTATACTCTCAGTTTAAGTCTAAAATTATGATTTTAATCCTAGGCCCTAAATTCTAAATGGTAACTCCCAAAATATAAGTTATAAACCAAAGATCTCTGAGATCAAGTTCTTCAATATGACAAAGAAATATTCTAACAAATAAGTAATTTGAAACAGTAAAATTTTTTACTAATTTTTCTGTTTTTAAATAAATAAAATAAAAGGCCATACTACTTGGGTCTAAGAGACTACATTGAATATTTGGGTATATGATTAGGTGTTCATCAAAAATGAAAAGTAATAAGGTTTTTATTTTTTAATTTTAAAGTAGAGGGTTTTGATTTTCTTTTATGTTTTCACGTCTGACTTTTACAACTCGACTCATGTGACATATTTCATTACATCATTTTATAGTATAGGTAACTGACAAATGTATTCTGAGACTATGAAAACGTTTAAACCAAGTTTTATTAGAGAACACAATATTCTTAGAGATCTCAAATCTTACATAGGAAAGAAGAATCCATAATCTTTTTTAATAGCAAAGTGCATAGTGACTTTTTCAAATTCCACCACATGTATTAATGTGTCTGTTAAAACTGGAGTGAAAAAAATAGTGAGAAACCTCCTGTTGTTAATATCCACTTTGCTAGATTAAAACCAACAGTGCTGAAATAGCACATTAGTCATACAATTCTGAGGCTTTCTGCATCTATGAATTGAATGGCCATAATCAACGACATGGCATTAAACAAGACTTCTTTCCATACCAATGAACTTAATACTGAGTTCTCTATATTACTACAGAGAAAAGTAAATCGAAATTATTTAAATTGAAAAGTAAATGAAAAGATACTGAAAATTATTTTCAATGGTCACATGGCTGTATATTTAGAAGAATATTGATGTTGAAAGCAGCTTATTTCTTAGAGAAATACCTTTCACTGGGCAAGTGTAGGCATGGCCTAAGAATCAATGATAATATTATTCTTTCAAGTGTTTTTAACGTATATAAACATGACCTTTTATTGACTCATTTAAGACTCTTAGTGGAAATCTTATAGTTCATGTTACAATAACTGATCTTTAGGGATTCAAGTGGGCAATTACTCAACTAAATAAAGGGAATGCTTTTCTAATCTGCTCTTGTAATGTTTAGTTAACATGATCAAAACAAAGCACGTGGTGACACTATTTCTTGTTTCCTATTTCTTATGAGTCATATGGGATTATCGATGAACTCCATTATAAACTAGATTCTAGAAGCACATTATGTTAAAAGTTCTATACAAATCTCACAAATGTGAAGCAGACAAAAAAATGTGGAAAATGTTATTTTACGATTCCGATTGGCAGAGCAAATTTTTCAAGACTCTGAGAGGGAGCATATTATATTTCCCCCATGACTTTAAGCTTATAATTAAAAGCCATGCTTCCACTTTTAGTCCAAAAAAGCATAAAATGTTCAATTTCAGAACAAAGGCACTTTAGATGTTCTTCATGTTTATCTGAGAGATACATTCTGCGCACTTTGTGTATCATAAGTTCAGTTCAGTCACTCAGTCATGTCCAACTCTTTGAGACCCCACAGACTGTAGTTCCTGATTTGGAACCAGATTCCTGCCATAATAAAAACCTAAAATATTTGTTAAAAGATTTAGAGATCAGGGGAAATGACATTGAAATTTAGAAACATGATGATCCCTGTTATGTAGAGGTAAACCTTTGGTAAAACTGTTGTGTGCAGTAACTTGAAAGGCAGACTAGACTGTGTGCCTACTCAGTCAGAAACTCTAGAGGATGTGATTAGAGGGGAAAAAATCACAGAAAATAGTATATTTTGAACATAATTGACTACTTTCAACAAGATATTAACAATAAAGAGAGGAACTCAGAATTTTATTGACTGTTTTGCAGGCAGAAATAAAAGTGAATACAGAGTCCTGAAATTCTATGCCTAGCTACTGTGAGCAGTTGATGATGGTATTTTTAAAGGATTGAACAAAATATCCAGTCAAATGTGTCAAATGAATAAAATAAACCAAGGTTAAAATCAATAAAGTGTATGTACAGGCTTCCCACCCTAAATAGGTGGTCCAAATTAAGAAAGAAACAAGTTAGTAAAAAGCAACAAAATAAAGATATTTGAGAACTACATCTGGAAACAAACTTTGGGTATGTGTAAAATTATTTAAAAAAACATATCAGCAGTCTATTCGTTTGAGAGAATTTCATCGCCAAAAATCACAAATTTGAACTAAGGAAGTGTTTGACTGTTTCCAATTTAAACAAATAAGTAACAATAATAAAACCTTGAACTCCCAATTTTCCACCAGAATCAGGCAAACTTTGAAGGCTGTATAGCCCCAAAGGTATCCTATCACTCACTTCCAACATAGTCATGGAGAGTTAATGGATTGAGAGGAGTTTCCAAATGGGAGGACCAAGGGGCCTAGGGAAAATAGATGAAATAATTCCTTCTAGAGAAATGAATTAGAAATTAATCCAGGTACTCTCTCAACTTCAGTGGCTTCCCTGATATCTCAGTTGGTAAAGAATCCACCTGCAGTGCCGGAGACCTTGGTTTGATTCCTGGGTTGGGACGATCCACTGGAGAAGGGATAGGCTACCCATTCCAGTATTCTTGGGCTTCCCTTGTGGCTCAGCTGGTCAAGAATCTGCCTGCAATGTGGGAGACATGGGTTTGATCCCTGGGTTGGGAAGGTCTCCTGGAGAAGGAAAAGTCTACCCACTCCAGTATTCTGGCCTGGAGAATTCCATGGACTGTATAGCCCATGGGGTCACAGAGTCGGATATCATTGAGCGACTTTCACTTTTATAATTCTTTCCTCAACCTCATGCTAAAGGTAGGGACCTTCACAAAATATTCCCAGCAGGATTTCAGAATGGCAATGGGCAAGCCCACTGTCTTCTGTTCTTCCCCTTTCTAACTAAGAAATTCCATTCTATGTTCCACCATTGGGTACAGGGAGTGTGTGTGAGAGAGAGAGAGAGAAAGAGAGACAGGCAGACAGAAAGAGAGAGAAAAAAGGTAGCTAAGGAACTTTTCTTTGATTCCTAGGTTCTGATACAAAACAAACCATCTGTCAACTACTGGAGAGGACTACATCCCACTCAAATGTACAGCACTTTAAGTTTAATGCAGCCACTGGAAAAAACTTGATTTTTCCCCTATGGGGAGGATTTCATATGAAAAGAGACAAGTATATTTGGTATTCAATGATCAAAAGACTAGGCTGTGTTAGAAATAGTTAGATATTCATCAAACCTGTTTCATCTTCCTTGGCACAGAGGACACTTGTATCTGCAAGCCTTTGCAATTAACTTTCACATGAACAGTTTTCTTAGATGGAAAGTGGGATAAAATGAGAAAATGATGAACACTTGACTGTTAATATTTCTTCTGAGAGTATCATGTAGTTCTCCTTTGTCTTTTGGCTGTGATCTGTGGTGATGTTTTCAAAATTCAGTTCGGTTGCCCAGTTATGTCCGACTCTTTGCGACCCCATGGACTGCAGAACACCAGGTCTCACTGTCCATCACCAACTCCCAGAGTTTACTCAAACTCATGTCCATAAAGTCGGTGATGCCATCCAACCATCGCATCCTCTGTCATCCCTTCATCCTCCCGCCTTCAATGTTTCCCAATGTTGGGGTCTTTTCCGATGAGTCAGTTCTTCGCATCAGGTGGCCAAAGTATTGGAGTTTCAGCTTCAACATCAGTCTTTCCAATGAATATTCAGGACCGATTTCATTTAGGATGAACTGGTTGAAACTCCTTGACGTCCAAGGAACTCTCAAGAGTCTTCTCCAGCACCACAGTTCAAACTCATCAATACTTCGGTGCTCAGCTTTCTTTGTAGTCCATCTCTCACATCCATACATGACTACTGGAAAAACCATAGCCTTGACTAGATGGATCTTTGTTGGCAAAGTAATGTCTCTGTTTTTTAATAGGTCATAGCTATTCTTCCAAGGAGCAAGCTTCCTTTAATTTCATGGCTGCCGTCACCATCTGCAGAGATTTTGAAGCCCCACAAAATGAAATCTGTCACTGTTTCCACTGTTTCTCCATCTATTTGCCATAAAGTGGTGGGATCAGATGCCATGATCTTGGTTTTCTGAATGTTGAGCTTTAAGCCAACATTTCACTCTCCTCTTTAACTTTGATCAAGAGGTTCTTTAGTTCTTCTTCACTTTCTCCCATAAGGGTGGTGTCATCTGCATATTTGAGGTTATTGATATTTCTCCCAGCAATCTTAATTCCAGCTTGTGCTTCATCCAGCCCGGCATTTCTCATGATGTACTCTGCATATGAGTTAAGTAAGCAGGGTGACAAGGTACAGCCCTGATATACTCCTTTCCCAATTTGGAACCAGTCTATTGTTCCATGTCCAGTTCTAACTGTTGCCTCCTGACCTGCATACAGAGTTCTCAGGAGGCAGGTCAGGTAGTCTGGTATTCCCATCTCTTTCAGAATTGTCCAAGGTTTGTTGTGATCCCCACAGTCAAAGGCTTTGGCATAGTCAATAAAGAGAAATAGATGTTTTTCTAGAACTCTCTTGCTTTTTCAATGATCCAACAGATGTTGGCAATTTGATCTCTGGTTCCTCTGCCTTTTCTAAAACCAGCTTGAACATCTGGAGGTTCATGGCTCATGTACTGTTGAAGCCTGGCTTGGAGAATTTTGAGCATTACTTTACCAGCGTGTGCTAATGTTAATGCTAAGTTGCTTCAGTCGTGTCCGACTCTGTGTGATCCCATAGATGGAAGCCCACCAGGCTCCGCCGTCCCTGGGATTCTCCAGGCAAGAACACTGGAGTGGGTTGCCATTACCAGCGTGTGAGATGAGTGCAATTGTGCGGTAGTTTGAGCATTCTTTGGCATTGCCTTTCTTTGGGATTGGAATGAAAACTGATCTTTTCCAGTCCTATGGCCACTGCTGAGTATTCCAAATTGCTGGCATATTGAATGCAGCACTTTCACAGCATCATCTTCCAGGATTTGAAATAGCTCAACTGGAATTCCATCACCTCCCCTAGCTTTGTTCATAGTGATGCTTCCTAAGTCCCACTTGACTTCATATTCCAGGATGTCTGGCTCTAGGTGAGTGGTCACACCATTGTGATTATCTGGGTCATGAAGATCTTTTTTTGTATAGCTATTTTGTGTATTCTTGCCACCTCTTCTTAATATCTTCTGCTTCTGTTAGGTCCACGCCATTTCTGTCCTTTATTGAGCCCATCTTTGCATGAAATGTTCCCTTGGTATCTCTAATTTTGTTGAAGAGATCTCTAGTTTCTCCCATTCTATTGTTTCATCTATTTCTTTGCACTGATCATGGAGGAAAGCTTTCTTATCTCTCCTTGCTATTCTTTGGAACTCTGCATTCAAATGGGTATATATTTCCTTTTCTTGATTGCTTTTTGTTCTCTTCTTTTCATAGCTATTTGTAAGACCCCCTCAGACAATCATTTCACTTTTTTTTTCATTTCTTTTTGGAGATGATCTTCATCCCTGTTTCCTATACAATGTCACAAACCTCTGTTCATAGTTCATCAGGCACTCTATCAGATCTAGGCCCTTAAATCTATTTCTTACTTCTACTGTATAAAAATAAGGGGTTTGATTTAGGTCATATCTGAATAGTCTGGTGGTTTTCCCTATTTTCTTCAATGTAAGTCTGAATTTGGCAATAAGGATTTCATGATTTGAGCCACAGTCAGCTCCTGATCTTGTTTTTGCTGACTGTATAGATCTTCTCCATCTTTGGCTACAAGAATATAATCAGTCTGATTACATTTAAGACAGAGGTAGCAGAAATGGAAGCATCTCCATATCCCCTCTTGTTGGGAAGCCACAAGAGGAAGCCATGAGAAATCAATCACCATTGAATATATGGGTCATAGTACCTAGCATTGTAAGAAATATACTACTGATCCAAATTTCCTCCATCGTTACTATTCCATTCAGTCTGCATAATCTCTTCATTCGAAAACATTATCCACACAAATCACAAAGTAATATTATAGGTACAATTGGATTTCTTTGTTTATAAATATTCTATAAATTTTCACTGACTGTGACATCATCTTCCAATTAGTTACATAGAATATAAGGATTCAAACTGCCTTTTATTGACTCATATTTTTCTAATGTCTTTGAATCACTTGCTAATTTCATTTCTGTGGAAATTTTCTATTCATTTCTCAAGGCTTCTCATAAGTGAAGATTTACCAGTCATGTTGGGGTGTTGGTTGTTTTTTCTGCCCTGCCTCCATTCCTCAGTGCATGTTACATATAACTTTTATCATAAATATTTGCTATGTCTGTCTTTAATTGTGGGTATCTCCTGAAAAAAAGTCAATTTACCTTCATATTACCCTTTTGCAGTATAATTCCTAGCATATATTAAAGTCTTACTTAAATAATAAATATAATACATGTAGAAGTACCAATAGAAAGGTTATTCGTGCAGGCCAGTTTATTCAGCCCGTTCACTAACAAAGGTAGATTTTAGTTGAAGAACATACTTAGGGAATTTCTTCTATCATGTATTTACCTATCTTATATTTTCCTAACTTCTTATTCATTATTGTTGCACTTCCCACCTAAAAACTATTCAGCACAAAACTTCTGTACTCTATTTTATTATACTTTCTTCATGGTAGTTTTATTAATTGTATTTAAAACAGTCTGAGAAGCTATCACTCTGAAAGGGAAAAATACCAGTTATTTCATCCTTCTCTCTCAGACAAAACTAGAATGAGTCTTTAATGTAGACTATTAATACAAAGCTAAACTGGTAGTCTAAACTGCGCTCGACATCAATCAAATCACATAATTAATTTTATAGAAGACATCGGGCTTAGAATGATAAACCTATGTCTATTTTTCCTTTTTCTTACTGAAATTTGACTTCTGAGTACATTATTAAATGCCTTGAATTACACTATAAAAATTAAGGCATTTACACTTTATAATTATTCTATAAAAATTAATTTGATAAAAATTAACTTCCAACTCATTGTCATTATGCAATGAGATGAGATTAAATCATTTATAAACTACTACTTTGCCAGCAAGTGATATCTGTTAGACATTATCAAGAAAAAAAATTTTAAAAAGCTCACTTTCTTAGAACTCAAGTTTTTTAACACTATATTTACTTCCTTGTCAGTGTCAGAGACTTACCTTGAACATTTTTGTGTATAACCCAGTATTCATAGCAGTGACAGTTGAAGTCAGAGTTTTCTTTCACATTCCCTCTTTTTATTTATGGTCAATATATTTTGCCACCAAATACATTTACAGCTTCCTATGATAAGTCAGCAAATGAAAGCTGTGGACCTATGATATAAGCACTATGCTAAAAGCTCACAGAAGGCAAAGAGCTACAGTGCACACAATTCACAAACCAACTACGTCCTGGGACTTTTGTGTTTAGTTAGAGCAAAAGTAACAAAATAAGCCAATGCATTCGAGGTGATAAATGAATAATAAAAACAAAAATATGTGTTTCTATAATTATTTAAAGTATCTTTTTAAAAATTGAATTATAGTTGATTGACAGTGTTGCATTTGTTTCTGGGTATACGGCAAAGGGATTCAGTTATACATAGATATATACATATTACTTTTCATATTATTTTCCATTATGGTTTATTACAGGTTATTGAGCATAGTTTCCTGTGCTATACAGTGAGGACCTATTGTTTATCTAGTTTATTTATAGTAGTTTGTATCTGCTAATTCAAAACTCCTTATTTATCCCCCTCCACTCATAATTTCTTTTCTATGTCTGTGAGTCTGTTTCAGTTTCATAAATAAGTTTTACTGAACAATCACATATAAATGATACCATATGGTATGTGCCTGTTTCTTTCTGGTTTACTTCACTTATTACAGTAAAGTATGTATTTTTATATGTATTGTATCAATTGGTTGTCATTGAATCTATACAAGGTAGAATATAGGAACATAGATTAGAAATATACCTTTCTCTTTTTACAGATCCATTACTGTTTGAGTTCAATACAGGAGTGCCTCTCCATTTTCTTCGTTCAGGGAGAAATATTGAACAGACTTCTCTAGTATTACTCGAGTGGGGAAGTTGGCAATAGGCTTTTCTTTCCTTCTACTTAGGGGTCCCAAGTCTACTTTCAAATTCTCCAGGGCCTATGACTATATTGAAATGATAGAAGTATTATCTATAAGAGACTAAATCTTGTGAGGACTGAGCAAAATCTTGGGAAATGTAGCAGGCAACACCTATTAACTTTGTTAAGACTCAGTTTTCTAGAAAACCTGATTTTATTTGTTGTTCAGTCACCAAGTCATGTCCAACTCTTTGCAGCCCCATGGACTGCAGCACTCCAGGCTTTTCTGTCCCCCACCATTTCCTGGAGTTTGCCCAGGTCCATGTCCATTTCGTCAGTGATGCCATCCAAGCATCTCATCCTCTGTTGCCCTCTTCTCCTTCTGCCTTCAATCTTTCCTAGCATCAAGGTCTTTTTCAGTGAATCAGCTGTTCACAACAGGTGGCCAATACACTGGAGCTTCAACTTCAGTCTTAGTCCCTACAGTGAATATTCAGGGTTGATTTCATTTAGGAATGACTGGTTTGATCCCCTTGCTGTCCAAGGGGCTCTCAAAAGTCTTCTTCAGCACCACGATTTGAAAGCATCAATTCTTTGGCACTCTGTCTTCTTTACGGTCCAGCTCTGACAACTGTATGTGACTACTATAAACATTATAGCCTTGACTATGCTGACCTTGGTTGGCAAAATGATGTTTTTGCTTTTTAGCACTGTCTATGTTTATGCTTTCCTGCCAAGAACCAATCATTTTCTAATTTCATGGCTGCAGTCACCATCCACAGTGATTTTAGAGCCCAAGAAGAGGAAATCTGTCACTGCTTCCACCTTTTCCCCTTCTATTTACCATGAAGTGATGGGACCAGATGCCATGATTTTAGTGGTTTTTTTTTTTATTATTGAGTTTTAAGCCAGCTTTTTCACTCTTCTCCTTCACCCTTATCAAGAGGTTCTTTAGTTCCTCTTCACTTTCTGCCATTAGAGTGATATCATCTGTACATCTGATAAGTTAAAAAGCTGATTTTACTTTAATATCTAAATTCAGAAATTATTTTGTGTGTGTTGTGCTTTTTAAAAGACACAATCTTTACAAAGTACCTAACAAATACCAGAGAATGATAAGTATTCAATGATACAATGATAAATGTTATAATTGTTAGATGGTTTGTGCCTCTTTCAAACGGGAAAATTGGTAGGAAAGCAGATACGCTCTGTTTCATTCCTCCGGTAATCCTGGCAATTCTGAAATGCCCTTGTCAGCAGGGCATGGCTGCCTTGGTAAGCACGGATGTCTATCACCTATGGGGGGAACACTGAAGCGATAATGTTACCTGGTCCAAACTCATTCCCACCACAGTCCAGTGAATTGGGAGATGCTTTGTCAGGGCAAGGAATAATGACTTTATTCCAAAAGTCAGCAGACCCAGAAAAATGCAGACAAATGTCCTAGAGAACCATCTTACCTGATTTAGAATTCAGGCTTCTTTTACACTAAAAGCTGAGGGACTGGACTGTGATTGGTTGTTGCAAATTTATTGTTAGAATTCTTTGTTCTTGCATCTGCCCACATAGCTTAGGTCATGATGTTTCAGTAAACCTCCAATAAGACAAATGTGATTCTTCATTCTGCAACATTTTAACTCTATTTGTATTAAAGAGTGTTATATGTATAAAGGTCAGAGTTCTGAGAATGGGTTGTGCTATCTATTTCAGATTATAGGCAATATTCTTTTACGATAAGTACAGAGCCAGCATGACTGAGCACAGGCAGCACTGCACAAAAGTTAAAGTAAAAGAAACAGATCCAACCTGGGAGTCAGATTTATTCTTCACTATTACACTAACTGTAGTTGAGAACCACAGCTCTAGATGTAAGGTATCTGGAAGTCAAGAACACTTTTAATTATTTTGAATCTTCATAAGTGTGGATAATTTTTTGTGTAAAACAGATGTCTCAAAATTTTTAGTGGACCTAAACTGAAATTTAAATAAAATCTTTCACCTCAAACTTGCAAATTTTCCATTTTAAATATCTGCTAGAAGAGTACTTTATGACTATTAATTTTTCAGTTTTTTGTCTCAGTTAATTGATTGCCCTGTGATTAAACTGTCATCTGTATTTAATCATCATTTTTTTTATGTGACACAAACTGTTAGGTTAGTATTTACATAATTGTATGGGTTCATGAGTTAGTATTTCCATAATAGCTATTACTGTAATTTATATTTACCTTTTAATATATTGAAAAAAATATTGGTGACTTGGGCTTACTATGCAGTGACCAAATGATATATATTGGACTACATTACATAATATATGTGTTTCATTAAAATACATGTGATTTCAGTATTTTGTGGGCCAGAACATGAATTATATTTTCAATATCACCTCATAAATTTATAAACAAGAGCATAGTATATACCCAGATGCTCTCTTTTTCAGAATGTAGAAATTCACTAACAATACACTTCTTTTAGTATATATATATTTAAAATTTTGACAATGTAGTGGTCCTCAAAGTACACTGAGGATAATTGATTAATAATGTGCATATTTTTTAGTTTAACAAAATTAAGGCCCTTTTAGAATACATTTTTGGGAAAATCCATATATGATTATTGATAAAACTCATTCTCTAAAATGAACTCTACATATTCATGATCAAAATTTGAAATACTCAGATTCAATATTAAAAAAAGAATAGCATCTCTGCCAAGGAAATATGTAGCTCAATCAAGTATTTATTATATTTATATTTAATTTTCTTATTCATTATTGATATAATACATGCATGCGTGTGTATTAGTTGCTCAGTCATGTCTGACTCTTTGCAACCCCATGGACTGTAGCTCTCTGGGCTTCTCTGTCCATGGAATTCTCCAGGCAAGAATACTGGAGTGGGTTGCCATTCCCTTTCCTGAGGCATCTTCCTGACCCACAGATCAAACCCAGGTCTCCCACATTGCAGGCAGATTCTTTACTGTCTGAGCCATCAGAATATATTTATATTTAAAGCAAATGTATGTTCATATATGTATATATTTCTTTAACTCTTTCTGAAAGCAAAGAATAGTGAAATAAGTATTAATATTTTAAGAAAGGACTTTCAGATGTTGAAAAATTGATGCCAGATAGCCTATTAGAAATATCACCAACTTAAAATATATTGAGCAATGTATTAAATTGCCTATTTCTTCATGTTTTCTTCCAATAATAACAGTATAGATTTTTAAAAATAATTGCTGGCAGTTCCCTGGTATTCTAGTGGTTAGGATTTTGGGCTTTCACTGCCATGGCCTGGGTTCAATCCCTGGCCGGGAACTGAGGTCCTGCAAGCAGAGTGGTGCAGCAAATAAATAAGTAAGTAAAAACAAACAAACCAAAAAATACATTGCTGATTTGGTAGATGGAGGACACCTTCAATATTTCATTAGTTTACAATGATGTCATTACTAGTGCATATTACTGTCTTTTATCTATTTATGGTTATTTTTCTCTTTCTCTTTTGTGACTTCTCTCTTTGAATGTATATTAAATGATATACATCTAAGGCCCAACATCCTGTCCACCTTTAGAGTAAACCAAGGACACAAGCCCTAGAACACAGAGTGTTCAACCTAGTGAAGCAGTAATTCCCTTACACGGTAGTAGGTAAACCTAAGAGTGTTGACGTGTCTCCTGCACCAGGGTAATAAGATAATTTTGGCAGTGCACTTGAAACTCACAGTCACTCTGGCAGGTTGCCATACTTGTAGCATTATATACAGGCATGCCTTCAGTCATGCCTGAGCAAGGAACTCAGGAGGCATTAGGGAGTTTCTTTCATCCTTTGAGAATTTTTACCCTAGTTTTGTTATAAATCAAAGTGAAGAAAATTTCAACTCAGTTGTCACTCTTGTCCATATTCGAACTTGAATCAGTTCTTTGTAGGCTGGCCTACCCATCACTTTTCAGGAACAAAACTTATTTTCTATGAGAAATTATCTCCCTGCTATATTCTACTTAGCTAGATGAGCTGATCCCATATAAAATGAGTCGTGTGACCAAAGCTGATCAATCACAGAACTTATCTCTGACTTCCTGATTGGTCCAGAATGAGGACATGTCCCAGTAAGAGCAAATTTGAGTTTAACTTAAATTTTGCTGGAGGGAAGCCTTTCTTGTTTGGGGTAGCTGAAAAAGTAGGATGTAACCCTGAAACTGCTCAAGGTCTCCTTGCCATCAGAAGAAAAAGGGCTTATGTGAAGCTGAAGCCAACAGATAGAACAAAACTCAGTTGGGGAAAGTTCAGATGCCTTGGCTTAAACAGTTGAATCTAGCTTTACAAACGTTTTCCAGCTAAATGAACAGATATACACTGTTTTCTTTTCAAGCCATTTGTTTTGGGCTTCTAATATCAATACTGAAAGATTCTTGACTGATAGAAATTCATGTTATTTGTCCCTTTTTCTTTTAGAGTATATTTTTTATTAATTGGTAAGAATTATCTTTACTTTTAATCATGTTTATGGTGCTTTTTTGGAGAAGGCGATGGCACCCCACTCCAGTACTCTTGCCTGGAAAATCCCATGGAGGGAGGAGCCTGGTGGGCTGCAGTCCATGGGGTCGCTAGGAGTCGGACACGACTGAGCGACTTCCCTTTCACTTTTCACTTTCATGCATTGGAGAAGGAAATGGCAACCCACTCCAGTGTTCTTGCCTGGAGAATCCCAGGGATGGGGGAGCCTGTTGGGCTGCCTTTTATGGGGTTGCACAGAGTTGGACACGACTGAAGTGACTTAGCAGCAGCATGGTGCTTTTTAACAGAGTTTTAATGATCTTACTTTCTTACATTTTTACTCAGTTAAGTTTAACCTTTACTTTCTTCCTGGCTTGACTACATGTTTATAAAATCATAATACACCTACTTATTTCACCTATTTTTAAAATTTTAATTCTCACCTGCAATACACAGTGAATTCCCATATTTTTGCTGGTCTATCTTTGTTTCATTGCTTTACTTATCTTTTAAAATAGTACCATACTCATTTTGATCACATTATCTTTCAACATGTCTTAAACATTTTGTCCCTCAATAATTTTTCATACTGTTCTTATAGTGTCTGAATAAAATTTAAGAATCATTTTACCATGTTCCTTATATTAATATTTGTATTTTGATTTAAATTGTATTAAATATGCAAATTAATTGATAGTAATTTCCATTTTTATAACATTAAACTTTTCTACTTAAGAGTATAGCATATCTCAGGTTTTATTTAAATTTCCTCAGTTATATTTTGCAGTATTTCCCAAAGAGACATATTTTCTTTTAATTTTTCCCCACGGAACTCTATAGTGTTTAATCTTATAAATTAATTTTTTCCTTTATAATATATTACTATGTATTGTGAATATATTAGAAAACTATGGGTTCTGGCATATCTTTTTATAAGGTATATTAATAATATATTAGTCTTAATAATTAACTAAATTGATTGGGATAAATTGGTAGTGAGTTGTACATCTGTAAGCCTTAATCATTTGCCTCATCTTTTCCAGTATAGATAACTTTTTTCCCTTAGTGAATTGGCTAATATTTCTGATAAGATGTTATATATTGCTGGTAATAATATACCTGTTTTACTTCTGAAATTAATGGAAATACTCTAAGACTCTCCGATAATGTTGTGATGACTGTAGGTGTATATGTACACATATGATTTATATATTGTTAAAAGTTAAATCAATGCATATTACAATTTTTAAAAGTTTATATAAACAAACATTAATTCCAGTCAGGCAATGCCAAAGAGAACGTGGTTAGGAATATTCCAGTGACAAGAGCTAGGAGCAAGGTGTTTATAGGGAAGACATGAAACGAAAGCAAAGAATTTAGTTGATCGGCTGTAGCTTAAGCAATTGGATTATTTGGGAAGGCCTAATTCAGTGTTTGCTCTTCCTAACCTTGAGGCATTTGCAGGAATTGACTTTGGCTTAGGTTTCAGTTTGCTTGCGTGGGCTACCAAGATATTAGAGAAACTTCAGTCTCATGGCCTCCTTGTTTGACTACTTTAACAATATATGCATCCATTTTAAATCACATCATATGCAGCATGGTTGGATTGGCAGGAAAAGTTTTACTTAAGTCAGAGCAGCAAACATGATTTTCTACAGGGGATAGATATCTAACCAAAAGTTATGCGGGTACTTGAGTAAACTGGATCACGCCCTGTTTACCTAAAGAAGCCACAGCTATTCAGTATTGAAATTGTCAGATATTCTGGCTAAATCAGGAATCCCAGCTTTTGTGTATAAAAGTTGGCAAATGTTTAAGAATAGGCAAGATTATGTTGTGGTAATGAACAACTGAAAATTCTAATGACTTAAAACCACAAAGTTTATTTCCTGCCCATTCAGCATGGCATCACAGGTTCCCTGCAGCAATGCTGCATGTCTGCCACAGTTCCTATTCACTTGAGGCTGATTGAGTTGCAGCCGAGATCAAGAATATGGCAAAGTATCTAGTAGTCCTAAAAGCTTCACATACTATCGTACAGTCACACAACCAAGACTATTATCTCTGAAGGTAGAAATTATAATTCTTCCCACAATGGGTCAGAGAATAGCAACTAATTCAGTCTATAGTAACTACTTCATAAAGTATGTGAATACAAGTGGTACAAACAAAACTTGTCAGCAAATGACATTTGTGGCCATCTAGTAAACTTTATTCCACACTCCTCAGTTTTAAATTCTGGTTCTAAATCTGTGTGACTGATTGTCTTCAATTCCCTGATCCCAAAAATACAGTTGATTCAGTGAATTAGAGCTATAAACCTTCCAATATTCACTGAAAAACTGGAGAAGCAGAATTCCACAATAGCTCTTGGTGGTCTTGCATAAGAATCATTGAACCATAAATCTTGAGTAATCATTTAACAAAAACTAGAATTAAAATTCTTTTCTGAATATTAAGACAAGCACACAATTTCATGTTTTATCCTACAAATTCTTAAACTTGCCTAAAAATCTAAACAGTTAGTCTTCTGAGGTATATATCTAGATGTTATATAAGCTAGCTACATAAACTTAAAAATCCATTTCTTCAATCAAACAATAACCTGCAAAAATAACAAACACATTTCAAAAAAATTTCATCACCAGTAAGTGTCTCTTATTAAATGTTCAATAAGGTATTCCACTTTGTCTGAAAATGTTTCTTGAACTAATATAGTTTTTCCAAAAAATTATTTAAACCATTATGATGGACAAAGAAATCCTCTATCTTTATGAAAGTGAAAGTTTCTCAGTCGTGTCTGACTCTTTGAGATGCCATGGACTATAGAGTCCATGGGATTCTTCAGGCCAAAATACTGGAGTGGGTAGTCTTTCCCTTCTCCAGTAGAAGTTCCCATCCCAAGGATTGAACCCAGGTCTACCGCATTGCAGGTGGATTCTTTACCAATTGAGTATGAGGGAAGCCTGCTCTGTCTATATATCCCTTTTCAAAGAAAGACTTCTTCTCAGAGCTGCAGGAGTGCTGTCAGTGGACTGCATTCAGCTGCAAGCTTCTTCAGGGTTGCTTCGACTGCAATGGACCACTTACCCAAGGTTATGGTTCTTCCACAGCTATCTATCTCCAATGACTGATTGATTTGGGAATATGTCAATCAGCCTGGATGCGGAAGATAGAATAAACTCACATCTTGGCCCAACTCAGTACAACTCTAGTGTGTTAGTTCCAGAGTTCCCTCTGGAATTAGCTAAGACAGATTACTGAATGCACAGCCTCTGCTTTTGTCAAATTCAACTGGTGTCCCTCCCTTCTTCCCTTTCAAAGCTCTAAATACAGAAAGAATTCCCTAGTAAGCCTCCTATAGGTTAAAATCTGCTTCAGAGTTTGCCATTAAGGCAACCCAACCAAAGATTGTCTTTGAATATCCTTTCATTGCCTGTTGTTATAGTATAGAAAATAGGAGAAAAAGTCAGAAATTTTAAATATCTGGAATGTAATATTCACAGAATAAAAATTCTAATGAAATTTTAAAATTAAAGTATGATCTTTCTAGAGAATGAAAGAAAAACAATCTTGAAGTACTATGATAGTATTAGTAAATATTTTAATCATATATGTCTATTATATTAACTTTATTTTTAAATATTGCTTACAATGCAATTATTATTTTATGATTAAGTCTGGCATTAATGAATAATTCCTATATTGTTTCATGAGCAAATATTCTCTGTAATATTGGCCACATCTCCCTAATATATGCCATTGATCATTAGAATAGTCAAATGATTGCATTTGAGGAGAGGAATGAGCAGGCTGAATTAGAATGCAGACAGGGCAAGGTAATTTTGTTCTAAAATTGTCATAAATCTTTCAATTTTTAAAAAATCATTGCATTAAATATTTGGATAAAAACAGAAAAAAAAAACCGGACAGTGGAAATAATGGGGTTGGGGTGGGGGGAAGTTTTCTGTTTCCTGAGCCTTTTTTAATGTTGTAGTCATTTACTTGTATATCTATCTCATCTAGTTTTCCCTGCGTGCATGCGTGCTATGCACACTAAGTCTCATCAGTCATGTTTGACTCTGTGCGACCTCATGGCCTATAGCCCTCCAGGTTCTGTGTCCAAGGGATTCTTCAGGCAAGAATCCTGTTAGTGGACTGGCATGCCCCTCTCCAGGGCATCTTCCAGACCTGGGAATCAAACTCACATCTGCCTGCATCTCCTGCACTGCAGGCAGATTCTTTACCCACTGAGCCAATGGAAAGCATTTCAGTCATTTGTTTCAGGTGTCTTATTCAGCAAAATAAAACTCAATTTTGAACCCAAGCAGTCCATCTCCAGAGAGTTTAACCTGGATCACAGCATAGTGTACTTAAGGCTATCTGTAACTCAAGTGATTGGTACAGAGAACAATTGCTACAGAAATTCAGGTGCGAGATGGATTGGGAGGAGTGGCAAGAGGGATTAAGGATTTGACCTCTGTCTTAAAGTACTGATATGAATTTGAAATGAGAAGGGACGTTGAGGGGTTTTCAAAACTGCATGTTAAGTATATGTGTGTGTCTACAGATATCAGAATAGTGAACAAAGCCATGGAGATGAAATAATACAAGGCAAACATTTTCCCTTAAATTATTGATTTATTTTAATATGCATTGTTAATTTATTAAAAACATAGAATTCTCCATGGAAAATGCATGAACAGAACTATCAATAGTAAGATACCACAAATTTGACATATCAAAAGCAAATTATACTTGCCTTGTAGAGCTCAAAGCTTAATAGGAAAATTCATGATTCCCTGGCAGCATTCTTAAGTTACTGAGAGTGTCATACACTGATTCATCTAACCACTGATTTTTTATGTCAGTTTCAGTTCAGTTGCTCAGTCATGTCCAAATCATTGCAACCACATAGACTGCAGCAGGCCAGTCTTCCCTGTCCTTCACCAACTCCATGTCCATCGTGTCAGTGATATCATCCAACCATCTCATCCTCTGTCGTCCCCTTCTCCTCCTGTCTTAAATCTTTCCCAGCATCAAGGTATTCTCCAAGGAGTCTGCTCTTTGCATCAGGTGGCCAAAATTGGAATTTCAACTTCAACATCAGTCCTTCCAATGAATACTCAGGACTGATTTCCTTTGGGATGGACTGGTTGGATCTCCTTGCTGTCCAAGAGACTCTCAAGAGTCTTCTCCAACAGCACAGTTGAAAAGCATCAATTCTTTGGCCCTCAGCTTTCTTTGTAGTCCAACTCTTACATCCATATGTGACTACTGGAAAACTCATAGCTTTGACTAGATGGACCTTTGTTGACAAAGTAATGTCTCTGCTTTTTAATATTCTGTTTAGGTTGTTTATAACTTTTCTTCCAAGGAGCATGTGTCTTTTAATTTCATGGCTGCAGTCACCATCTGCAGTAATTCTGGAGCCCCAAAAAATAAAGTCTGTCACTGTTTCCACTGTTTCCCCATCTATTTGCCATGACGTAATGAGACCATATGCCATGATCTTTGTACTTTGCATGTGGAGTTTTAAGCCAGCTTTTTCACTCTCCTCTTTCACTTTCATCAAGACACTCTTGAGTTCTTCTTCACTTTCTGCCATAAGGATGGTGTAATCTGCGAATCTGAGATTATTGATTGATATTTCTCCCGGCAATCTTGATTCCAGCTTGTGCTTCATTCAGCCCGGCATTTCTCATGATGTACTCTGCATATAAGTTAAATAAGCAGGGTGACAATATACAGCCTTGACGTACTCTTTTTCCAATTTAGAACTAGTCTGTTATTCCATGTCCAGTTCTATCTGTTGCTTCTTGACCTGCATACAGATTTCTCAGGAGGCAGGTCAGGTGATCTGGTATTCCCATCTCTTGAAGAATTTTCCACAGTTTGTGGTGACCCACACAGTCAAAGGCTTTGGTATAGTCAATAAAGCAGAAGTAGATGTTTTTCTGGAACTCTCTTGATTTCTTGATGATCCAACACATGTTGGCAATTTGATCTCTGGTTCCTCTGCCTTTTCTAAGTCCAGCTTGAACATCTGGAGGTTCACGGTTCATGCACTGTTGAAGGCTGGCTTGGAGAATTTTGACCATCACTTTGCTAGCCTATGAGATGAATGGAGTTGTGTGGTACTTTGAGCATTCTTTGTCATTGCCTTTCTTTGGGATTGGAATCAAAACTGACTTTTCCAGTCCTGTGGCCACTGCTGAGTTTTCCAAATTTGCTGGCATATTGAGTGCAGCACTTTCACAGCATCATCTTTTAGGATTTGAAATAGCTCAACTGGAACTCTATCGCCTCCACTAGCTTTGTTCATAGTGATGCTTCCTAAGGCCCACTTGACTTTGCATTCCAGGATGTCTGGCTCTAGATGGGTGATCAGACCATCGTGGTTATCTGGGTCATGAAGATCTTTTTTGTACAGTTCTTCTGTATATTCTTGCCACCTCTTCTTAATATCTTCTGCTTCTGTTAAGTCCATACCATTCCTGTCCTTTATTGTGCCTATCTTTGCGTGAAGTGTTCCCTTGGTATCTCCAATTTTCTTGAAGTCTTTCTCTAGTCTTTCCCATTCTATTGTTTCCCACTATTTCTTTGCATTGACCATTGATTTTTCTATTTAGGTTATTGTAAATATACTTGGATTAATCTTACATAAAGATACACAGTTATAAATTTGAAGACCCTGATGCTGGGAAAAATTGAAGGTATAAGGAGAAGGGGAAAACAGGATGAGATGGTTGGATGGCATCACCGACTCAATAGACATGAGTCTGAACAAACTCAGGGAGATAGTGATGGACAGAGAAGCCTGGCTTGCTGCTGTTCATGGGGTTGCAAAGATTCAGACACCACTTAGCAACTGAACAGCAACATTAGTTCAAATGCCATCTGTTCCTTAACTAATCATTGCTAATCATGCTCAATAAGGGGGGAAAAAAGTAAGAGCTGATACTTGCTCATTGATAAGCATACTCACTCTACCTTTCTCAAAGGGAAAAAAAAGAATAAAAACATTCACTGCAAAACAACCCTATGTGGCAGGTGTCAAGTCAAATGCCAAGTGTTCTCTGACATATTTCTGAATTATTGATCTAACTCTTTGTTTATGCTATCCTTAGTGAACAAAAATGTTTGGATACCACTCCCACATGTTTTCAACCTGTGTGATCATGTGCCCACTATCAGGCAAAGACTGTCTCCCTTTTCCCCCCTAAACAATGAGTTTCCACTTTGTAACCAATATAAACTTTCACAAAAAGGTGCTTAGTAAGTATTCACTGAATTAATAAATGGTTATTTGATGTCATACTTAGAAATTTTTTTCTCCATTACATATTTGCTGATAGACCCTATTGGGGAATATCGCTAATATAGTTTAGAAGCAGTTTCAGAGATGGCAAATGAGAGTTGAAATGGCATATGACAATGAAGAATTGTAATTATGTCAGAACCTTCTTCATGAACAAACTATTGGGCATACAGAAATTTATCCTGAAAATCTTAAGTGATTTTATTATTTCTATGAATTACCTTGGTTTTTAATATTATTGACTGTAATATTATTTGCATTTAATTTGAATTTCAAACTGAATTTATAGTAAAGTTCATTTTTTGTTCAGGATATAATATAAACTGGCACTCTTTTATAAATGTCCAGTTTAAAGTAGAAACTATAAATATGTCCTATTTTGTTTTCTTTCAACTTCTAAAAAATTATTTTTATTTATTCCTTTTTATAAGTGGTTGGCATGATTCTTTAGGAATTTTTCAACCAAATTAGAGGCTATTTTTTTCAAGTTAATTGCATGGTTTCTATTAATATACCATTCTCCACAAAATGTATAAAATGGCTTTAAAGCCAAGAATACAAAGATAGAATGATATGTTTTTTGGTAAAAGTGCCAGTTGGATATAAAATACATGGTAAAACAAAAACTTGTCACATTGATTTTAAGACCAGGACGTTTTGTTTAGAAAAAATTATGAGGTACAGAGATTAAAAGAAAATACTGCTGAATATTTTTTTAATTGCCAGTGTCCTCTGATAAAAATCTCATTATAAAAGGTCTGATTTTAGCCTCCCATGATTTCCATTTGGTTTCTAAAATAGTCAGTCTGGAAATATCAGTAAGTACTTACTTCCAAATGTAAGTTTTGGAGAATTAAACTATAGAAATTGGCCCAATAGCATATTCATTTTTGTACTGATGTAAAATTAAATGACTACTTTAAAGCTTTATAATCTATGCCTTCATATCTCCATGCCTGGGAAATATATATATATATATATATATATATATATATATGTTATACACTGTCATATATTCAAATGAGATATGTATTTATTTTCCAAACCCATTTAGTTCTACTAATTTTATACTTCTCCACTATCTATAAAATATTCACCATTCTTTCCTGCGTATGTACCTTTGTATTATGTCCACAATGTTTCTATAAAAAAAAAAAGGAAAAAAAAAAAAAACACTTACTGACCAAACACACTTGAAGAATATGACTAAACTTTAATAAATTGAGGAGAAATGAAATCTATCCCTTTAATAATTCCACAGCACATTACTCTTAGAAATTTGGAAGTTAATTTATCTGGAATATACACACTAATTCTGAGAAAGGAGTTGAAATCTATTATCCCTAGAATGTAGATGGCAACATACATGACAAACAGAGTGAGTTTTAAAGCAACCACAGCTATGGAACTTTGCACAACTTCCTAGCCCTTAACTGTAGTTCTTTTATTAAGAAAATGGGCTCTAATGATGAAACCTACCAGAATGGGTTACTATTAAGTTTAAACTTACTAGGACATGCACCTGGGCATATTAGCCCTGCAAAACTGATGGTTTATATGCTTTTCCTTTCTTTCCCTTCCTCTTTTTTCCTTGATAATATGTTGGTACTTCAGAATGTGATCTCTTTAGAATATTTACAGATAAATATAGCTCTGTCATTTAATAGCTCTAATAACTGAGAAAAGATATTCAACTCCTCTTTTTTTCAGTTTTCTCACTTGTAAATTGGGGATAACAATATCAGTACTTACTTCATAAGGCTTTCCTGCATATTAAAGGAGTTAAACATGAATGAGTAATGTCTATTGCTACTGCTAAGTCACTACAGTCATGTCTGATTCTGTGCAACCCCATAGATGGAAGCCCACCAGGCTTCCCCGTCCCTGGGATTCTCCAGGCAAGAACACTGGAGTGGGTTGCCATTTCCTTCTCCAATGCGTGAAAGTGAAAAGTGAAAGGGAATACATTTGAATCAGTTCTAATGAGGTGGATGAAACTGGAGCCTATTATACAGAGTGAAGTAAGCCAGAAGGAAAAACATAAATACAGTATACTAACGCATATATATGGAATTTAGAAAGATGGTAACAATAACCCTGTGTATGAGACAGCAAAAGAGACACTGATGTATAGAACAGTCTTATGGACTCTGTGGGAGAGGGAGAGGGTGGGAAGATTTGGGAGAATGACATTGAAACATGTAAAATATCATGTAAGAAACGAGCACGATACTGGATGCTTGGGGCTAGTGCACTGGGACGACCCAGAGGATGGTATGGGGAGGGAGGAGGGAGGAGGGTTCAGGATGGGGAACACAAGTATACCTGTGGCGGATTCATTTTGATATTTGGCAAAACTAATACAATTATGTAAAGTTTAAAAATAAAATAAAATTTTAAAAAAAAAGAGAAAA
>NW_011494832.1:7881242-7891277 GCF_000754665.1 Bison bison bison | reverse complement strand
CGCTCAGTCGTGTCCGACTCTTTGCGAGCCCATGGACTGCAGCCTACCAGGCTCTTCCGTCCATGGGATTTTCCAGGCAAAACTACTGGAATGGGGTGTCATTGCCTTCTCCGAGTAATGTCTCGCTCATAGTAAAGTTTCTGCAGTTATAAATATTCTTTACTGTGGCTCAGATCATGAACTCCTTATTGCCAAATTCAGACTTAAATTGAAGAAAGTACAGAAAACCACTAGACCACTCAAGTATGACCTAAATCAAATTCTTTATGATTATACAGTAGAAGTGAGAAATAGATTCAGGGGATTAGATATGATAGGCAGAGTGCCTGAAGAACTATGGACAGAAGTTCATGACATTGTATAGGAGGCAGGAATCAAGACCACCCCTAAGAAAAAAGAAATGGTGAAAAGGCAAAACAGTTGTCTGAGGAAGCTTTACAAATAGACGAGAAAATAAGAGAAGTGAAATGCAGAGGAGAAAAGGAAAGATATACCCATTTGAATGTAGAGTTCCAAAGAATAGCAAGAAGCGATAAGAAAGCCTTCCTCAGTGATCAATACAAAGAAATAGAGGAAAACAATAGAATGGGAAAAGCTAGAGATCTCTTCAAGAAAATTAGATACCAAGGCAACATTTCATGCAAAGATGGGCACAACAAAAGACAGAAATGGCATGGACCTAACAGAAGCAGAAGATATTAAGAAGAGGTGGCAAGAATACACAGAAGAAATATACAAAAAAGACCTTCATGACCCAGATAATCACGATGGCATGATTACTCACCTAGAGCCAGACATCCTGGAATGCACAGTCAAGTGAGCCTTAGGAAGCATCACTACAAACATCACTACAAACAAAGCTAGTGGAGGGGATGGAACTCCAGTTGATCTATTTCAAATTCTAAAAGACGATGCTGTGAAAGTGCTGCACTCAATATGCCAGCAAATTTGGAAAACTCAGCAGTGGCCACAGGACTGGAAAAGGTCAGTTTTCATTCCAATCCCAAACAAGGGCAATGCCAAAGAATATTCAAACTACCTCACAATTGCACTCATCTCACAGGCTAGCAAAGTGATGCTCAAAATTCTCTAAGCCAGCCTTCAACAGTACATGAACTGTGAACTTCAGATGTTCAAGTTGGATTTAGAAAGGCAGAGGAACCAGAGATCAAATTGCCAACATCTGCTGCATCATCGAGAAATCAAGACAGTTCCAGAAAAACAACTACTTCTGCTTTATTGACTACGCAAAAGCCTTTGACTGTGTGGATCACCACAAACTGTGGAAAATTCTTCAAGAGATGGGAATACCAGATCACCTGACCTGCCTCCTGAGAAATCTGTATGCAGGTCAAGAAGCAACAGATAGAGCTGGACATGGAATAACAGACTGATTCCAAATTGGAAAAAGAGTATGTCCAGACTGTATATTGTCACCCTGCTTATTTAACTTATATGTAGAGTACATCATGAGAAATGCCAGGCTGAATGAAGCACAAGCTGGAATCAAGATTGCTGGGAAAAATATCAATAACCTCAGATACACAGATGACACCATCCTTATGGCAGAAAGTGAAGAAGAACTAAAGAGCCTCTTGATCAAAGTTAAGAGGAGAGTGAAAAAGTTGACTTAAAACTCAACATTCAGAAAATTAAGATCATGGCATCTGGTCCCATCACTTCATTGCAAATAGATGGGGAAACAGTGGCAGAGTTTATTTTGGGGGACTCCAAAGTCACTGCAGATGGTGACTGCAGCCATGAAATTAAAAGACACTGCTCCTTGGAAGAAAAGTTATGACTAAGCTAGACAGCATATTAAAAAGCAGAGACATTACTTTGCCAACAAAGGTCTGTCTAGTCAAAGCTATGGGTTTTCCAGTAGTCATGTATAGATGTGAGAGTTGAACTATAAAGAAAGCTGAGCACCAAAGAATTGATGCTTTTGAACTGTGGTGTTGGAGAAGACTCTTGAGAGTCCCTTGGACAACAAGGAGATCCAACCAGTCCATCCCAGAGGAAATTAGTCCTGAATATTCACTGGAAGAACTGATGCTGAAGCTGAAATCCAATACTTTGGCCACCTGATGTGAAGAACTGACTCATTGGAAAAGACCCTGATGCTTGGAATGATTGCGGGAAAAGAAGGAAACTACAGAGGATGAGATTGTTGGATGGCATCACTGACTTTATGAGTTTGAGTAAACTCTGGGAGTTGGTGATGAACAGGGAGGCCTGGTGTGCTGCAGTCCATAGGGTTGCAAAGAGTTGGACATGACTGAGTGACTGAACTGAACTGAATATCTAGAAATAGAAGATATGATTTTCAATAATATTTGCCAATGGTCTCATTTTTTTCATACCTGTAGTGGGTTAAAGAATGTGATCCAAAAAATTTCGTGTCAAATTGGAACCTCATAATGTGATCTTATTTGGAAAGAGGCTCTTTACTAATGTAACTAAGTTAATGTTCAAGATCAGATCACACTGTATTAGGATGTGCCCAAAATCCAAGAGAATGTTCTTAAAGGAGACAAAAAGGATACACATGAACAGAGTGAAGACGGTGATACTAACAGAGAAACAGGGATTGTAGTGATGTGTCTACAAGTTAAGGAATGTAAAGATCACTGGCAACTTCCAGAAACTAGAAGAGAGACATGGAATGGTTTCTGCACATCAGTGATGTAGAATATGAAGTATACTCTGTGAGAAGTTCAAATACTTGTCACTGTCATGCCCTTGTTTTTTTTTTGTTTGGTTGCTAAGTCATGTCTGACTCTTTTGCAACCCCATGGTCTGTAGTCTGCCAGGCTCCTCTGTCTATGGGATTCTCCAGGCAAGAATACTGGAATGGGTTGCCATTTCCTTCTCCAGGGAACCTCCCTGACCCAGGGATAGGACCCACAGTTCCTGCCTCATCTCCTGCATTGCAGGCAGATGCTTTACCACTGGGTCCACTAGGGAAGCACCTTCATGTCCTTGGACTAAGCCCTATAAGCTTTGGAGACTAATGTAGAATCAACTTCAAAGCATTAATCATCTATCTTGGAATACTCAGATTATCATTTATGGAGAAGTGTAATATTGCTGCTGGATGCATTGAGTCAAGACGACTGACTATTTAGAAGATTATATTTCCTACATCTGGAAATGTATCTATCTAGAAGAATTTCAATAAATCTAATCTGAATCCCACTGATTTTTGTCACATTATTAGAAATAAGAGGAAACAACACTCAGTTGTAGATGTGTCTGGTGATGAAAGTAAAATCTGATGCTGTTAAGGAACAGTATTGCATAGGAATCTGGAATGTTAGGTCCATGAATCAAGGTAAATTGGACGTGGTCAAGCAGGAAATGGCAAGAGATGACAAGCTGATTCCATTTACATCTTAGGAATCAGTGAATTAAAATGGACAGGAATGGGTGAATTTAATTTAGGTCACCATTATATCTACTACTGTGGGCAAGAACCTCTTAGAAGAAATGGAATAGCCTTTATAATCAACAAAACAGTCTGAAATGCAGTATTTGGGTACCACCTCAAAAATGACAGAATGATCTTGATTCATTTCCAAGGCAAACCGTTCAACATCACAGTAATTCAAGTCTGTACCCCAACCACTGATGCCAAAGAAGCTGAAGTTGATCAGTTCTGTGAAGACCTACAAAACCTACAAGACCTACAAGACCTACTAGATCTAACACCAAAAAAGATATCCTATTCATCATAGGGGATTCAAATGTAAAAGTCATAAGTCAAGAGGTACCTGGAGTCAGAGGCAAGTTTGGCTCTGGAGTACAAAATGAAGAAGTCTTACTATATAAGACTGCAAGAAAAAGAAAAAGCTCTGAAACTTCATCATAAAGTAGGTGGAGACTAGTGTTAGAATCAATTTCAAAGCAGTTGGCTAGATTTCTCAGTGGTTATTACATTTAGTGGGAAATTAGTGTTGTAGGATTGGAACTTGTTAAAATTATGTCAATTAGTTTTCATCTCAATTATAGCATGGCTAGGGGAAGAAATTCAGAAATCATTTGATGACAGCTGAATCTTTATAATAGAGATTTGGATTTATTTTAGAGGTCATTTGATGCCTTTGTTTCTGTTACATCTGCTCAATTGCATTTGGTTGCTAATTTGAAAAATCAACAAATTGCTTGCGTGACTGCAGTCTTGTTCAAAACAATGCGAAAAATACATCACCAAATTATAGCTCTAATAACTGTCAGCAATAACTGGCATAAACCCATTATTCATTGTAACTATTTCAGAACATTTGTTTATTTACAGATCAGTTCAAAATATAGGTGATTAACAGTGAAATGAACTATGTGAGAAATAGTCTTCTGCTCATTAAACAAAATAAATTGTGTCATAAATAAACCTTAAAATATGAAATATACCATATCAAAACTTTAAAGGAAATGAAAATTTAAAATGATTTAAGTAAATTGTGATCTCCTTATCATCTAATTCTAGATTGAATTGGTTACATGCATGAATCTTCCTAATGTGCAAAATTCTAATTAAACAGATCATTTAGAAATCACAGGTCATTTATGCAAGGAGTACAACCCAAGAAGCAGTTGTATTATTAATAAATATCTATGGGGATAAGATTCCAGTTGTCTTGGGTAATTCTGTTCATATACACACAAAATCAGACTTTGTGAAAGAAATATAAACTTTGTGAAAGAGCTGTTATATTCTCCATGTGATAGTGAAAAACCACAACTCCAAAACACTATTCTGAATAATACCATAACATCAATAAATTGTGGATCCAGACTAAGGAATTCTGCAAAAGCTGGAGTTTATGTCTGATCTGGTTAATGTAATTTTGCCTGTGATAGCTGCAAATAATAACTTATCCACAGTTAAAGATTAATACATTATGAAAAAGGAAGTATGTATATTAGTATCTGTTTCTGAGAAGTATCTAATGACTTTAATTTGAACATGCACATACATTCTTCATAATCTTAACTTATTTTAGTGTGCTATACCAAAAAAATAAAGAATCATGCAATACATTTCTTTGCATTAAATATAACAATCTGATAGTCAATGTTTCCCAGAGAAGTGAGCTGCTTTATCATTTTAAATTTTAATATGTTTTAATCTACTATTCTAAAAATTAGATGAAATAGTTAAAAATTTCTGATATTTACATGAAGATGGTATTGAATAACTCGTATGACATCTGGACATTTAGCTGTCAGGAAAATCGCAGATTGCAGGCCAGTATTCACACTCACATGACAGAACACCTGGCTAAGAGACTTGTCAGCAACCCTGAGGTCAGTCATCTGATCTAGCACAGCTCCTGGGCTCTAGCCCCTGTCACCATAAATGGCACTACTCTCAGAAAAAGACTCAAAAATCCATGGACAGAGGAGCTTGGCTGCCTACAATCCATGGAGTCTCAAAGAGTCAGACACGACTGAACAAGATAGCAACAACGAACTCTTCATATTCTCTAGGTCTCATGTCCTTTTTTTTTTTTTTTTTTTTTTATCCTCACTTCAACCCACTGTCTGTTCTGAAAATGAAACAACTTTAATTTTACAACAAAAAAAAAAAAATTTAGTATCATCCTCATTAAATTCTAGAACTGAACACCTATGCTGATGTTTGGTATGATATTAGAATTTCTCATTAATATTATAAGACAACAAATGGTAGATTTATGAATTGGAAGAGAGAGATGATACTGCCATTATTTCATATAGTCACCTACACAAAAACACCCCCTCGTAAGTAGTTAATAAGAGTATCCAAAAATGACAACCAGTACCAGACCTTACAAAAATTAATAAATCTCCTCTAGATTAGCAACAACATATGTGAGATTATTAAATAGAAAAATTCACAATGGCAGTGGAAAACTTAAGTATTTAGGAATCAACCTAACAAGAGGCAGAAAATCATTATACTCTATACATGAAAAAATGGCAAAAATTAGAAAAAGGTTAATATCAAGTGTTACCAAGGATTCATGGAATATAGTTGTCAGTGTTTAGCAAAATTATGAGTGCAATTACCCAATGATTCTGTGATCTTATTTAGGTATATATGGTTTTATCAGTTTTAGGTTAGAACGCTGGGCTGGAAGAAGCACAAGCTTGAATCAAGATTTCCAGGAGAAATATCAATAACCTCAGATAGGCAGATGACACCACCCTTATGGCAGAAAGTGAAGAGGAACTAAAAAGCCCCTTGATGAAGGTGAAAGAGGAGAGTGAAAAAGTTGGCTTAAAGCTCAACATTCAGAAAACTAAGATCATGGCATCTGGTCCCATCACTTCATGGGAAATAGATGGGGAAACAGTGGAAACAGTGTCAGACTTTATTGTTGGGGGCTCCAAAATCACTACAGATGGTGACTGCAGCCGTGAAATTAAAAGACACTTACTCCATGGAAGGAACATTAAAACCAACCTGCTGCTGCTGCTAAGTCGCTTCAGTCATGTCCGACTCTGTGCGACCCCATAGACAGCAGCCCACCAGGCTCCCCCGTCCCTGGGATTCTCCAGGCAAGAACACTGGAGTGGGTTGCCATTCCTTCTCCGTATAACTTTAAATAATGCTTTAAAGTGAAAAGTGAAAGGGAAGTCGCTCAGTCGTGTCCGACTCTTCGTGACCCCATGGACTGCAGCCTACCAGGCTCTGCCGACCATGGGATTTTCCAGGCAAGAGTACTGGAGTGGGGTGCCATTGCCTTCTCCGTATAACCAACCTAAATAGCATAATAAAAACCAGAGATATTACTTTGCCAACAAAGGTCTGTCTAGTCAAGGCTATGGTTTTTCCAGTAGTCATGTATGAATGTGAGAGTTGGATTGTGAAGAAAGCTGAGCACCAAAGAATTGATGCTTTTGAATTGTGGTGTTGGAGAAGACTCTTGAGTGTCCCTTGGACTGCAAGGAGATCCAACCAGTCCCTCCTAAAGGAGATCAGTCCTGGGTGTTCATTGGAAGGACTGATGCTGAAGCTGAAGCTCCAGTACTTTGGCCACCTCATGAGAAGAGTTGACTCATTGGAAAGGACCCTGATGCTGGGAGGGATTGGGGGTAGGAGGAGAAGGGGACGACAGAGAATTAGACAGTTAGATGGCATCACTGACTCGATGCACATGAGTTTGGGTGAACTCCAGGAGTTGTTGATGGACATGGAGGCCTGGTATGCTCCAATTCATGGGGTCACAAAGATTCAGACACGACTGAGTGACTGAACTGAACTGAATGCTCTGATAACAAATACTTTCAAAATATCAAACCAACATTAATTTATTCTTATATTATGTGTCCATTATAGATCCTGTGGAGGGTTTTCTAGATATTATCCTCATGTCTGGATACAGACTGACCAAGAAATAAAATCTGCAATATTACTGGTTGATGTAGCAGATGAAAAAAGTGTCTTGGAGAGATTCAATGGTTGGGCCAGAATTGACATGTCACTCTGTCATATTGTCCCCCTCCATTATTTGCCCCAAGGGTAGAGAGCCAGAAATATTTCATGAGCAGTATTATAGTAATCACAACTTGCCCTTCTGGTCATTTGGCCCACTCTTCTTCTTACTGGCAAGCTACACCCAGTCCAAATTTGCATCTACTCATGGGCATCAAGCTCAAAGTTCAGGATCTCTGAACTTTGTGATGTGTGATGATGTGTGATCAAGCCCACATGTGTCTCTTCTCAACTAGGAGACATAAAAATATTTTCTGCCTCCCACACTGCCAATATACTAGGTAGAACAAATAGTCACACGAAATGCTCTTATTCACAAAGGGGGAGGGTGGGGAATGAAACAGACATAGTAGCTTTTATTGGTCCATTGCAGTTCTGAAATATATAAGGTGAGCAAGTTAAAGGCAAATGTGCTCCTTTGGTAGTAAAATTCTCACATGGTATCACATGGGCGCTTTGTTCAGTAAGCCTATCATGGCATTGTTTGTGGTTGTGGCGGTTGGAATAACCTAGAGGAAATTGTTGGGGAAATGAAAAAGTAACATAATGATTGATGTGCACTATAGAATGCAGCACTGCAGTAGAAGTAAGAAACTAAATACTGGACAATAACACAGACATAGCTCAAAAAGTGCTGCGTGAATAAAGTAGATAAATACTTATGTAAATTTTAAAGAACCAGAAATTTTAAAATTATTTTCCAATAATTTGTTAATATAGGGACATATAGCAAACATATCAAAGAAAATGCCTAAGTAGAAACTAGAATAAGAGTGGAGATCAGAGAGAAGGAGAAAAATGAAATGACATAAAATGAAACCAGAGCAGCCTTGCACTAATTGCTAATAACAGTGGTCAGTGTTCTGTCATGCTGCTTCACCTCTACTCTTAGCAATGAAAGGTAAAATTAACAAAGAATACGTGAACAATGCCGTTGTACATAATAGGAGGTTGCAGTTTACTCATAGCAAAGAGCAAAACAATTTAAATAGGTATAATGGATTGCATATACCAACCACACTGCTACACAACCACACAACTACAGCTACTACCCTAAGAGGAAACGTTATACAGAAAAATTTTCTTTAATTTTGTGGAAATTTGATGCAAGAGTAAAGTTTTTTTGTCAAATAGTTTTCATTACACTTCATATTCAATATTGAGTGATAATATCTAGGATTTCCTTTCCTGAAACTGAGTCCTATAATTCAACACACTAATTGCTTTAAGACCACAGCCTATATTGGGTTGTCCGTATTTGTCAGCTTGGGGCTTTGTTTTGTTTTCCTCAAAAAAGCAGTGAAGCCTCCATGGCTTGGCCAGGCAGCTGGATGGTTTTGGAAATACGCTTGCTTCTGTAATGAAAGTCTAACTTTACTGACCAGGTCTAGTCCCACAACACAAGAGGCATTTATTTAAAGAAGATAGAACATAATTATACACAGGAGAACTTGTGTTTTAGTGCTATGGTTAGAAATGTCTGCTGGAAAATTTGACACTAATGTGAGAGTAGAAAGCATACAAAGATGGGGATATTGTCTAAAAATTATGATTATTTATATTTATGATTTTTCTGCCTCCCTCCCCCTCTCCCTCTCCACTCTCTCCACTCTCCTTTTTACTTGCAATTATGTGATAATGTTCTGTAGAAGTCAGTAGTCTAAGGAGAACTCGGTTATTGGGCTATATACCTACGAGTAGAATTACTGAATCAAATGGCAAATTTCATGCTTAAATGTCGAGAATAATGATTTTTTAGCACTCTGACCTCATAGCCAATCTATGTGTGAGAGTGGATAGAGATGTAACAAAAGGTAGCATCTAAGAAACTATCTGATCATTTAGAGCAAATAATCTTTACCTTTTCTCTATTACTCAAAAACTTTTTTGGTATATTTAAAAGTAGAGTGAGGGAAAAAAATGTTATTTTAAATCCTAATTTAGTTTTCATCAAGCAGCTTGAAAATGGTTTCTATTTTCAACTTTGAAAAATTTGAGGTCTAATTTTTACTTTTAGCTTCATTTGATATTCTGAAATGTATCTTTATGCACTTAATGATTTATTAAAGGTTTATTTACTCCTTTAGAATGGTTTTAAAGCAATTTATAAAATAATAGGTTTATTTAAGCATAAATCACTACACCATACAGGTATCAGATCAGATCAGATCAGATCAGTCGCTCAGTCGTGTCCAACTCTTTGCGACCCCATGAATCGCAGTATGCCAGGCCTCCCTGTCCATCACCAACTCCCAGAGTTCACTCAGGTCCATCGAGTCAGTGATGCCATCCAGCCATCTCATCCTCTGTCGTTCCCTTCTCCTCTTGCCCCCAATCCCTCCCAGCATCAGAGTCTTTTCCAATGAGTCAACTCTTCACATGAGGTGGTCAAAGTACTGGAGTTTCAGCTTTAGCATCATTCCTTCCAAAGAAATCCCAGGGCTGATCTCCTTCATAATGGACTGGTTGGATCTCCTTGCAGTCCAAGGGACTCTCAAGAGTCTTCTCCAACACCACAGTTCTAAAGCATCAATTCTTCGGCGCTCAGCCTTCTT
>NW_011494832.1:7880376-7881027 GCF_000754665.1 Bison bison bison | reverse complement strand
AAGCAAAATGGCTGTCTGAGGAGGCCTTACAAATAGCTGTGAAAAGAAGGGAGGTGAAAAGCAAAGGAGAAAAGGAAAGATATATCCATTTGAATGCAGAGTTCCAAAGAATATCAAGGAGAGATAAGAAAGCCTTCCTCAGTGATCAATGCAAAGAAATAGAGGAAAACAATAGAATAGGAAAGACTAGAGATCTCTTCAAGAAAATTAGAGATACCAAGGGAACATTTCATTCAAAGATGGGCTCAATAAAGGACAGAAATGGTATGGACCTAACAGAAGCAGAAGATACTAAGAAGAAGTGGCAAGAATACACAGAAGAACTGTACAAAAAAGATCTTCATGACCCAGATAATCATGATAGTGTGAACACTCACCTAGAGCCAGACATCCTGGAATGTGAAGTCAAGTGGACCTTAGAAAGTATCACTACAAACAAAGTTAGTGGAGGTGATGGAATTCCAATTGAGCTATTTCAAATCCTAGAAGATGATGCTGTGAAAGTGCAGCACTCAATATGCCAGCAAATTTGGAATATTCAGCAGTGGTCACAGGACTGGAAAAGGTCAGTTTTCATTCCAATCCCAAAGAAAGGCAATGCCAAAGAATGCTCAAACTACCGCACAATTGCATTCATCTCACACGGTAGTA
>NW_011494832.1:7879898-7880276 GCF_000754665.1 Bison bison bison | reverse complement strand
AATAAACTGGGTGACATATAGGTATGACCTAAATCAAATCCCTTATGACTATACAGTAGAAGTGAGAAATAGATTTAAGGGACTAGATCTGATAGACAGTTTGCCTGATGAACTATGGATGGAGGTTTGTGACATTGTACAAGAGACAGGAATAAAGACCATCCCCAAGAAAAGAAATGCAAAAAAGCAAAATGGCTGTCTGAGGAGGCCTTACAAATAGCTGTGAAAAGAAGGGAGGTGAAAAGCAAAGGAGAAAAGGAAAGATATATCCATTTGAATGCAGAGTTCCAAAGAATATCAAGGAGAGATAAGAAAGCCTTCCTCAGTGATCAATGCAAAGAAATAGAGGAAAACAATAGAATAGGAAAGACTAGAGAC
>NW_011494832.1:7831747-7879443 GCF_000754665.1 Bison bison bison | reverse complement strand
CTTTATGGCAGAAAGTGAAGAACTAAAGAGCCTCTTGATGAAAGTGAAAGAGGAGAGTGAAAAAGTTGGCTTAAAGCTCAACATTCAGAAAACTAAGATCATGGCATCCAGTCCCATCGCTTCATGGCAAATAGATGTGGAAACAGTGGCTGACTATATTTTTCTGGGCTCCAGAATCACTGCAGATGGTGATTGCAGCCTTGAAATTAAAAGACGCTTACTCCTTGGAAAGAAAGTTATGACCACCCTAGACAGCATATTAAAAAGCAAAGACATTTCTTTGTCAAAAAAGGTCCGTCTGGTCAAGGCTATGTTTTTTCCAGTGGTCATGTATGGATGTGAGAGTTGGACTATAAAGAAAGCTGATTGTCAAAGAGTTGATGCTTTTGAACTGTGGTGTTGGAGAAGACTCTTGAGTGTCCCTTGGACTGCAAGGAGATCAAACCAGTTCATCCTAAAGGAGATCAGTCCTGGGTGCTCCTTGGTAGGACTGATGTTGAAGCTGAAACTCCAGTACTTTGGCCACCTGATGCGAAGAGCTGACTCATTGGAAAAGACCCTGATGCTGGGAAAGATTGAGGGCAGGAGGAGAAGGGGACGACAGAGGATGAGATGGTTGGATGACATCACCGACTCAATGGGCATGGGTTTTGGTGGACTCCGGGAGTTGGTGATGGACAGGGAGGCCTGGTGTGCTGTGGTTCATGGGATCGCAAAGAGTTGGAGATGACTGAGCGACTGAACTGAACTTAAACAGCAAAACTTTGGAGGTATATTCTTTAAGAATAAACATATAACTGCTTTATTATATTCTGCTTCTTTTCATTACAGATTGTAAAAATACACATGGTAAAAATAAAACAGAACATATTAAGCATTAGTTCAAAATAATGAATTACTTAAATAATGATTATCCTTTAATGAGTTTCATTAGGAAGAACTTGATTCCCTTTATTTTTAGATCTAGTTGTTCAGAGATTCCTATTCTGCATGATATATCTATGAAAAGCCTTCCCATTCTCTTACTTTATATGATAATTACCTTAAAAAATAGAGAATATTAACTATTTAAAAACTAAGTTTATGATACAATTAAATTTCTTCAAAACACAATTTTATTATTAATTAGCATGATTATTAATTTATGATTAAATTTTTATGATAGCACTATAAAATAGAGAGAAATCTATGTTTATATTACACTTTGTTAAATCTAAATATAGCAGACAATTTTATTTTCCTGGGGGTTATAATTTAAGTATCACATCTATATGGCCCAGAATTTATCCTAATTTCTCTCTAGTCACAGTGCTACTTTTTGTATTTAATGAGTTGGCATTAAGGTCCACAAGTGAGGTACAGCATGATGACTATAGTTAATAATACTATAATGTTAGTATAGTTTCCATATTTGAAATTTGCTAAGGAATAGATCTTAAAAGTCCTCATCACAAGAAAAGAACATCCTGTAACTATGTGGTGTCTATACATGTGCTCAGTTGTGTGCAGCTCTTTGTGACCCCATGGACTATAACTGCCAGGCTCCTCTGTCCATGGAAATTTCCGGGCAAGAATACTGGAGTGGGTTGCCATTTCCTCCTCCAGGGTATCTTCCCAACTCAGGGATTAAATCTGTGTCTCCTATATTGGCAGGCAGATTCTTTACTACTGAGAAAATCCCATGGATGGAGAAGCCTGGTAGCCTGCAGTCCATGGGGTCGCGAAGAGTCGGACACGACTGAGCAACTTCCCTTTCACTTTTCACTTTCATGCATTGGAGAAGGAAATGGCAACCCACTCCAGTGTTCTTGACTGGAGAATCCCAGGGACGGGGGAGCCTGGTGGGCTGCTGTCTATGGGGTCGCACAGAGTCGGACACGACTGAAGCGACTTAGCAGCAGCAGCAGCAGCACCTGAGAAGCCCCATATGTGGTGACAGATCTTAGCATTACGGTGATCATCTTACAATATATACAAATACTGAAGCATTCTTCTGTACACCTGAAACTAATATAGTGCTATATTGTAATTATACCCCAATTTTTAAAAAAGTTCCACGAATAGACTGATGGTAAAAGTGTCCAATATATTAAAGGAAAAATTAGTGCTTAAAATAATATGTATACTAAACTTTCTGTACAAATGGGACAAATAATATATGTGCATAAAGAAACAGGAAGGACATACGTATGAATTATACAGAAGTTACTAGGAGCAGTTATGTGTAGGAGTTGGGTAGATAGTGTTCAGATGGAGGGAGGACACGGTTGGATGGAAAAATTTTCACTGTTCATCTTTTTATAGTTTACTGGTTTTGAACCCTGTGAATATATTGCCTAGTCAAAATTATCTTTCATTTGTTGTAAGCTGTTCAAAAAGCCCACATTTTCAAAGTCAAACTTTATACCAGATAATGTAATTATGAAAAGGTCATTCTTAAAAAGAGTATCTATTAAAAAATATATAGGAATTATACAGGAAAACTTATAAACCTTACATTTTCATTGGTTTTCTTCTCCACCAAATTCCCTAATAAAAGCTCATTTTATTCACTTCATGATTGTGTCTTGTGTAATTTTAGCATAAGCTGGGTTTTCCATATGACATTAACATAAACTTTTAGGTTGACTAGGAAACCCAAACACAGATCTGAATTACAAACCTCATTTTCTAAGCAGGAAAGACAAGGTGTGCCACATTCTAGAAACAGAAAGGCTGAGTTTACTATAAATGAAATGACTCATTCTTCCCTGTTGCTTTTGTCCTTTTGAGTAATTTGGATGACTCACTAAAAGGAGATCAAAGTTGGATTTTGTAGGCTTACCACACAGTATTGTCACTTTACTATACTGGGACAATGGCTATCAATAAGTAAGCAAGGGAACTCCCTCTCTGCCATACACAGGCACACACATATACACACACAGAGCAGCATTCAGGCTTTCTTCCTTTCGGCATACTTTGCTTCACTGCACTTCACAAATACTAAGTATTTTACAAATTGAAGGTTTGGGGCAACCCTGTACAGCGCAAGTCTATTGGGGCCATTTTTTTCAACTGCATCTGCTCCTTTGGTGTCTCTGTTTCACATTCTGGTAATTCTCATCATATTTCAAGCTTAAAAAAAAAAAAAAAAAAACATTCATTTTTATCTGTGCTGGGTCTTCATTGCTGTGTGGACTGTTCTCAAGTTGCAGCAAGCAGGGGCTACTGTTCGTTGCAGTACACAGGCTTCTCACTGCAGTGGCTTCTCTTGTGCAGCGCAGGCTCTAGGGAACACGGGCTATAGAAGTTGTAGCACATGAGCTTGGTAGATGCACTTCCTGGGTCTAGAGCTCATGCTTAATAGTTGTGGCACACGGACTTAGTTATCCCGTGGCATGTGGGATCTTCCCAGACCAGAAATAAAACCCATGTCCCCTGCATTGGCAGGTGGATTCTTTACCACTGAGTCTAGGAAAACCCTCAGACTTTTTCATTATTTTTATATTTGTTATGGTGACCTGTGACCAGTGATCTTTGATGTTACAATTGCAAAAAGATTACAACTATTTGAAGGCTCAAATGATGGTTAAAACACTTTTAAGATATATATACTTTTCTTCAGACATAATGCTATCACACACTTACTGAAAGTGAAAGTGAAGTCTCTCAGTCGTGTTAGACTCTTTGCAACCGCATGGACTGTAGCCTTACCAGGCTCCTCCGTCCATGGAATTTTCAAGGCAAGAGTACTGGAGTGGGTTGCCATTTCCTTCTCCAGGGGATCTTCCCAAGGGATCAAACCTGGGTCTCCTGAGTTGTAGACAGACATTTTTACCACCTGAGCCAGCAGGGAAATCACTAGTGGTTATCACACACTTACTAGACTACGGCATAATGGAACCATAATTTATATGTACTGAGAAATGTAAAAATTCATGTGTGACTCACTTTACTACAGTGGTCTGGAAACAAACTTGTAACAGCTCCCAGGTCTGCCTTAATGCACTTACTTTGAATTGCATAGGAAGGAACCATTTTTTTCTTGAAATTGATGTCAAAAGCTCAGTTTCTCTAGATAGGTGCCAGATCAAATCTCAGAGATAAAGTTTTGGGTGAAGATGTTGTTCTTGTTCAGTTGCTAAGCCATGTCTGACTCTTTGTGACCCCATGGACTGCAGTGCTCAAGACTTCCCTGTCCTTCACTGTCAACCAGAGTTTGTCCAAACTCACACCCATTGAGTTAGTGATGCCATCCAAATCTCATCATCGGTTGTCCCCTTCTCCTGATCTCAATCTTTCCCAGCATCAGGGTCTTTTTCCAGTGAGTCAGCTCTTCACATCAGGTGACCAAAGTATTGGAGCTTCAGCTTCAGCATCAGTCCTTCCAATGAATATTTAGTGTTGATTTCCTTTAGGATTGACTGGTTTGATATCCTTGCTGTTCAAGGGACTCTCAAGAGTCTTCTCCAACACAATTCAAAAGCATCAGTTCTTCAGTGCTCAGCCTTCCTTATAGTCCAACACTTAACATCTGTACATGACTCCTGGAAAAACCATAGCTTTGATTATGCAGACATCTGTTGGCAAAGTGATGTCTCTGCTTTATAAAATGATGTCTAGTTTTGGCATAGCTTTCCTCCCAAGAAAAAAGTATCTTTTCATGTCATGGCTACAGTTACAGTCTGCAGTGATTTGGGAGACCAAGAAAAAACATCTGCCACTGTTTCCATTTTTCCTCATTTATTTGCCATGAAGTGATGGAACCAGATTCCATGATCCTGGTTTTTTGAATGTTGTTTTAAGCCAGCTTTTTTACTCTGCTTTTTAACGTTCATCAAGAGGCTCTTTAATTCCTCTTCTCTTTCTGCCATGAGGGTGGTATCATTTGCACATTTGAGGTTATTGATATTTTTCTCAGCAATCTTGATTCCATCTTGTGCTTCACCCAATCTGGCATTTTGCATGGTGTACTCTGCATATAAGTTAAATAAGCAGGATGACAATATATAGCCTTGATGTACTCTTTTCCCAATTTGGAACCAGTCTGTTGTTCCGTGTCTGGTTCCATCTGTTGCTTCTTGACCTGCATATAGATTTCTCAGGAGATAGGTAAGGTGGTCTGCTATTCTCATCTCTTGAAGAATTTTCCAGTTTGTTGTGATCCACACAAAGTCTTCACTATAGTCAACAAAAGGATGTTGGCAATTTGATTTCTTGTTCCTCTGCCTTTCCTAAATCCAGCTTGCACATCTGGAAGTTCTAGGTTCACGTACTGTTGAAGCCTAGTTTGAGAATTTTGAGCATTACCTTGCTGGCATGTGAAATGAGTGCAGTTGTATTGTAGTTTGTACATTGTTGGCATTGCCCTTCTTTGTGATTGGAATGAAAACAACTTTTCCAGTCCTGTGGCTACTGCTGAGTTTTCCAGATTTGCTGGCATATCTGTTGGCATATCTGGCATATTTGTGTAGCATTTTTACAATATCATCTTTTAGGATTTGAAAAAGCTCAGCTGGAATTCCATCACCTCGACTAGCTTCATTTGTAGTAATGCTTCTTAAGGCCCTCTTGACTTCACACTCCAGGATGTTTGGCTCTCAGTGAGTGACCACACCATCATGGTTATCCAAGTCATTAAGACCTTTCTTTTACAGTTTTTGTGTGTGTGTGTGTTCTTGCTACCTCTTCTCAAACTCTTCTGCTTCTGCTATATCCTTTCTGGTTCTGTCCTTTATTGTGCCCATGTTGGAGAAGACTGTTGAGAGTCCCTTGGACTGCAAGAAGATCCAACCAGTCCCTCCTAAAGGAGATCAGTCCTGGGTGTTCATTGGAAGGACTGATGCCAAAGCTGCAACTCCAGTACTTTGGCCACCTCATGCAAAGAGTTGACTCATTGGAAAAGACTCTGATGCTGAGAGGGATTGGGGGCAGGAGGAGAAGGGGGCGACAGAGGATGAGATGGCTGGAAGGCATCACCGACTCAATGGACATGAGTTTGAGTAAACTCCAGGAGTTGGTAATGGACAGGGAGGCCTGGTGTGCTGCAATTCATGGGGTTGCAAAGAGTCAGACACGACTGAGCGACTGAACTGAACTGAACTTGCATGAAATGTTTCCTTGATATCTCCAATTTTCTTGACGAGATCTCCATTCTTTCCTATTCTGTTGTTTTCCTCTATTTCTTTGCATTGTTCAGTTAAGAAGGCTTTCTTACCTCCCTTTGTTATTCTTTGGAACTCTGCTTTCAGTTGGGTATATCTTTCCCTTCCTCCTTTGCCTTTTGCTTTCTTCTTTTCTTAGCTGTTTGTAAGGCCTCCTTAGACAACCGTTTTGTCTTCTTGCATTTCTTTCTCTTTGGAATGGTTTTGGTCACTGCCTCCTGAACAGTGTCATGAACCTCCGTGCATAATTCTTCAGGCATCCTATTAACACTAATCCCTTGAATCTATTCATCACCTCTACTGTATAATCATAAGATTTAGGTCATACCTGAATGTCCTAGTGGTTTTTCCCTAGTTTTTTTCAATTTAAATCTGTATTTTGCAATACAGAGCTCATGATCTGAGCCACAGTTAGCTCCAAGTCTTGTTTTTGCTGACAGTACAGGGCTTCGCCTTCTTCCGCTGCAAAGAATATAATCAATCTGATGTCAATATAGACCGTCTGGTGATCTCCATGTGTAGAGTCATTTCTTATGGGAAGAGAGTGTTTGCTATGACCAGTGTGTTCTCTTGGCAAAACTCTATTAGCCTTTCCTTGTTTTATTTTGTACTCTAAGGCCAGACTTGCCAGTTACTGCTGGTATCTCTTGACTTCCTACTTTTGCATTCCAATCCCCTATGATGAAAAGGACATCTTTTTTGTAGTGTTAGTCTAGAACATCTTCTACGTCTTCATAGAATCAATCATTCACCTTCTTTGACACCTGTGGTTGGGTCATAAACTTGGATTGCTGTGATGCTGAATGGCTCACCTAGGAAATAAACTCAGATCATTCTGTTGTTTTTGAGATTGCACCCAAGTACTGCATTTTGGCGGAGAAGGCAATGGCACCCCACTCCAGCACTCTTGCCTGGAAAATCCCATGGACGGAGGAGCCTGGTGGGCTACAGTCCATGGGGTCGCTAAGAGTCGGACATGACTGAGAGACTTCACTTTCACTTTTCACTTTCATGCATTGGAGAAGGAAATGGCAACCCACTCCAGTGTTCTTGCCTGGAGAATCCCAGGGACGGGGGAGCCTGGTGGGCTGCCATCTATGGGGTCGCACAGAGTCGGACACGACTGAAGCGACTTAGCAGCAGCAGCAACTGCATTTTGGACTCTCTTTTTGAATACAAGGGCTACTCCATTTCTTCTAAGGATTTCTTGCCCACAATAGTAGATTTAATGGTCATGTGAATTGAGTTCACCTATTCTTGCCCATTTGAGTTCACTGAATGCTAAAATGTTGATGTTCATTCCTGCCATCTCCTAATTGACCATGTCCAATTTACCTTGATTCATGGACCCAACATTCCAGGTTCCTATGCAATATTGTTCTTTAGAGGACTGGACTTGATTGCTTTACCAGGCAAAAGGAGAGAGAGTGGACTCCTGCCAAGAAAAATTGTGTCCCAACTATGGAGGAATTGGTGAGGGTTTTTCTTAGTGTCTCTGACAAGATTAGACTGTGTGCAGGCCTTGTACTCCCTTAATCTCATCTCCTAATCTTCATGAGATTCTCCAGTCCCTCTAATCTTGCCTCAAGTGATTTCCTGGCTATTCCTCCCTTGACTAGGATCTGTTCAAATCTTCCCTTTGGAACTCAGGAAAGGTCATGGAGACTGGAGTCTCACCTACAAAAAATGGGAGACAAAAGTGTCTCCCTCCCCACAGGACCCCACTTGGTTTCAGAATTAAATAAATTATGTATAATTATTGCTACAATAGAGCACAAACATCTATACCAAACTACTTTAATGTGGAGATCCCACTACAATGAGTTTAGGTTACCTAACTGTGAATTGTGGTTTTCAAAACAAAAGTGGAGTTGAAGCACTTTCAGATGTCAGTCATGAAACTCAGAAAATTAAAGCAATCAATAATTTTCTTTGTCTAGTTTTAGTTATGCTGCTGCTAAGTCGCTTCAGTCGTGTCTGACTCTGTGCAACCCCATAGATGGCAGCCCACTAGGCTCCTCTGTCCCTGGGATTCTCCAGGCAAGAATAGTGGAGTGGGTTGCCATTTCCTTATAGATACAATTATGAAACATATTGAAAACTTGAAGGTTAATCTGATTCTGTATTTCAGCCACAAAATTTTAAATGTTATGTGACTTAAACTGTTCACCAAATTTTGAAGATGAATGTGTCTCTACTTCAAATCTGAATACAAAATACTAAATAGTAACTTAAATATTTACCCCTAGTTCTTCAATATTGAGAGTTGCTTTACTGTAAAATTAGTATTGAATGTTTTATTACTTACACAAGTGCTTTACTGGTGACACCTTTTATATAATCTGGACATAAACTGTAAGACAGAAAATGTTGCTAAGGATTGTGTCTTTGCTACAGTAGAGTGTTTTATCCACTTTTAAGCAAGCACTGCAGCAACTATAGAATACTACTGAAATCAGTGAAACTTCAAGTTTAAAACATTACTTCTAAATAGAATATAAGTTGTATAATAAAACAGTATGTATCTATATGCCATTCCAAAGAAATAGAGTTCATATTTTAACTAAAACCCTCGATTATTAACAATAAACCAGGAAGAGGTTTACTAAAACTTTGCTCTTTAATTACAAAGATTGAATTTTGCTTAAGTATACTCAAACATGGAATGATCCTCAGACAGTTACCATTAACAGATGTTGTGCGAACGATTTGTTTTTAACAGGCATCAGCAGGAAGGAGAAACTATTAATTCTACCCAAACTAACATTTATTTCTCTCTAGAACACACACAACTGGATTTTTAAGCCTCATCTATGTACAGAATATCAAATACCTGCTGCTGCTGCTGCTAAGTTGCTTCAGTCGTGTCCGACCCTGTGCGATCCCAGAATATGACAGCCCATCAGGCTCCCCCGTCCCTGGGATTCCCCAGGCAAGAACACTGGAGTGGGTTGCCATTTCCTTCTCCAGTGCATGAAAGTGAAAAGTGAAAGTGAAGCCGCTCAGTTGTGTCCACTCTTAGCGACCCCATGGACTGCAACCTACCAGGCTCCTCCATCCATGGGATTTTCCAGGCAAGAGTACTGGAGTGGGGTGCCATTGCCTTCTCCCAAACACCTGCTAATTATCCTAAATAGGAAAAAAAAAATCAGATATTTTTCTGGAAAAACATTTAAAAAAAGAGAAAATGATTCGTAAAGTAAAAAAGTGAATTAACTATGTTGAAGATAATAATGTATAAACTTTCTTTGCTAACATCCATCATTCCCCAATCGTTTTCTTTCTCTTTTTCCCTGTTCAAACTACTGAACTTGAAAATTAAGGCCCTCTTAATTTTGCTACAATCCTACAGAACCCCAGTCTTGTCTGTGGCAGCAGTGGACCAGATAAAAACGATCAGTTTCCCAAACACTCTTGTATCTAACAGTCTACATAGTTCTGGTCAATGAGACATAAGAAGTCCATTGAATGGCAACTCTGAGAGAAGTATCTTGTGTAAGTTTGTGATGAAAGGATTAAAAACGTGTTTCTTTTTTTCCCTGAATGAAACATTAGGGTCCAACAGTTCTTTAAAAGCCAACTTTAAGATGATAAAGCAGTGAGTTGAAAAGAGATAGGCAGTCCTCCTGTTAACCCTGTACTTCCTAGCTCTAGCCTTCTCTTATCTCATGTAATGTCGTGTTGTTTTCTGTTGGATGTGGCTAAATCTGACATTAATACACAGTTCCTGTGCTTATCCATAATGCCTGCACCTTTATCATGGCACATTTGTCGGTGTTATAATTACCAATTTATTCCATTATACCAGATTTATAATTTCATGGTGCAGCATTTTTTCTATAGTAAATCAGGCAGTAAAAATATTCTAACATCAGGTTTACTCCTAAGCATCATTTCATGAATGAAATATATGATATTTTAACACCAAAAAGGTAGAAATGCCTACATGTATAAACATATACATATATATGTGCATATATATGTATGTATGTATATATTTAGCTCTAAAAAAACATTCTCACCTTTGTCTTCCCAGACTGTTTAAAATATTTTCATAAAAAAGCATACACCTGTCCACATAACATTTTGGGGGACATCACTGTACTGAGATATGCATTTCTTAGTGAAGGCCCACTGTATCCTTGTCTTTAACAAAATATCTGTGCTTAAGTTTATTTGCTGAATGATTGAATCACCCAAACAAAACATCCACACCCAAAGAGAAAAAAAAAAGAAAGAAAGAAAATGTCATCTCTTTTCCTTTACTGGGCCCATATGAAAATAATTTAAAATGTTCTCTGCTGATTAGTGCAACAATGAAAATGATAATTTTTCTGTTGGATTGTTTGTAAAATCTTGTCACTCTGAGAAGGAAAGCCCTTTGTCTGTTGGTAATCCTTTCCCAAATCTGTCCTCCTTCACTGACAGAAGGCTGAGTCCTTGAAGACCACAGGTTTTAGCCTGCTGCTGACAATATAACTTTACACATTGAGCCTCCCTCTGTGGGCTTTAGTTTCCTCCTCTCTGAAAGAGAGAGGACTCACCAGATGATTTGATAGTTTTTTTCACTCTGGCCTGCTATGATTATATATCCAACTTAATCCTCCTAGGCTGTGGTTTAAGTCTCCTCTTTCCTTTTCTAACCTCTGGGGAGATGGAGATCACAGTCTGTGTGCTTGAAAATCATTGCTAAATTTATCCTTCAATATTCCTAGGCAACCTGAATTACCTCATTTCCTCTCTTTTTTTTTTTCTCATGTTCCCTTAATTTTAAAACTAAGTTGAATATAGTGACTTAAGAGTTTATGAATAACATAATGGAAGGTGGGTAAGGGTGACTCCTATATTTTACATGTCCTGATGCTACAATTGTGGATAATATGGATAGCAGAGACAGTTAGTAGTCACTATTAAAAAAAAATGTCCTGCATATGAAAAAAAATGCTGAAAATATGATTCTTAAGAAGAATCTTAACTATTTACTTTTCTGCTCTCCATTAAACTTTAAAATACTGCATTAGAATATGGATTTGTGTATTTCTCTCACTTATTTTGACAAGAGAGTGAGAAATATGAGGATGACTGCAATGTTGTTCTCTAATTCTGCTTTAGAAAAATAGTATTTTCTAAAATTATTAAGGAATAATATTTGTGGAAGTTTGTAATAACATATAAAGACAGAGAGAGAACAAGAAAAGCTCAAGAATAAAGTTTATCTTACTGTTCCCTTAGACTATTACCCATCTCTACTGAACAATTAAAGAAACTTTATTTCTAAGCTTTTGGACAAAGGCCCTCAGTATTCAACAATAAAGCTCTCAAAGTATGAAGATAATTAGTCCAACTAAAACTCATTTAGAAATATCAGCAAGATCAGAGAACAATAGCAAATTAATTGGAGTGAAGAGAGGCTTTGCAGATGAAGGGCTCTGGGCTTTGTCATCTCAAATCTGTGGAGGCAGAACAAACATTCATATTAATGAGTCCAAAATAGATCAAATATGCCTTAGAATACATATTTCTCTGGGGCTGTTTTTCTTGGTTGACTGTGTCTTTCTCCTGTGTGTTTATACAAACACAGACACGGAAGGTGCTAAGTTCCACCCCTGTGCCTCTTCTCCCTCAGGCTCCTTCCCTAGATCAAAGGACAACATTGTAGTTAAAGGGAACTAAGTTACTTTCAAGGCAGAGAAAAAGGTAATGCTGGAGTGCACCTGTGAAACTGTTGCTCAACAGGCCATGTCGTTCCTTCACTCCTAACACATTACAAATGGTCTCCCAACAGACATTTCGACTTCAGATTGCCAGCATCTAGCCTGATGCCAGGACCAATATGGTTCTATTACTTTATTTACATTGTGATCTTCAGTATCTCTATTTATGTAAATCAGAGAAGGTCAGAAATAGAAGGGATTTGAAAGCCATTAATATAAAGTTCCCTTTCCACATGTATAAAATGGGAATAATATTTTATACATAGATAGATAGCTGGTGAGGAAAACAACTGAGCCTACAGAAAAGTACCTATCCCATAGTTCAAAGGAATGGCATTCTATGTGCAAAGGGCATTTTAAAATGACCTTCTATTTCTAAATAAAATAAAACATTAGTCAGCACTCAACAAATATTGCCTAATATTTTCATGATGATACTACACTGATGTTTTTCCTAATGTTGATGACAGCCGTTACTTTTAAGGCATTTTTAAGACTACACACACACACCCAGATTATTTTAGAATAATGATGTAGTTTGAGGACTTGAGATATGAATGGAGCATTAGGAATCCCTAGACAGGTACACTCATACTTTTGGCTTGCTCTGGGCTATTTTAAAAAGAGAAGTCAGTTAAGAGTCAAATTGTTGGATCATGTAACCATTGTCTTCTTGCGTGTTTCTGCATCTTTTTGTCTTGAAAAGACTAAACTGGCAAAGCAACTAGAGTTTATGAGAGAAACACAGTATTAGCTGTGTTGCTACTAAATATGAAGAGGCAGTGGTAATAATGAAACTGTCAAGAGATTATAGGCATGAGAAACACAAGGCTTGGTAACAAAAATTCATGCAGGTGTATTGCCTTAGGCAAAGGAAGGAGGCATATTTAACCCCATCCTAAAGGTGAAACATAGGTGCAACACAGAGAAACAAGATTAGTGTTTAAGAAGACAGCTGGTGTTATCCTTGACACTACAAACTTTCAAGCCAGACTTACTTCTTAGAAGTTGTTCTTGTTCAGCAATGGCCAGGAGTTTGTTGGGTCCCAGAGTTAGCAGAAGTGAAGCTTTACATGGCCTCAGCAATTGGGAAACAGTACTGTGAGTCCTTGGTGGCAGTCAGGGCCTTCTTGAAACATTTGTCATTTTTTCAAAGGTTCCTCACGTTCCCTAGGTTTTCTCTATAAGAAAAGATCAATTTCAAGTGAAAACATGAAACTTTGGAATGAAAATCACACTGCTGGGTCCTTCCTTAGACATAAGGATTAGAATCATTAAGAATTAGAGATGTGATATGTAAATTTATATTTTTAACAAATTCTCCCAGGAAATCTTGATGCTTTGCCAAATGTAGTCATGGTTGCAAATTCATACTATGTAGTTACTGCCTTTCTGATCCATTAAAAAGACTTAAACTGGAAGGACAGTCAGAAAGTGACAATAACTTATTTACCTAAATTTTTAGAGGAAAAAAATGTTGATTAAATTTAAAAATCACTTAAAAATTACTTTGAAACCACAATTAAGACTCTTCCAACTAAAAAGAAATCAGTAGATATACAAATTCTATTCAACTTCATTATAAAAAGCTTTAGGTATGACAATAATATCAAGAAAGATCCACATAAGTGAGTTCTTTATGGCAAATTAATCTTTAGTTGTAGAGTATCCATTTAATACTGTAAGCACATTAAGCAAAGTCAAATGTAAGATAATCTCTTTGGGCTTAATTTCTCTTAATGGATTTTGATGAAAAGCCTTAGAGTAATTCTGATTCATATTTAATTCTCAAAGGACACAGATAGCCCAGAGAGTTATCAAGTTAAATACAACTAATCCTAAAATACTTTTAGTATTGGAAACTGATGTGATATTGAAATTGATATTGAAATTTGGATCTCAATTTAAAGGACATGTTTAAATTTCTTATCAAATATCCATTTACTATTAATTTCCTAAATGTCAAATACCACTTTAATTTTGAAGGCTAATATATTTTTATAAATATATGTGTGTATGTGTAAGTATAAATGTATGTATATATATATATATATATATATATATGTGTATGTTACCTTGTATTTTAGAATGCTTTTTGAAATTATAATGACATAAAATCCTGTTGGTGATGTTTCACATCAAGAGTTAAGCAATTGGTTTAATTTTCAGTATCAACACTTTTCAACATACTAAGTGAATTCTGATTCTAATATTCAAAATATACAGTACTTAAGGCAAAAACCACATGTTTTTCTACCCTTAAGTTAGTTTTTTACAATGGTACCATAAAAAATAATATCTTCATTAATTTAGAAAGCAGTGATATATTCTCATAGCATCTACTCATATATTCCACTCACTTTTGCAAAAGATTTTAATAATGTCAACTTTAACCTACACCAGTGATTCTCAAAGCATGGTTCCCAGACCAGCAATATCAATATCATCAAAGACCTTGTTGGAAATGTACATTCTTGAAGTCCTCTCAGAATTAATTAGAAAGTCTGGGTTCTAGCAGTTCACATTTCATATCATTTAATGTAGATACAAAATTAAAGAAATAGAAGTATTTTTTCCTTGTAATAAGAATTTAAAATTTGCTCTCTGAACAACTTTCATATATGACATGCTGCTGCTGCTGCTAAATCGCTTCAGTCGTGTCCAACTCTGTGCGACCCCGTAGACGGCAGCCCACCAGGCTCCCGCGTTCCTGGGATTCTCCAGGCAAGAACACTGGAGTCGGTTGCCATTTCTTTCTCCAACGGACTTCCCTGGTGGCTCGGGCAGTACAGCATCTGTCTACAATGCGTCTGTCTACAATGCGGGAGACGCTGGTTCGAGCCCTGGGCTGGGAAGATCCCCTGGAGAAGGAAATGGCAATCCACTCCAGTTTTCTAAGTGAAAAGTGAAAGTGAAGTCGCTCAGTCATATCCGACTCTCCACGACCCCATGGACTGCAGCCGACCAGGCTCCTCCACCCATGGGATTTTCCAGGCAAGAGTACTGGAGTGGGTTGTCATTGCCTTCTCCGAGGACATATAGCAGTGTTAATTACATTTATCAAGCTATGCAGCACATCCCTAGTAGTTAATACCGTATAACTGGAAGTTTGTACCTTTAATTGCCTTCATCCAGTTTCCCCTCCCCGATTCCTGCCTCTGGTAACCACAAACCTGATTTTCTGAGTATTTTTTGAAGTGTAACTGACCTGTGTTTTCATTTTTTGTACATTCAACTTTCACACGCACTTCAAAGGACACAGTTGGTGCAAAAGTAGGAGAGTGCTTATATATGTAGCCCTGAAAAACTAGCTTAACATAAAATGAACACATTAAACTGTTTTTCTAGTGATGGAACTTAGAACTCATCCTGAAAAAAATAAGGGGAAACAATTGGAAGTCAGTAAAGATGTTGACAAATAACTTATCACTACTAGGGCAGCAAACTTTCTTACCTTTCATGACCAACCAATAGGCAAAATTTAACTTTTTTGGGAGGGGGAGAGAGGGCAGCAAACTGCAGCAAGTTTCCCAACCAGGGATTGAATCTGTGGCCTCTGCAGTGGAAGCATGAAGTCTTCTGGATGAACCAGTAAGTCTCAAGCCAAAATTTTACTTTAGGGCAGTTCTGTATTAGTCTATTAGGTGATACGATGTCTGTGGTTGTTTCAAAATACTGGGGGGAGTGGGCAGATGACAGAAGAGTCGATCAGAGAAGATTGGTTATTGATAATTGAAGTTGAATGAGAGGAGGTACACTCATCCTTCTACTTTGATATAGATTTTAAATGTTCCATTATATAAAATTTAAATAGCAATGATGATAAGAAAAAGAAAAGAAGATCTCTCTGCCTGCTGTCTGGAGAGCAACAGCAGAAAAGGGAATGAATTTGGAGACTGTCTCAGTGGCTCAGTCATGAAACTATGGCAGTGCAGTTAAAGCGCAGAGTTGGAAACAAAAGGACTCACAGGTAGACTGGATGGGGTGCAGTGAGGGTGGAGGAAAGCGAATCATCAGAGATGACTACGGTTTACCCTCCCAGGAGGAAGTAGCACTTTTTTTCTGTGTTAAATATTTTAAATAATCTATGAAAATTATAAATATAAAATCTGTTTGAAGTATACATGCAGTGCTGCCACAAATGCAACTCTAGAAGTCACAAATTTATATTTCCTTTATATAAACATCACTCCCTAAAGCTGTATACTCCACATCCTAGACACCTGTTGGCAACCTCACTAGACATTGCTAAGTGCTCATATTAAACTTGTTATCTAAAATAGTGTCCTTCACCATTATGCTTTTCATTAAAAGTATTTTAGCTAGTTTTGGACTTTTCATATTCCATACAAATATTCCAGACTTAAAAATGACTTGACTTTTTATTAGAATGCTTATAGATTTTTGTAGTGTTTAGATCAATATGGGGAGTATTGCTATGTTTATTATACTGCATATCCCTACATTTCTTCATCTATTTAGGTCTTTGCACTTTCCAATAAAGTTTCCCCCCCATCAGCCTGCATGGTATTAATTGGATGTCATGATAATATGGTTTCTGAGTTGGCTTACCGGTGTATTCTGAAGATATGTAGTTGACTGAATCCTAGAGGCAGCTTTTTGCAAAACTGAGGTATAAGGTGGAGAAAGCCAGGCAAATCACATGTCCTTTCAGCCTTTTTATTTATCTATTCACCTTGGTCTTTATCTTTATCTATCTATGTCAGGATGCTCTGACATAACCAGGGATATTATAAAGAAATTTTATCTGGACCCACCTAAGCATAAATAGTGTTTGCTTCAGATGCACGTGCACGCGTGCACACACACACGCGCGCACACACACACACACACACACACATATATATACACATTTTTTTTAACTACAAATCACCTCATTGTCTTACCGTCAAGGTGAACTTTCTCCATGACTTCCTTTTGTAGGAAAAGTTAAATTGAAAACTGGGTTGAATTTGAAGAAAGTTTAGCTATGTGGTGATAATGCCATGTAGATCACCACTTTCTATTACCTACAGAATGAGAAATTTTGAATTTAGACCTAAAAGAAACCATATACTATAAGTCTACACCTTCTACAGTTTAAAAGCAAGGCAAAGAAATAAATGAAACCCCCCCTAACCCCTGGGGCTTCCCCGGTGGCTCAGTGGTAAAGACTCCACCTGCAATGCAGGAGCCACAGGAGACGTGGGTTTGATCCCTGGGTTGGGATGATCCCCTGCAGAAGGGCATGGCAACCCATTCTGGTATGCCTGCCTGGAGAATCCCATGGACAGAGGAGCCTGGGATACTGGGCTATGGTTCATAGGGTCCCAAAGTGTTGATCATGACAGAAGTGACTTAGCCTGCACGCACGCCCCTGATTCCTAGTTGTAAATACTGTAATACTTATAAAGGACATGAGTTGGTAATAAAGAAGCCCTCTGCAAAAACTCAAAGAGGGTGGGATATTGCTGGGCATAGAATAGTTTGGTTTTAGTTTTCTATTTTCACCCAGCAGTCCTGGCTTCGAAGGTAGCTATATTAATAATATTCTCTTAGGAAGCTCAAGGTAGAGTAAAAAGAAGTTCTAGGACTTTACTGTTTGTGCTACTTCACTCAAAATAGGGCAAAACTGTTTCTTCCTAAGAGCCCTAAAATACTGCATTTGTACAAAGTACTTTTCTCAGCTAAGTTCTTTAAGTTTACAGGATTTTTTTTCTCAACTTACATATTGGTTATTAACTGCTCATATAGTTCTAGTCTGGATGGGGAAAGTATAAAAATTCTCCTCATTCTTTTTTTTTTTCTCACACTCTGGTTATTAATATGAATGCAGATGTTAAATTAAGGAAAGATAGGATAACTATTTGTTTGACAATTAACTCAAAAATGCTCATATTCTAAAATATTTACTTGGATGGAGTCTTTAAAATTTTAGTTACATTAGCAACTACATGAAGGCAATGAAATAGAGGAAAGATGTATTCCTATTTCCCCAATATAGTCTCCTGGAGACTGATTCAAGTATAAACTTAAGATGAAATTGAAAACAATTCCCTCTTTAAATAACATTTTATTCTATTTATCAATTCCTTATTACATGAATCATAAATAATTTATTTAATTTAAAATAAAGAGAAAAATATTGATGGAAGATGTTGGAAGTGTGATACATCAAAACAATATTTCAAAAAGCTTTGAAATCACTGATCTAAAAGTTTTGAAATTACTGACCTCATTAGTCATAATAATCACATACTTCAGGAAATGGCTACATTTTTGTTTTCACTCTAGACAAGCTTTATTCAATACAAAGGTAAGGACTTTGTTTTCTAAATGGAACATATTACATCCTTATTCTCTTCACTGGAACAGAATATGTTAATTTTCTCTTGCCTGTTTTAGTCAGCACTATATTTATATAAACAAATTCCAACTTAATATTTTTTCCAAGTAGTCTTCCTTAGAGTTCAGACAATATTTGGAAAGTAAAAGTAGAAATTTGCTTTTACAAATGTTGGGGAAAACAAAGACATAAATACAAAAGGAGCTATTCCCACAAAAGTATTTAAGTAAGTATTTTAAATAGTCACAGAAGAACAAAACCAAAAAGTTTTGTATACAGTTAAAGCAATAAGTTTGATTGAACCCATGACCTTTGATATATACAACCCAGAGTTCTATCTGTGGTGTGCATATTGAAGATGGGAGAGGACAAAAAGGAAACTATATAAACTAAAGAAACACAAAATAAATATATAGTGGTTTAAAAATATGTCCCCAAATTCTTTGATATTGCTTCCATCAAGAAACGGGGCTATGTTCCCTCCCCTTGAAGCTTTTAACAAATAGAACATAATACATGTGACATGGCAGTGCTGTGGTTCCTGAGGCTTGGTTAGAAAAGGCCATGTGGCTGCAGCTGGCATCTCTGGAGACACACGCTCTGAGAACCTTCACTTAACATATAGAAAGACCATGTTCAAAGTCCATCACGGGAGAGAGAGAGATGCCCACAAAGCTTTTTGAATCTCCGTAGCTCAGGTACCAGACACTTGAAGAACACAAAGATGACCCCACCACTATCTGACTGTAAGTCAGTGAGAGACCTTGAGCAAACTACCTACCTGAGCCCAAACCCTAGATTTGCAAATGGAATGAATGATGGTTATTCTTGTATGCCACTGTTTAGGATGGCTTGTTACATGGCAATATAATGATGAATATAGATAGCCATACTTCAATACTTTGGCCACCTGATGCAAAGAACTGACTCGTTGGAAAAGACCCTGATGCTGGGAAATATTGAGGACGGGAGGAAAAGGGGATGACAGAGGATGAGATGGTTGGATGGCATCACCGACTCAATAGACGTGAGTCTGAGTAAACTCCGGGAGTTAGTGATGGACAGGGAGGCCTGGTGTGCTGCAATCCATGGGGTTGCAAAAAGTGGGACACGACTGAGCGACTGAACTGAACTGATGTACAGCCATTGTGTGGGCATACTGAGTTGTTTCTGTTGCGTCTGACTCTTTGCGACCCCATGGGATTGTAGCCCACCAGGCTCCTCTGTCTGTGGGATTCTCCAGGCAAGAATACTGGAATGGTTTGCCATGCCCACCTCCAGAGAATCTTCCCAACCCAGGGATCGAACCCACATTCTCTTCCATCTCCTGCATTGGGAGGTGGATTCTTCACCACTAGTGCCTCCTGGGAAGACCATAACCATTGTAGGTAAATGTAAAACAATGACTTTTTCACACTCCTAAGCAGAATTACCATAAATATTATATAAATTAGATGTCAACCTAACAATAAAAACATTCAAGGTAGATGCTGACATAATTTATTTTCCAACAGTGAAAGAATTATCAATTGTTTCCTTATTTTATCAGTATGACTAATTGCTATGATTTCAAGATTACTATTTCTCTATTTTTATGCCATATTTTTTGAATAGCACTACTACTTGTGATCAGAATGTAAGAATATGATTTATTCTATATTTTTCTTGCTGAAAATAAGTGGCTCTTCATTAATGTCAAAGTTCTTCCCTAAGAAAATTGTGTTGTTTCCTTATTATAATTTCCATTAACATATTCTATGTAATGTTCTTTCTTAATTGAATTATTGGTACAAAAAGTGCCTCCATCTTCTTTTAATAACTGCTGCCTTCCATGATCATAGTTCTGCTTTTCTAAATCAGGTGCAATGTAAAACTAGGACTCGATTTTGTAATATTTCAGCACAGATTCCCTGTCATCCTCCTTTAGGTTTTTTTGTGTGTGATAGTTAACCCTTATTTCTAATTCCAGTAAAATGCAAAATTAAAAATCCAGATGCTCTCTCATTCTTTTGTTTAAATTACACTTGTCATTTCATGGGATTATAATTGATTTACAATGTTGTATTAGTTTTAGGTGTACACTAGTGAATCAGTTATACATACACATATTATTGTTGTTCAGTTGCTCAGTCGTGTTTGACTCTTTGCCACCCCATGGACTACAGCATTGCAGCCTTCCTTGTCCTTCAGTATCTTCTGGAGTTTTCTCAAACTCATGTCCATTGAGTTGATGATGCCATCCAACCATCTCATCTTCTGTTGCCTACTTCTCCTGCCCTCACTCTTTCCCAGAATTCAGAGTCTTTTCCAATGAGCAGGCTCTTTGCAACAGGTGGTCAAAGTATTGGAGCTTTAGCATCAGTCCTTCCAATGAATATTCAGAGTTGATTTACCTTAGGACTGACTGGTTTGATCTCCTTGCTGTCCAAGGGACTCTCAAGGGTCTTCTCTCAGAAAAGATCAATTATTTGGCTCTCAGCCTTCTTTATGGTCCAACTCTCATGTCCATACATGACTACTGGAAAAACTATGGCTTTGACTATACAGACTTTTGTCAACAAAGTGATGTCTCTGCTTTTTAACATGCTAAGTTTGTCATAGCTTTCCTTTCAAGGAGAAAGCATCTTTTAATTTCATAGTCTGCAATGATTTTGGAACCCAAGAAAATAAAATCAGTCACCATTTCCACTTTTCCTCCATATATTTGCTGTGATAGCGCCAGATGCTATAATCTTAGTTGTTTGAATATTGAGCTTTAAGCCAACTTTTTCACTCTCCTCTTTCACCTTCATCAAGAGGTTCTTTAGTTCCTCTTCACTTTCTGCCCTTAAAGTAGTATCATCTGCATATCTGAGATTGTTTATATTTCTCCTGGCAATCTTGATTTTGTCTCGTTATTCATCTAGCCTAGCCTTTTGCATGAGGTACTCTGCATATAAGTTAAATAAGCTGGATGACAATGTACAGCCTTAACATACTCCTTTCCCTACTTTGAACCTTTCCTTTGTTCCATGACTGGTTCTAATTGCTGCTTCTTGACCTGTATACAGGTTTCTCAGGAGACAAATAAGGTGGTCTGGTATTCCCTTCTCTTTATAAATTTTCCAGTTTGTTGTGATTCACACAATCAAAGGCTTTAGTGTAGTCAGTGAGGCAGAAGTATATGTTTTCCTGGAATTCACATTATCCACTACCTTTTGTGTTTTTTTCTCATATAGGTCATTACAGAGTATTGAGTAGAGTTCCCTGTGCTATAGAATAGGTCCTGATTATCTGTTTTATATATAATATATATATATATATATATATGTGTGTGTGTGTGTGTGTCAATCCCAAATTCCCCATTTATCCCCCCTCCTTCCTTTCCCTTTGGTAACCACATTTGTTTTCTACATCAGTGGCTCTATTTCTGTTTTATAAATAAGATCATTTGTACCATTTTTTAAAGATTCCATATTTGTCTTTCTCTATACGACTTAACTTCACTCAGTGTGACAATCTTTAAATCCATCCATGTTGCTGCAAATGGAATTATTTCATTCTTTTTAATGACTGGGTAATATTCCATTGTGTATATATACCACACCTTCTTTATCCATTCCTTTGTCAATGGACATTAGAGTTGCTTCTGTGTCCTGGCTATTGTAAATAGTGCTGCAGTGAACATTGGGATGCATGTATCTTTTTGAACTACAGTTTTGTCCAGATACATGCCCAGGCATGGGATTCCTAGATCATACGGTTGCTTTATTTTTAGATGTTAAGGAACCTCCGTACTATTCTCTAAAGTGTCTCTACCAATTTACATTCCCACCAACAGGGTAGGAGGGTTCCTTTTTCTCCACATACTCTTCAACATCATTTGTAATTTTTTGATGATAGCCATTCTGACCAGTGTGAGGTGATACCTCGTTATAGTTTCATATGGATTTCTCTAATAATTAGTGATTTTGAGCACCTTTTCATGTTTTTTTGACCATCTATATGTCTTCTTTGGAGAAATGTCTATTAAGATTTTCCACCCATATTTTGTGGATTGTTGTTGTTGTTGTTGTTGTTTTTTTGATATTGAGCTGCATGAGCTGTTTGTATATTTTGGAAATTAATCCCAAATTCATATAAATGTCACCCTGTTGGTTGCTTTGTTTGCAAATATTTTTTCCCTTTCTGTGGGTTGTGTTTTAAGTTTGCTTATGGTTTCCTTTGTTGTGCAAAATCTTCTAAGTTTACTTCAATTCAGTTCAGTTCAGTCGCTCAGTCATGTCCAACTCTTTGCGACCCCATGAATGGCAGCATGCCAGGCCTCCCTGTCCATCACCAACTCCCAGAGTTCACTCAAACTCATGTGCATTAAGTCAGTGATGCCATCCAGCCATCTCATCCGCTGTCGTCCCCTTCTCCTCCTGTCCCCAATCCCTCCCAGCATCAGGGTCTTTTCCAATGAGTCAACTCTTCACATGAGGTGGCCAAAGTACAAAAGCATCAGTTCTTTGGTGCTCAGCCTTCTTCACAGTCCAACTCTTGCATCCATACATGACCACAGGAAAAACCATAGCCTTGACTAGACAGACCTTTGTTGGCAGGTAATATCTCTGCTTTTCAATATGCTATCTAGGTTGGTCATAACTTTCCTTCCAAGGAGTAAGCGTCTTAATTTCATGGCTGCAATCACCATCTGCAGTGATTTTGGAGCCCAGAAAAATAAAGTCTGACACTGTTTCCACTGTTTCCCCATCTATTTCCCATGAAGTGATGGGACCAGATGCCATGATCTTAGTTTTCTGAGTGTTGAGCTTTAAGCCAACTTCTTCACTCTGCTCTTTTACTTTCATCAAGAGGCTTTTAAGTTCCTCTTCACTTTCTGCCATAAGGGTGGTGTCATCTGCATATCTGAGGTTATTGATATTTCTCCCAGCAATCTTGATTCCAGCTTGTGCTTCTTCCAGCCCAGCGTTTCTCATGATGTACTCTACATACAAGTTAAATAAGCAGGGTGACAATATACAGCCTTGACGTACTCCTTTTCCTATTTGGAACCAGTCTGTTGTTCCATGTCCAGTTCTAACTGTTGCTTCTGACCTGCATATAGGTTTCTCAAGAGGCAGGTCAGGTGGTCTGGTATTCCCATCTCTTTCAGAATTTTCCACAGTTTATTGTGATCCACACAGTCAAAGGCTTTGGTGTAGTCAATAAAGCAGAAATAGATGTTTTTCTAGGTCTTATTTATTTATTTTTGCTTTTATACCCATTAATCTAGGAGGTAGAACCAAAAACATATTGCTGCAATTTATGTCAGTGTTCTGCCTATGTTTTCCTATAGAGTTGTATATTATCCTGCCTTATGTCGTTAGTCGATTTTCAGTTTATGTTTGTGTATGGTGTTAGAGTGTTCATGTCATTCTTTTATATGTAGCTGTCCAGTACCACTTACTGAAGACACTGTCTCCTCCATTGAGTCACTGTATTCTTGCCTCCTTTGTCATAGATTAGTTGACTGTGGGTGTGTGGGTTTATCTCTGAACTTTCTATCCTGTACCATTGACCTATATTTCTGTTTTTGTGCCACTATCAAACTATTTTGGTTACTGTATCTTTGTAGTATAGGCTGAGGTCAGGGAGTCTAATTCCACCAGCTTTCTTTTTCTTTCTCAAGATTGCTTCGGCTAATTTAGAGTCTTTTGTGTTCCAAGCTAATTGTAAATGTTTTTGTTCTAATTCTGTGAAAAATGCTTTTGGTAATTTGATAGGTATTGCATTGAATCTATAGATCACTTTGGGTAGTATAGTCATTTTCACAACTTGGAATTTTCCAGGTCAAGAACATGGTATATCTCTCCATCTATTTATGTCATCTTTGAGTTCTTTCATCAACACCTCATAGTTTTCTGAGTACTGGTCTTTTGCCTCCTTATGTAGGTTTATTCCTAGATATTTTAGTCTTTTTGATACAATGATAAATGGGATTTTTTGGTGTGTGCTTAATCTCTCTGATATTTTGTTGTTAGTATAGAGAAATGCAAGGGATTGCTGTGTATTAATTTTATATTCTATGTTTAGTATCATGTCATCTGCAAACAGTGACGATTTTATTTCTTCTTTTCCTATTTGGATTCCTTTTATATCTCTTTATTCTCTAATTGCCATGGCTAGAACTTTAAAAATTACGTTGAATAAAAGGAGTGAAAGTGGACATCCTTGTCTTATTTCTGATTTTAGAGGAAATGCATTTATTTTGTCACCATTGAGAATGATAGCTGTGGGTTTGTCATATATGGCCTATACTGTGTTGAGGTAGGTTTCCTCTATGCCCACTTTCTTGAGAATTTTTATTATGATAAGTATTATTTCTTTCTTACTTGTGTAAGTTAAAATATTGTGAGGATTTTACTTGCTTCCAGGCATTTGAGCAGATCAGACATTTAATTGATTCTATGGGTCTGAAATCAACCGAGTTAAGTTTAAGTCTTGTAGTAGTTAGCTTCTACAGAGTAACTAACACATCCGGGACTTAAAACAACTATTGTTTAGCTCCTGATTGTGTGGTTGGTTAATTTGGGTTGCCTGAGCTAGACAGTTTTTTGGTCTGGGCTGATTTCTCAGACATGCAAGCTAGTAGAATTACATGTTTTATACAAAATTGGTGTCTTACCAAACACCTAATTCCTTTCATTTTCAGCTTTTGATTTCCACTTATTTGCAAAAATAAGGAAAAGAAATTTTCACAATTATTATAAATGTGAATTGATAACTTGAGACAGTTATCTGAGCAAACACAATAATCCTTCAAAAACACCATAGTTGTTAAAAAAGGAGAAATGTTCATTGATAAACCATCCCTAGTCTGGATAAAAAAAAAAAATTAAACAGACACAAGAAAAATAAATCATTGCCTTCAGATCAGATCAGATCAGATCAGTCACTCAGTCGTGTCCAACTCTTTGAGACCCCATGAATTGCAGCACGCCAGACCTCCCTGTCCATCATCATCTCCCGGAGTTCACTCAGACTCACGTCCATCGAGTCAGTGATGCCATGCAGCCATCTCATCCTCTGTCGTCCCCTTCTCCTCCTGCCCGCAATCCCTCCCAGCATCAGAGTTTTTTCCAATGAGTCAACTCTTCGCATGAGGTGGCCAAAGTACTGGAGTTTCAGCTTTAGCATCATTCCTTCCAAAGAACACCCAGGGCTGATCTCCTTCAGAATGGACTGGTTGGATCTCCTGGCAGTCCAAGGGACTCTCAAGAGTCTTCTCCAACATCACAGTTCAAAAGCATCAATTCTTCGGCGCTCAGCCTTCTTCACAGTCCAAATCACTGCCTTAAGACTCATTAAATTCTTAAGAGTTTCTTCTTTTAGAAGCTTCTTTCTATCCTCTAAATCTTTTTCGTAGAATATTTTCTTCTTTGATGCTTAACTACCAACTTATGCTGTACAGAAAGATTCTACTATGATTTGGCCATAGAGAGAGAACTTTCTATTAGTCAGAATATATTCTGTGTTGTGAATTTCTGAGACAGCAAAACTCATTGGAAAAAAGATCTGTGTAAAAATTAAATAAGCTAGAATGATGTTCCCTCATAGAAAATAAAAAATTATTTTGCTCCAATCATTCACTGCTTTTAAGAGAAAAACAATGTATTTCTATCTCACAAGTAGATTATAATTAAAAGAAGAGAACTATCATTTTGAATTTCACTTATTCATATGTTACCTTATAAGAAGATCAACTGTACTAACACAATATTTTTCTATAAAATGATTCACTTCTTAAAATCAGTTCTACATTAATCTCATCCTAAATAATAATGTTTATGAAATCACAAATGAACTGCATTACTCATTATTTTCTAATATACATGATCTTTAAGACATGATATCTAATAGAAAATCATTCTATAAATCATCTCAGATTTATATAACACTATATAACACCCTTTTATATAACATTACATAACACCCTTAGGATATTGTATCTTGGAAAACAGTAATCAAAATGCTTACAATTGAGATTTAAGAGCAAGATTTTCCTTTACTTGATGCTATATTCAGTAAGAAGAGTTGTGGTAATGACAGTGAATATTGATGGCAAATTCATAGTATTGAAAGTAATGTGGAATAATTAGTTCAGTTCTCAGAATTATACATTTAAAGCATTATGAATAAACTAAGCATATTTCTAATCAAAGTGTTAAAAATTAGACCAGGTTTGGAGCAACAGATTTTCCTGCAATTGAAGGTATTCACGCAAAGGTAGAATGAGTAATTGCCAAAGAAGTGTGCGTGGACTACAAGCATTAGTACACAAGTTCTAGGGCTCCTTGTAAGATTCATATTCTGTCATTTTCTCATTGCTTTGAGCCACTGAAAAATACCTTTGATTTTTAATATAGGTATTAAAATTCATTTTTGATGTATTTCATAGGAAAGAAAATTTCAGAAATCTATTGTGGTTGTTTCTTACGATGTTTAATAATAATATAACAATTTCATAAATACAGACTTTCAATGATACAAATATTTGTTTTTCATACTGTAAATGTGAATTTTTGAGTTAAGTACATTACATCAACACAATTATTTGCAGTATATACTTTTTTTTTTTTTTTTTTTTTTTTTAACCCATTTTAGCTGACAAGCCAGATGCTAGAAAACAGATGGATTATAAAACCATTTTGACATTCCAGTATAGTTGAAATTTTATGAATCACTTGATGATTAACTTGATAATCTATGCAAGCAATACAGCCATATCTGTATTTCAACAAGATTTGATTCAAATGAAGAATGATGAATCATATGAGAATGATACACTCAAAGAGAATCTCAGATCTCAAAAATTTGTTTTCAAATTCACACTATTTATTATTTCAATTTTAGCTAAAGTACAATTCAGTTTCTCTCTTCCTCCAAACTTTAATCCTGTACTTAAATTCTCGGGTGTGGGGTAAGATTTATATCAATATGTTAAGTTTGATGTGACCTAGGTATAATTTCCCAAATTTGTATTGGACTATAGAAGTAAAATATATCTATACTGGGCTTATAGCATTTACTTTTTACATCAGATAATGAGAGCACTGGTAAAAAAAAAAAAAAAAAAGTAAGTTGATTGAATATTGTGTGTGTTTGTGTGAAATCTGTGCTTCAAATCAGTAGAATTTAAATTTAGCTCTCATATAACAAGCATAGAAACATCTAAGTCAGAATAACATACAAAAGAAAATGTCTTTGAATTTTGAATGTTAACAGTCTAGTAAAATATTTTAATTAACTAGTAAATAACTGATCATTAAGTTAGGTAAACTTCTGGCTTTGAAGTGAATTGATATTATGTTGCATATCTCATAATAAATACCTCATTTTTCTTCTAAAAATGAATTCACAAAATATAGGCCTGTAAAAATTTATTATATTTTAATTATTGTTACCTCACTTTATTCCATTTTTATCAGAAGTGACACGGAATGCTACTAAAGCTGAAAAACTGTTCTTTTTAAGTCAATCTATCTGGTCAGTATTAATCCAAAGGAGAATAAATTTCATGTATCATTTATAGTTGTTTTTGAAACATGCCAAGTAATTCATAATAATGATTTTAGGCAGTCACCCAAACTGTAATGTAAGTGTTTTTTCTAAATTGCAAATTATTTAAATTTCAAATATTTATAATATATGTTGTAATGTCTTTCAGTAAGTATATCTTTCAGTGTTTTAAAATTAGAATAAGTCAATGGTTGTATAATGCTATACATACACAACAAAAAATCCAATTTTACACTTTAAATGGGTAAATTATAAGGTGTATGAATTATGTCTCAGTAAAGTTGTTTACTTTGGAAATGTAATATCTATTAGAAAGTAATATGTATAGAAAGTAATATCTATTGGAAAAGACCCTGACGGTGGGAAAGATTGAGGGCGGGAGATGAAGGGGATGACAGAGGATGAAATGGTTGGATGGCATCACCGACTCAATGGACATGAGTTTGAGTAAACTCCAGGAGTTGGTGATGGACAGGGAGGCCTGGAGAGCTGCAGTCCTTGGGGTCACAAAGAGTCAGACACGACTGAGCGACTGAACTGAACTGAAAGTTGTTTATACTTTTTTTTCTTGCATCTGATGTATGATACCAAACTGTATGGTTTATCATACAGTTCTCTATATTCCCTTGCTATTTCTCATGGCTATGATTTTATTCTCTCCCACTCAGGCACTGTGCTTTGTACATATCTTTATTATGAATAGCCATATAGATTTTTTGACTTATTTATTTTTAATTGAAGGATAATTGCTTTACAATATTGTGTCGGCTTCTGCCATACAACAACATGAATCAGCCATAGGTGTACACATGTACCCTCCCTCTTGAACCTCCTCTCACCCTATCCCACCCCTTTAGGTTGTCACAGAGCCCTGGTTTCAGTTCTCTGATCATTCAGGAAATTCCCACTGGCTATCTCTTTTACTTCTGATAGTGTATACATTTCCATGCTACTCTCTCCATTTGTCTCACCCTGACCTCCTCTACCCTGTATCCTCGGGTCTTTTCTCTTTGTCTGCATCTCCATTGCTTCCCTGCAAATAAGTTCATCAGTATCATCTTTCTAGATAGATTTTAAAATAATTATTTAATATCTTTTTTCTTTACTAAAGTGCATGTGATCATTTGACAATAGAACTTGTGGTTTCTTTTTATATCATTAATACTTAACAAGGTAAATAATACATGATAATAAATGTTTGCTATAAAAATTAATTAGCTCATATTAAGGAGTTAATCGGGCTTCCTCCCTGGCACTAGTAGTAAAGAATCCACCTGCCAGTGCAGGAGACACACGAGATGTGAATTTGATCCCTGGGTCAGGAATATCCCCTGGAGGAGGAAATGGCAACTCATTCCATTATTCTTGCTGGGAGAATCTCATGGACAGAGGAGCCTGGCATGCTATACAGTCCATTGGGGTCGCAAACAGCTGGACATGGCTGAACATCTGAGCAATAACAAAGAGTTAATTATTATTAATAGCCTCAGTATTTAATAACACTAAAAGTGAAAATACACAGTTTTTACATATACTATGAAAAAAAACAGAAACCAAATGTTGATTATATGGATAGGTTTCAAGTTACATGGATATAAACATACATATTCCACATGAAAATGATTCAAAGTTTCAACATCCTCTCTGTACCAAGCTTACTCCAAAAAATGCCTGATCAATTTTCTGGAAAGCCTGCTCTTGTTGCAATGAAAACCTGCTTAAAAAAAAAAAAAAATCACAGCAATCAAAATTACATTTGGAGCCCTGCCAGCTTGCTTTTGGTTTCTACCATAAGAAACTCTTCTTGAGTATATTTGATAATTTCTCTATATCACCACCCAAAGTTTGGCAGATTTCCTAGACAGGCAGTAACATACCTGAACATCCAAATCAAAGAAAAAGAATTAGTGAAGCTGTAAAGCAAATAAATGGGATAATATTCTGTTAATAGGCTAACAGTTGAATAAAATTTCCCTTTTTCTTTGTAATATGACCGAAGTATTTAACATACAGTATGGATTATGAGGGGGTTCCTTGGTGGCTCAGACAGTAAAGAATCTGCCTGCAATGCAGCACACTGTGGTTCTATCCCTATGTCGGGAAGAACCCTTGGAGAAGGGAATACCCACTGCAGTTTTCTTGCCTGGCGAAGCTCATGGACAGAGGAGACTGGTGGGCTACAACCCATGGGGTTGCAAAGAGTTGGATATGACTAAGCAACTAACATTTTCACTTTCACATGGATTATGAGATATCTGATTTGCTGTTGTTATATTCATGAAAATGTTTTACTGAAATGCACCAGTGTAATTAACAAACTTAATAATTTTTTGAAAGAAAATACATTTAATTTCAAATTTAGTTATTTTAAAGAAATCATTACTTTGGACTACTTCAGTTTCAGAAATTTCCAACTTTGTTGATTCCATCTGGTAGATTTATATATCTCTTTTTTTAACAATCACCTAAATGTCACTCTCTTTCATTTGAAATCCAGCCATCTCCCAAGCAAGAAATGGGAAATGGAAACCTAGTGCAAAGTGGCTATAAAACAGTGGAACCCAGTTATATAAGTAGTTATTAAACAAATTTTATTATTCCATAATTTAAAATGTAAAAACATGATTATGTGCATTTAAATCTACTCATATAATTATGATTCATGATTTTCTGTTGTATAGCACAGCTATTCTATATCTAACATATTGCCTACTCTAATTATGATCATGATGAATTCAGTCCTCCCAAAGAAAAAAGACTCAACCAAATAAAAGAAAATTTTATTTTGCTAGAGAGCAAGTGTAAAATTTTAAGACTCAGATAAAAGACAATCTCATTGCAGGGCTTCCTTAGTGGCTCAGTGGTGAAAAATCCTCCTGTCAATGCAAGAGGGTTCGACCCCTGGTCTAGGAAGATCCCACATGCTTCAGGGCAACTAAACCCCTGTGCCACAACTACTGAGCCTGTGCTCTAGAGTCTGAGAACCACAACTATTGAGCCCACGTGCCACAACTACTGAAGCCCGAAGACTGGAGTCTTCTGGAGTCTGTGTTCCAGAAAAAGAGAAGCCACTGCAATGAGAAGCCTCTGCAATGAGAAGCCTGTAGATGGCAGTTAGAGAGTAGCACGTGCTTGCTTGCCACAATTTTAAAAAGCCTGTGCAGCCATGAAGACTCGGAACAGAGAAAGAAAGAAAAGGAAATCTCAGTATAGACATTTGGAATATTAATTGCTTGACACTGAATTGATAACTGAAGTGAAAGTCATTCAGTCCTGTCTGACTCTTTGCGATCCCATGGACTGTAGCCTGCCAGGCTCCTCTGTCCATGGAACTCTTCAGGCAAGAAAACGTGAGTGGGTAGCTGTTCTCTTCTCCAGGGGATCTTCCAAACTCAGGGATCGAACCCAGGTCTCCCACATTGCAGGTAGCCCAAATGAAATGATAATTAAGTACAACTAAAACATTTTACTGATATCATTATAGAAACCAATGCATTCATAAATACTTTTGTGAAAAAAATCACATTCCTAAAATATCTGCTTACATTCTAGTTTATCAATGATTTTTAAATTAATGAAAAAAAAAAAAACTTAAGAGGAACTCATTTCTTTTTAAACAATTTGTAGTCCATATTAAATACTATTACTTAAAATGTCACGTTGGATCCATTTCAATAAACATGTTATACAAAATTTGTGTAACCTTTTCCATTTTATCAGCAAGAAAGAAATTCTCAGCAAACACTTTGCTTAGGGTGGCAGGGAGATTGTGACTCTGAATCATTGGCAGGTGCTAATTAGCAAAAGAGAACGCAGTTTGCAGTAAATACCTTTTTCCATAGAGAAAGTGTTGGGCAGCAAAACCCAAGTTCTTTGAACTTTATTGGCTGTTCAATAAATAGTCTTTTCATGGTAACACATACTTGGCTTTACATTAGCATTAAACAAATTATTTGTAACTCTGAGTATGTGATAAGTTTCACAGGCTTAGTTTCACAATTAGTCTTATTGCTTATACAAAAAATAATCTAAACAATTCCATAGTTTAAGCTGTTAAAGTTTTTTTTTTAATTGAGACAATTATTCCTCTCACTGAAGTGCAGAAGGATCCAAGTTACTGATATGATTTTATCTTTATTATACAGTGAAAAAAATGCATCCTGTGTAGAGAATTACAAGGCTCTAATTTCATTGAAAGTTTCTGTGATGTCATAAACCAAAAGACTGGAAAACAAAATCTTTAAAATTCTAATATGAAAAGTTAAGAACATGTGTTCCCTGAATATGCTCTGTAACATTATATATTACTTGTTTCTTAATGGCCCATTTTCAACTTGCATATCAAAATTTGTAAATTATAAAATATTCAGAAAACGTTTAGTATTCCACTTAACAATCAGTAATAACAATTGAAAACATTCCAGTAGGAAATTATTTTATTGCCCTAGAAATAGGCAAAATCATATTAAAATTTATGACATCAACAAAAGCATCTATTAAAATGCACGTATAGTTTAAAACAATTTAGTCAGGACCTACCTTTTGCAAAATGTTAGTCAATCATGATGGCAATAAATCCCAAAGTTACCCCAAAGTAATAAGAATGTCTCTGTTTAGAGTTATAAACCCTGGGTAGTTTAATATATTTTATAGGGAACAGTCACTTATAAAGAAATGTTACTACCATTCCTTATTAGTTGGGGTGAAGCTTGTGCTTAACTGTATAAGTTGTCTCCACGAATTTAATTTTCACCAGATAGAGAGACTTGATCAATGGAGTACAGTATCCTAGGAAGCAGTCATAACTCTGAATATAAGGCACTAATATTTGCAGTAGTTTGTATCCTATTCCAAGCCTCCCATACATTTGCATGTTGTATTTTAAGGTCAGATGAGCTATAAATAAAAAGATTTAAGAATTATTTTCAAACAAAACTCAGTGTGAGTTATCTGGAAACTTCACAGAAGGCACTGAGAGTTGGAGCCTCCTGTGATGAATAATGCAGTGTGTCTTTTACATATGGGTATCACAGCACAGCGTTATTACAGCACACACTGCAGAATATTTCCCCAGCCTGTGGTGGGTAACCTCAGTCTCTTCTTCGGCAGCCAGTCTGAAGCAGTAGCACAGTAGTGGCACTTAGGCGACTGCATCTAAAGCAGTGGGAGACTGGCACTGCGGTGGTAACCACAAGCACAAACATCAGTCCTCATCCACAGCGAGTGAATGCTAGGGGCACAGTTGATGGAGAACAGTTTTAAATGTGCATGCCTGAAATGCCCCACAAGGACACTTAGAAAACAGGTGAAGAGATCGTAAGGGACCAGAGATTCCCTGGAAATAGAAGAGAAGAGGAAATGTGCTTATTACTTATAATATGCAACCCCATAATGTAAGCAGTGGACTTTGATGCTTATGATGAGTCAGTGTAAGTTCATCTTTTGCAACAGATGTGCTGCTCTGATGAGGGATGCTGATAATGGAGGAGGCTATGCGTGTGTGGGACAGACGGTATGGGAAATCTCTATACCTTTCCCTCAATTTTGCTATGAACCTAAAATTGCTGTAAAAAAATAAAGTCTTAATTAAAAAATAAATAAATGAAAAAAAAATACCACCACTCTTTCAAAATCATAGATTCCTTACATGTTTTCTTTAAAGTACATATATTGATATTACTCAGGGGAATATTGAGGGAAAAGAAAATGAAAATATACTTCCAAAACTAACCTAAAAGTCCAGTAGTTAAGATTCTGTGCTTCTACTGCAGAAGGGCATGGGTTTGATCCCTGGTCAGGGAATTAAGATCCTGAATGTTGTGGGGTGTGGCCAAAAAAAGAAAATATACTTCCACCTGTGAAATTAATTACTCTCATTATCCCTAAACATTTAGGAAACATCTGTTGTTTGCTCTTGAAAGTGATATTTCAGTTTATTGAATAAAATTGCCTAGGTAAAACTTGCTTTAGTTTCTTGTTGACAACAGGCAGAACTCATTGGCACAAATGAAAGAGTAAATATTCTGACTATGTGAGTCTTGGAAAACTTTTTTACATGGTGTTATGCACCAAAAAGATACTTTCAGCTGCAGTAATAAAATAATTTTTCTGTAATTGTTTTCAACTAGTTAAAGTCAGCTATATTAAACAATTATATAAGATTGTCTTGTCCTGGGTAATATAAAACATTAAGTTCATAGGAACTTCATAGCTTTTTCCCAAAGTACTAATGCAGATACATGTATATATGTAATATAATTTTACAGAAATGTGATCATAGCATGCTAACTCTTGTATGGTATTGTAGTCTTCTATTTTTCTTTTACTTGACTCTATTCTTTCCTTTCTTTTCTTTTTCTACTTGGCTCTATTCTTTTCTTTCTCAGATAACCTGTCTCCTCTGTTCAATGGTAACACCCCATAAGAATATCATGTGCCTATATTTTTGAATAACAATGCTTTCATTTTTATAGAAGACATGCCTAGAAGTTAGATAATATATAAGATGTCTGGATTAAAAGTTTAAATATAGATGCTTAGATTGATAGATAATTGATATATTTTAAATATATTAGTTTGATACATATTGCCAGATAATTCTTATGAGTGTAATTTACATCTTTTTCTTCATCTTCCTCTTTAAAAGCATCCTGACTCATTTAAATATGTGCAAGTCTTATGAGCAGTTTCATTATTATCAGTGAGTTTGAAGTTTATTTTCATGTTTATCAGCCCTTCCTTGTATTCCTATTTTATAGCCATTGCCTATTCTCTTTTTGAGTTGCATTCATTTTTGTATAATATAGATGATATTCATGTGGAATTGTAGGAATATCCATGACATATTAAAAATGGAAATAAAATTAAGAAAGTGCAGAGTAAGATATATTGTATAATTATTAATTTTAAAAGTCAGATAAACATCTCTCCGTATATGCATATACGCCTATAAACACTGAGTGAACAAGGAGAAAGGTGTTGAAGAGGGTCACAGCAGGCTTCTCACATTGGTTATGTGGGTGTGTAATTGTGTGTAATTTCCTTGGTTCTGTCTCGTCGAGCAAAACTTTGAAGCAACGGACAGACCAGTGTTACAGCTCATTACAGCTCAGTTTTATTTGGCAAGCAAAAGAAAATATATCCTTAAGGCATGAGAGTGGGCCGACTCAAAAGAAGTGAAGAGAAGTGAATAGACGGGCTCAATTTTGGATCCTCTTTTTGTATGTGTTTTCTCCTCCCCCTGAGCCTGCCCTATGCAAATTGGACTAGCCAGTAAGGCTGTTTGTTTCACCTGAGGTTCTCACTCCAGTCCTCAGACCTTCCTTTGTTCTATTTCCTTGGGCTTTTCCCTTCTTTGTCTTTTAGCCACCGCCATTCTGGACTCCTGTTTCCTATTCTAACTACCTGACGGCTGTACCTGAGGTGTGAAGCTGGAGGTGTGTGGGATGGTCATCTTGCATGTATACATTTTTTTACATTGTACTGATTCACTTATGTCACAAAGCACATTATGACGTTTGTACTTTAAAATCCTAAGAAGTTTTTAAAATAATAAAAGTTCTCTAATTTCAGTGATAAATATTTCTCAGAAGATAAAAAGCATGTAATCTTTTTCTCATAAAAATAATCATTGTAATAATTCTAAACACAAATGTAGGAGAGAGAGCAAGACAGAGAGATTAATCTCCCACAATGTTCTTAGGTTTGTATATTAATATCTTTATAACATTTTGAAATTGTCCTTTAGTACCAAAACATTATGGGCATGTATTTATATTTTGGTCAGTGAATTGAATGGGAAACTATCATACCATTGAAAAAGTCTTCTAGGTGTAAATTAAATAGTTTTCTCATGTGTTTGAGTTCTCATATAAAATGGATTTTCAGCTATGAATCACTGTACTGAGATTAAAAAAAATAAGAAAATCACACCACAAATTACAAATATCAAGTTGTAACATCTTGGTATTAGCAAAGACCTTGATTCAAAATACATTTATTGAGAAATCTCTCCATTGTAAAGACAGCAAAAGATTATACGATTTTTTAAATTCAGTTATACACATACACATATATTATTTTTGAGATTATTTTCCACTATAGCTTTTTACAAGATATTGACTATAGTTCCCTGTGATAAGATTATATGAAATTTGAACAGAATATGGTGAATTGTAAGGAAGGTTCAAGAAGGAGGGGACGTATGTATACCTATGGCTGATTCATTTGATATATGGCAGAAATCAACACAATATTGTAAAACAATTATGCTCCAATTAAAAATAATTATTTTTATTAAAAATTAAAATATAGGGAAATAAATATCATTTATTTGATCCAATTTGAGAGAGGTCATGATATGCCCTCCTGACAAGGGAACTGCTAAGGGGTATGAATTCTGACATTCTCCTCCTTAGAGAATGTGTAGTCATTACAGTAAAAGTATTACCTGTTTTATCTTTAACCCAGTAGTTCAAACTTTAAAAGAGTAATTAGTCAACCAGCGGTGTGATTGGGTTGCTTTACATCACTTACTTGCTCATGCTTAGTCACTTCAGTCACGTCCAGCTCTTTGCAACACTTTGGACCGTAACCCCGTAGGTTCCTCTGTCCATGGAATTTTCCAGGCAAGAATACTGGAGTGGGTTGCCGTGCTGTCTTCCAGGGGATCTTCCCAACCCAGGAATAGAACCTGTATCTACTTCATCTCTGACATTGCAGGTGGATTTCTTACCTACTGAGCCACGTGGGAAGTCCCTTTACATCACTAGGGGACTGGAAAGACTGTGGAGAAACATGTATTGACCTGAAGGATTAGGCATGCTTGAAGCAATGTGGCCATTTACTGAGGTGAAAACGCAGTGACTTCCAGTGACCTAGAGACTGGGCTAGGGTGGAACTAAGTGAAACTCTCCTCTCTGACTTCCTGGGCTTTTCAGTTTCTCATGCTTGTCCCATAAACATAATCATTCAGTGTCATTGCTCCCTAGGGTTTTACCCACCACGTTCTCCTGTTTTCTCTTCTAAGTTATCTCTTTGAGTTATGTCCATAATGTTCTGTTTTTGATAGATGACTGATGGTTCATATGTGTTGAATTAATGTAAGAATATAAAAACAAGTAGGATGTAGGTAGGTATAGCTTAAACTTTTAAAGGTCCAAGGCGCCTCCAAACTGTGTATTTGAACTTATTATTTTTAGAAACTTTTAAAAGATTATATATGTATATATATGTATATAAATTATTTCCTATATATTCTGTATTTTTGGGAAATAAAAATTATTTTCTTCCTTTCCTATTGTAAAGGATATGTCAGGGTATTCCCACTGAGGAAAAAAAAAGTAGAAAATTAGGCAATAAATAGTTTAATAAAGAAAAATGCAAAAAAAAAAGAAAAAAGAAAAATGCAGGATAAAAATGCAAAGGGATTAGATATTGATAAATCTGAATGGAAGATGAATATATAAAAACCACTGAAAAATATTTGTAGACCATCTGGACCAAATAAGTGGACTCATGGTATTATATTGAAATTCCACTGAACATATTTCATGACATAACCTTGAATGAGAATATATTACAACCATTATAAAGAACAAAGTAGAAATAATAAAGAATAATTCTAGATAAGTTAATGGAAAAAGCAAAACATATTTACCACAAATGTTTTGCTCATTTCTAAAAAGTTTGCAACTTTCCTCGTGTCATATACAATTTTTAAAATAGTCAAATCTGCTACCCTATTTGCAATTACCTTTATGGTGTCCAAGAATAGCAAATCTTGCCCTCTCCATGTTTGAAAATAAATATTTGTGTGTGTGTGTGTGTGTGTGTGTGTGTGTTAAAAAAAATCCATGGCTCAGTATAGACCGAATAGTATGCTGCTATTGATATCAACTGTTTTTAAGGAGTTAACTTGTGACTGAAGTGACTAAGCAGCAGCAGAGCCTTATGAGACTGAAACTTTTTGGAAAGCAAGAAATTAGAAGAGAATTTTTATAAGGAGGACAATTGAGGGGTTGGTGGTCAGGAATATAAAGAGAATTATTTGGACTCTAGGATGTATGCTCTTTTTTAACCAAATACAGGCATTTCTTCAAAATCAATTTTAGTTTTTAAAAAATTATTTTACTGTATTGTTTATATTTCTTTACCATTTTATCTGCCTATACCGTTAACAGGTATTACTCTTTTAAAATTAATAACAAAAGTTTAGAAATCATAAGAAATAAGACAGTAGAGAACTGATCATTGATTCAGTTCATAAATATTATCGCGGGTAGCACAAAATGTGGAGTACAATGTAAGAGTGAGTGTTTATAAAATAGAGTCTTTTATCCTTGCCAACCCTTAAAATGTTTCCTTTTTAATTATGATCATCTTAGTTTATGTGAAGTGGCATTTTATGTGGTTTTAATTTCCATTGCACTAGTAAATTATGGTGTTGAATCATTTTCATGTGCTTATTGGCAATTTGTATTTCTTCCTTTGATAAATGTTACTTCAGACCCTTTCATACAATGGTGTAGCTCTTTGGCAAACAGTCTTGCAATCTTCCAAAAGTTAAATATAGAATTACCACAGAAACCAGCAATCTACCTCTAGGTTCCCAAGAAACATAAAATCACTTGAATATTCATAGCATCATCATTCATAATAGCCAAAGGTAGAGACAATCCAAATGTCCATCAACTGATGAATGAATAAATAAAATATGGTATATCCTTATAATAGAAAAAGATTCAGGCATAAAAAGAATGATTACTAATGCATGCTATAAACATGCATAAACCTAGGAAACATTATGTCATGTGGAAGTAACCAGCCACAAAATATCAAGTATTTTATTATTCCTCTTATATGAAAGTTCCAGAATTGCTAAGTTCATAGAGACTGAAGGAATACTGGTGGTTTTTTAGGTCTATGAGAATGAAGGGAAATGAGAAGTGATTGCTAAAGAGAACAGGGTTTCTTTAGGAGATGATGAAAATGTTATAAAATTGTGGTGATGGTGGTACAACTCTGAACTTATAAAAATCATTGACTTCTAACCTTTAAAGGGCTTTTAAAGGATCTACCTGCAATGCAGGATACCCAGGTTTGATCCCTGGTTGGGAAGATCCTCTGGAGAAAGGAATGGCAACCCACTCTGGTATTCTTGCCTGGGAAATCCTATAAACAGGAGTCTGGAGGGCTACAGCCCATGAGGTGACAAAGAGTTGGACACAACTGAACAGCTTACATTTTCACTTCAATTTTCATACCCTTTAAAAGGGAAAATTATGTTATATACAAACTGTGTCTCAATTGATGTTGTTCAGTCACTCTATTGTGTCTTGACTCTTTGCAACCCCATGGACTGCAGCATGTCAGGCCTCCCTGTCCTTCACCACCTCCTGGAGCCTTGTCTAACTCAGTGAAACTAAGCCATGCTCGTGGGGCAACCCAAGACGGGTGGGTGATGGTGGAGATATCTGACAGAATGTGGTCCGCTGGATAAGGTAATGGCAAACCACTTCAGTATTCTTGCCTTGAGAACCCCATGAACAGGATGAAAGGCAAAATGATAGGATACTGAAAGAGGAACTCCCCAGGTCAGTAGGTGCCCAATATGCTACTGGAGATCAGTGGAGAAATAACTCCAGAAAGAATGAAGGGATGGAGCCAAAGCAAAAACAATACCCAGCTGTGGATGTGACTGGTGATAGAAGTAAGGTCTGATGCTGTAAAGAGCAATATTGCATAGGAACCTGGAATGTCAGGTCCATGAATCAAGGCAAATTGGAAGTGGTCAAACAAGAGATGGCAAGAGTGAATGTCGACATTCTAGCAATCAGCGAAATGAAATGGACTGGAATGGGTGAATTTAACTCAGATGACCATTATATCTACTACTGCGGGCAGGAATAATTACTACAAAGCAGGATTAGAAATATGAAATTTAAAAACAAAGTGTCTGTACAGTGGGTGAGAGAGACAAGATGACAGCTGTGTAAGTATTAATAGTGCTTAATACAATGAATGCATTTCCCGATGTGGTGGCAGTAAGCGGGGAGGGGTAGAAGAATTTTACCAGAAAAGAGACACAAGAATTAGGCCTTGATGGTTGCATAAGAAATTAGCCAAGTAAAAGTTACCATATATTCTGAGGACTGCCCTCCCCTTCCTCACACCCTTCACCAGGGATTTGCCCTTGACAGTCATACTGTTATTATTAGATCCTTTTTGTAGGCCGCAATTGACTAGACCATAAACAACCCCCTGACCCAAACTGTTCCAGATCTTCTCTCCTACGAATTAGGAATTTGGACTTAATCATTGTAGATAGGTATAACTGGAACTGAAGGATATAAATTCAGGAATTATGAGCCTGCCATTCTCTGTTATCTATAGGTAGGGAATGAGAAAGCCAGACTGGGAAGAGGGATAAAAAGAAAATGATACCCAGAGAGAAGCAGAGATAAGAAATGAGAAGCATATGCTACTGGATTACTGATGACTTTTTCATGCCTGCCACCAGGCCTAGCAGTCCTGCATTTTGTAAGATACTCTAGTATCCTTCCAATAAAATTTCCCTTTTGGCTTTAGTGAAAACAAACAAACAAAAGGGATAGAGGGATGTAAGAGAGATGGGAATGGATAGTCCAGTCAGGAGCTTCCATGTGCTAGAGTATAGAAATTTGAGATTTAGGTAGTGCTTTATTTATTTTACTATAAATTGATGATTTTTATATTATATTATTTATTTACTATAGTATTGGAGTCATGTGGATTCATTATCAAGTGCATATTGGATTATCAAGTGTATATTCTCTTCAGATAAATCTGATGAAATCACTTGAAATGTAGCAACAATACAGCAACCTCCAAGCATCAATAGGTAAAATGAGAAATCAGTGGGAAGAAATGAGAGGTCCCACTGGTAATTCATTTTCCTTTCTCTTTCCTAAAAATTCAAGCTTTCATGTAATACTGGCTACTTTCCAATTTGTTTCTGTAATAGCTTTGACATAGGAGACACATTTGTAATTAGAAGATAATCAATAGCAGAACTTAATCCGTTGAACTACAAATGTGAACCAAAAACACATTTAAAATTGAAATTCAGAATTTTTTTTTCAAAATCCAAAGCAAAGAACACACTAAATACTTAACTCATATACATATATTAAAAATTTTAAATTAAAAAAATTCAAAGAACTGATAAACAGTTCAAGTAAAATACTGAACTAAAACAAGAGTTAAAAATTTATTTTACATGGAGATATAAAAAAGTTATAAAGATTTTCATATTTTGAATTGCATTATGTAAATGAAAAGAAACAGAAAATCACTAACTTCCTTATAATTTACCATTCTCTATAGACTTTTAGCCAAGGATGAAAATCTCTCAGTTTATTTTATTCATCTGACACTTTTCTAACATTTCTTTGCCTGGATTGATCCATATGCATTTCAATATTCAGCAGTATCCTCCTATTATCATAATAAAAGAATTTAGTAAAAGACATTACTGTTTTCATCGTCACATCCAGATATGGTTCCCTCAAATCCTTATTATAAGGCAGCCTCACTTCGGCATACACAATGCCATTAAAGCTAGTGTAGTTCCCACAGTTCACATATTGCAGTTAAAAAAAAAAATAAGGATGGCATTTTAAATTCTTAAGCCAAGTCATTTATGCTTTATATATATAATTCACACATAATTTTGAGTAATGTGTTAGAAGAAGGATTAAATGTGTCAACCTAGTTATGTTTCCAAATAGGATCATTTCATTATCTTGGGCTAGGCTGGTAGATGCTGAAGGTTTCGTGCCTCATTTTCTGCTTCAAATAGCTGCTTTATATCATTATAATTCTAAATGAAATAGTGCTAATGTCAGTTCACTCTTCTATAAGTACCTCTATTGAAAATAATTTCTATATTTTGTATATCAATGTGATTCTATGTATCAGACACTGTTGTGTTAGAGGTACGGTTATGGAGTTCTTTACCATAAAAATATTATGTCAAACTGGATGTCATTTAAGAAATCATATATAAGTGTTAATGGGAAACCTTGAATAAAAACATGTCACATAGAGTAAACCAATTTTATCTAATTATATTCCTACTACATACCCTATATCCTCTAAACATTTCCTCATTCTACTGGCAATTTAGTTAGATTCTATGTCCTATTCATTGTTTGGTCTCCAGAATCTGGCACAGGGCCTATATAGAATAGACCCTATTCATGGATGTTTATTCACTTTATCCAGTTCCTGAGTTCCATTCATTGCCTGGCCCTGCTCTAGGTAAGGTATTACAGCAATGTATAAAAATAAAAAATCTTTAGCCTCATGGAATTTGCATTCTAGAATGGTGAAACTTACAATAAACATTAAAACAGATGATATAGCGTCCTAGATGTTAGTAAATTCTATGGGAAAAAACAGATCTGTGAACAGGAATAGTAAATGACACAATAAAGACAGCTACAGTGTCAAAAAGGGTAGTCACATACGTCCCCACTGAGGTTCTATCTGAGTGAAGTCCTGAAGGAGTGAGAGAACAGCTGTGTGGAAATAGGGAGGAGGAGCATTTCAAGAGAGGGTGGAGCACAGACAAAGATCTTGAAGCAAAAGACTAAGTATTCAAAAGCCTAAGTATTCAAAAGGATTCCAGTGCAGTTGTTGTATGAGGGCAAAGGGGAGTCCAACAGGAGATGAGATCGGAAAGGTAACAGGGAGCCGCATCCTGTGTGTAACATCTAGGTCACGGTAAAGACCTGAACTTTTAGAGTAATCAACTTGGGAAACACTGAAGGATTAAAGCAGAGCATGACATAATTTAACTTGTATATTTTACAAAATCTCTCTGGTCTTTGTGTTGAGACTAAAAAGAGAAAGCCCAAAGCAGGGACACATGGCCATGAAAAAGCAAGCAGAGGTACCTGCACCAACAGATAGATTTTTTTTTTTTTTAAGATGCAAACATAAACTAGATCAGGGAGAGAGAATTCCCTGCAAGAAAATGGTGACTACAACTTGCTGGGCTCTCAGTTATGTCATAGAGAGGAGAGTGGATTTGTCTGGCTTCCCACAGGTATGTGATTAGAAAGGGAGAAGTTGCTTTTCAGGACAACTAATAGCAGATAGGTGCTTCTTTGTCACTACACCAGAGGTCAATTAACTCCAGTCTTTTTAACATTAGTTGTAGTAAGGAATATGAAGCCATATCAACCAACATTTTATGCTCTGTTATGTTAAGTCCATTGATCGACCTTGCACTTTGATTGAATGTTTTATTCATGGATGATCTTATAATGTCATGTTTTGGTCATTTGGAAAATACCAGTTCATTGTGCTATGCAAATATTCCAAATGTTGATATATTTTAAAATAGCACTTTCATTTGTATCATGTCCATTTTATAAAAAAAAAAAAAAACAAAAAAAAAACGAAAAAACACTTTAAGTATCAGGAAGCACAAGATGATGAATACAAATCCTTCATAATCATAATTTTCACTTGAAAGCTCAAAATTTATCACTGGCAACAAATTGTCCGTTGTTTTTCTTGAAATGACTCACTTTCTGCATTTGGGAGAAAATGTCTGCCAGACACTCAGTTAAGGATCACAACAATGTGTCAGTTGTTTTTTCAAATAAAAAGTGTATTCCATGAAAAAGGCATAAATGCTTTTTCTGGGGACAACTATCATATTTTAGTATGCAACAGTAATCCTTTGTGTCACACAGAATATTAAAAAAGACACGCAAGAGTTGAGATTTAATATTAATTATATTAATATTACATATAATTATGATATTTTTACTGTTTCCTCTAGGACATTCTTAAATATCATTTAAGAAACTGACTTTTTCTTGTAACTGAAGGTGCTTGTTGATGACTTCTACAATAGTTTGGTGCCAGTACCTTAGCTATGCCAAGACACCAACAGTTTTACCCTCTATTGCTTTTGTATCTTTGGAGCTAATGTCGAGAACATGGTAAAACAGACAAACAACATGTCAATGTTTTTATGAGAATAGTTTTGATTTCTCAACCCCCCTAAAAAGGTCATGGAGGCTTCTAGGAGACTGTGGACAAAACTTTGTAAACCATTGATCCAGGAGACTGGTAGAGTGAATGTACTGGGGAAATAAAACATGATCATCAGGTAGCTTCCATGTTCTTGGCATGAGCTTCAAGTGAAAACTGAAAGTCTGATTGTGTGTTCTTCCCTAGCCTTGTTCAACTTAGCGCATATTGGCTAAGCTTAGACAAATGGTGGAATTAACCATTATTGTAGTTTGGTTGAGCAAACACTTGGAAGGGAGAAGTTCAACAGAATTGAGTGTGCATACCAAAGAGTGATAAGGATCGAGTCTAAAATTTAAGCTGTAATAGGAGGAAAGTAAAGAAATAATGGAAGAAGAAATTTAAAAGGTGGCTGCTGCTGCTGCTGCTGCTAAGTCACTTCAGTAGTGTCCAACTCTGTGCGACCCCTTGGACGGCAGCCCACCAGGCTCCTCTGTCCCTGGGATTCTCCAGGCAAGAACACTGGAGTGGGTTGCCATTTCCTTCTCCAATTCATGAAAGTGAAAAGTGAAAGTGAAGTCACTCAGTCGTGCCTGACTCTTAGCGACCCCATGGACTGGAGTCTACCAGGCTCCTCCGTCCATGGGATTTTCCAGGCAAGAGTACTGGAGTGGGGTGCCATTGCCTTCTCCGTTAAAAGGTGGCAGGATTAATAAAAGCTATGTCTGAAGGAGGGCCTAACAATTGTTTAATTTGGTTCTAATTTGGAGCTAGAAAGTTGGGAGGAATCAGTTGGACATGAAATATTTGCAAATGAGGTTGAAGATATTTAAACTTATAAAGGATTTTAAAGGTATGACCAGAAGAGTGGTCCTCTATATAAACCCAGTGAACTGTGAATTCCTATCACTGTTGAAATTAATGATTGTATAATTATGCCATTCAGGATGATTGTTCTCTTGCTTTCTGTACCTGTCCTGCTCAACCAGTCACTTACATGACTATTCAATCTTTTACATTATAGGGCTTAATCCATAACTGTCTCCATGCTTGCCCACATGCTTGCCCCTGCCCAGCTACCGCTTTCACTGGCAACGATGAGCCAACCTGATGGTAATTCTCCCTATAAATGGTAGCCTCCCTCTCCCATGAGTACTAACAATGGCTTCATGTCCTGCCTTTTATATCACTCCAGGACCTTTTGCTTCAGACATGTAAGGTCCCCTATCCTATAAACCATTGGTGTCTCTGTCACTCTATTTAGGCTCTTTCTTAAGTCTCCTGGTTGGACAACTACAAGGCTTGCAGGCCTACAGGTGCAGCCCAACAAGGACTAAAAGAGTTACTACCATGATGCTGCTCCCTGATCAGGGCTGAACAGTGAAGCTAAGACCTGCCTTCCTGGTAGTCTGGGCAGTGATAATAGATGCTTCAATAATAGTTCTATAAGCAAGGTCCTGGGGACTGGAGTTAAATATATTCTGCATTATGTTCAAGAGAACTCTCTTCCTGCCTCTTCCCATCCCTCTCTAAGAAAGTCAAGAGCTAAAGTGGGAGGCTCTTCCCACTCATTTAGTTATAATGTGATGAAGAGTGTAACAGGTGGGCTTCTCTTAGCAATTGTGCTCTCATCTTCTGGCACTTTATAAATAATTAGTGTAGGCCAGATCCAGTGTTTATCCTTAGATAGCTGAAAGCTCTGAGTGGGCTTAGCATTTCCTTACTTGTGACCTCAAGGAATGTCTTATGTTAATTTCACTTTATGAGGAAAAGAATTCAGAGTATACATTATTTTTCTCATTCTGCTAAGAAGATAGGCATTGAAGGAAAAAGAAAATGATATTTGAACTCTAACATTAGTATTAGTTGCTCAGTCATATACAACTCTTCACAATCCCATGGAGAGACCAGAAAAATTGAGTAACTCTGAATGGGCCAAGCCACCACCTTAAACAACATCTTCAGCTAAAAACAAAAGAAAGATGCTAGAGGGAGGAAAGGCCAGTTGTGGGAGATTACCAGGAAAAGCATAGTAAACAAGTGTGTAATTGTCGTGCAGACTTAAGTCCAAACTTTCTTCATTGATAAGTTTCTGGAGATTTGATTTTCTTCCTCTTCCTGGTATAGAGTGGGAGACATTCTCACAAAGGAAGATTTATCTTACAAATGTAAATAGATCTTACAAAGAAAATTTTTCATGGTTTTAATCCAATTTTCAGCACTTCTCCTGTGTCTGCAGTTTCTTAAAAATAACTCGTCTAAAATAAACCTTATGCTGAATAGACATAATCTGGGGGTAGCAAATTCTGTTCCCCTTGCCCCCACATTTCTCTCCAATTAGATTTGTAAGAAGGAAATTTTTAGACCAATAAGAACCTTCAGAGGCATCATATTAAACACGAAAAAATAGAATGGGATTAGACCATAAATAGAGTATCTAGACAGAGTAATTAAAATCGGATCCCTCTAAAGGAGGTTCATGAGATGGCAAAATCTATAACTGAAATAGGATCTATTTAACATATACATAAGACCTGTATTTCACTTACTTCCACACTAACATGACTATAATTTCTGCTTATCATGATTCTGCTACAATTCTTCTGTCTTCAATGGTTTTGCCAACCAATTCCAGGATTTTTTGTAATTCAGAATGTGGAGAGTAGTTGAGATAGACTACTCAAGTAGTTCAGAGGAAGTAGGGAAGGATTTAGCATGAAAGATTAAAGGGAAGAAAGCTGGGAGCATTGTGGGGGCAAAGGGTGGGGAGAAGGTTCAGAGAAGTACTGCTGAAAGTAATGAATTGAATCTCTTGTTCTTTCTTTAGAAGATGGAATTAAATACAATAATGCATCCTTATCTGAGGGAAATACATTGCAAGACCCCCAGTGGATACCTCAAATTGCGGATAGTACTGAATTCTATATATACTAATAGGTAGACACATTAACAGTGTGGATATGATGGAGAAAGATGATTCATGTCCTGAGTAGGATGAGCAGTATAGGGAGATATTTCATTCACCCAACTCAGAATGGGGCATAATTTAGAATTTATGAATTATTTATCTCTAAAACATCTCATTTAATATTTTTGGACAATGGTTAACCATGTAGAACTAAAACCATGGCAAGTGAAACCTAGGATAAAGGAGGACAATGTACTGGAAATTTTTTAATTCTAATTTTTAGTTTACATGGTAGTGCATGAATAGACTGGACCACATAGCCCTGCTTCTATTAAGATTTCACAGTGTTTACACGCAGTTCACACTGTAAAAAACTCTTCTGCCATTTCCTGTGTACACTATAACCATGGTTCCTAAACATTTAACCAAGGTACCATGGAGAACTGAAGTAAATTCTCAGACACACTGTAAGCTCTTTTACATATCCAAAAGAAGTACAATGATATTTGTTGCATAATGTATGAACTACTACTGTAATTTGTATGGACTTATACTACCTAATTTCTTAAACTACAGTAATCCAAGTCTATGCCCCAACTACTGATGCTGATGAAGCTGAAGTTGAATGGTTTTATGAAGAAATATCAATAACCTCAGATATGCAGATGACAGCACCCTTATGGCAGAAAGTGAAGAGGAACTCAAAAGCCTCTAGATGAAAGTGAAAGTGGAGAGTGAAAAAGTTGACTTAAAGCTCAACATTCAGAAAACGAAGATCATGGCATCCAGTCCCACCACTTCATGGGAAATAGATGGGGAACCAGTGGAAACAGTGTCAGACTTTATTTTTCTGGGCTCCAAAATCACTGCAGATGGTGACTGCAGCCATGAAATTAAAAGACGCTTACTCCTTGGAAGGAAAGTTATGACCAACCTAGATAGCATATTCAAAAGCAGAGACATTACTTTGCCAACAAAGGTTCGTCTAGTCAAGGCTATGGTTTTTCCTG
>NW_011494832.1:7818958-7831647 GCF_000754665.1 Bison bison bison | reverse complement strand
TGCCAACAAAGGTTCGTCTAGTCAAGGCTATGGTTTTTCCTGTGGTCATGTATGGATGTGAGAGTTGGACTGTGAAGAAGGCTGAGCGCCGAAGAATTGATGCTTTTGAACTGTGGTGTTGGAGAAGACTCTTGAGAGTCCCTTGGACTGCAAGGAGATCCAACAAGTCCATTCTGAAGGAGATCAGCCCTGGGTGTTCTTTGGAAGGAATGATGCTAAAGCTGAAACTCTAGTACTTTGGCCACCTCATGCGAAGAGTTGACTCATTGGAAAAGACTCTGATGCTGGGAGGGATTGGGGGCAGGAGGAGAAGGGGACGACAGAGGATGAGATGGCTGGATGGCATCACTGATTCGATGGACGTGAGTCTGAGTGAACTCCAGGAGTTGGTGATGGACAAGGAGGCCTGGTGTGCTGTGATTCATGGGGTCGCAAAGAGTCGGACACGACTGAGCGACTGAACTGAACTGAACTGACAAGATCTTCTAGGACTAACACCAAAAAAAAAAAATGACCTTTTTATCATAGGGGATTGGAACTCAAAAGTAGGAAGCAACAGATACCTAGAGTAACAGGCAAATTTGTTTTTGGCGTACAAAATGAAGCAGGGCAAAAGCTAACAGGGTTTTGTCAAGAGAATACACTGGTCATAGCAAACACCCTTTTCCAAGACACAACAGATGATTCTACACATGGACATCACCAAAATGGTCAATATCGACATCAGACTGATTATATTTTCTGCAGCTGAAGATGGGGAAACTATACAGTCAGCAAAAATAAGACCTGGAGTTGACTATGCCCAAGATCATCAGCTCCTTATTGTAAGATTCAGGCTTAAATTGAAGATAGTAAGGAAAAAAACAAGGCCATTGAGGTATGACCTAAATCAAGTCCTTTATGATTATACAGTGGAGGGGATGAATAGATTCAAGAGATTAAATCTGGTAGACAGAGTGCCTGAAGAACTATGGACAGAGGTTTGTAACATTGTATAGGAGGCAATGACCAAAACTATGCCTAAGAAAAAGAAATGCAAAAGGTAAAGTGGTTGTCTGTGGAGGATTTACAGATAGCTGAGGAAAGAAGAGAAGCAAAAAGCAAGGAAGAAAGGGAAAGATATACCAACTGAATGCAGAGTTCCAGAGAATAGCAAGGAAAAATAAGAAGACCTTCTTAAAGGAACAGTGCAAAGAAGTAGAGGGAAACAACAAAATGGGAAAGACTAGAGATCTTTTCAAGAAAATTGGAGCTATCAAGGGAACATTTCATGCAAGGATGGGCATGATAAAGGACAGAAACAGTAAGGACCTAAGAGAAGTTGAAGAGATTTTAAGATACACAGAAGAACTATACAAAATACACAGAATGCACGGAAGAACCATACAAAAAATCTTAATGACCCAGATAACCATGATGGTGTGGTGGCTCACCTAGAGCCTGACATCCTGGAGTCTGAACTCAAGTGGACCTTAGGAAGCATTACCACACACATGGCTAGTGAAGGTGATGGAATTCCAGTGGAGCTATTTCAAATCCTAAAAGACGATGCTGTTAAAGTGCTTCACTCAATATGTTCAGCAAATTTGGAAAACTCAGCAGTGACTACAGGACTGGAAAAAAATCAGTTTTCATTCCAATCACAAAGAAAGGCAGTGCCAAAGAATGTACAAATTATTCTACAAGGGTGCTTATTTCTCATGCTCATAAGGTAATGCTCAAAATCCTTCAAGCTAGGCTTGAACAGTAGGTGAACTGAGAAATTCCAGATGTACAAGCTGCGTTTAGAAGTCAGAGGAACCAGAGATCAAATTCCCAACATTTGTTGGATCAGAGAGAAAGCAAGGGTATTTAAAAAAAAAAAATCTACTTCTGCTCATTGACTACACTAAAGCCTTTGACTGTGTGGATCACAACAAGCTGTGGAAAATTCTTAAAAATACGGGAATACCAGACCGCATTACCTGTCTCCTGAGAAAACGGTATGTGGGTCAAGAAGCAATGGTTAGAACCTTACATGGAACGACTGGTTCAAAGTGGGGAAGGAGAAGAACAAGGCTGTAAATTTTCACCCTGCTTATATAACTTAGTACATCATGTGAAATGCCAGGCTGGATGAATCACAAGCTGGACTCAAGATTGCTGAGAGAAATATCAATAACTCAGACATGCAGATGACACCACTCAATGGCAGAAATTAAAGATGGACTAAAGAGCCTCTTGAGGGTAAAAGAGGAGAGTGAGAAAGCTGGCTAAAAACTCAGTATTAAAAAAAACAAAGATCATAGCATTCAGTCCCATCACTTCATGGCAAAGGGATGGGGAAAAAGTAGAAACCGTGACAGATTTTATTTTCTTGGGCTCCAAAATAACTGCAGATGGTGACTGCAGCCGTGAAATGAAAAGACACTTGCTCCTTGGAAGAAATGCTCTGAGCAACCTACACAGTATATTAAAAAACTAAGACATTACTCTACTGACAAAGATCAGTATAGTCAAAGCTATGATTTTTCTAGTAGTCCTGTGTAGATGTGAGAGTTGGATCATAAAAAGGCTGAGCCCTGAAGAATTGATCCCTTCAGACTGTGGTGCTGGAGAAAACTCTTGAGAATCCCTTAGACAGCAAGGAGATCAAACCAGTCAATCCTAAAGAAAATAAACCCTGAAAATTTATTGGAAGGACTGATGCTAAAGTTGAAGGTCCAATACCACTTGATATATAAGCTGACTCATTAGAAAAGACCCTTATGCTGGGAAAAATTGAGGGCAAAAGGAGAAGAAGGCAACAGAGGATGAGATGGTTAGATAGCATCACCAACTTTATGGACATGAATCTGAACAAACTCTGGGAGATAGCGAAGGACAGGAAAGCCTGGTGGGCTGCAATCCTGAAGTTGCAAACAATGGGACATGACTTAATAACAGAAAAACAACAACAACAAACTGGCTAACAAATGGATCCATCGTATCTTTTGACCTGCAGGTTATATGAAAAAAATTACTGAGACACTAAGGGTCATGAAACCAAAAGTTGTAAAAGCTTTCTAAATTTTATTCCTTCTTCCATTGCTTTCAGTTCACCTAAAATAATTTATTCCTGCATCTTTATTTAAAATATTATTCCCTATTACTTTTCAGATTCAGTTTCACGTGCTTCCTCCTCCAGTTGGACTTCCCTTTTACCTACTGACCTCCTGCCTTCACTCTTTGAGCTTTTGGTCTGATACAAAGGGGAGCAGAATTTGCCACCCCAAAATATACTTTTTTGGCATAAGACTGACTTTAGGTTATTTTTAAAAAATAGCAGACACGGACAAGCCTTGAAAACTGAGTAGGTTACTATTCTGTAAGAGACATTTACGTTTATAAGGGAAATCTCCATTTATGAGGGTCACTAAAGGATTTCTTTGTATTAGGAAAAGGAGAATGACTAACTCTCTAGAAACTTATTGATGAAGAAGATCTGGACTTAAATCTGTGTGACAATTATACCCTTGCTTACTGTACTTTGCCCATTGAACTCCCATAACTGGCTCTCCCTACACCCCAATTTTTTTGTCTTTAGTTGGAAATGATATTTAAAGTGGTATTTGCGGCCATTGAGGGAATCATTCTGTCTTCCTAGGGTCTCTCCTGGTCTTCCAAGGTAAGACCTGGGAAAGTGGTAAAGAACCCACCTGCCAATGCCAAAGGCCTGGATTTGATCCTGGGTCAGGAAGATCCCCTGGAGAAGGAAATGGCAACCCCTCCAGTATTCTTTCCTGGAAAATCCCATGGACAGAGCAGCCTGGTGGGCTATAGCCCATGGGGTTGCAAAGAGTGGGACATTACTTAACGACTAAAGAGACAGCAGATCTCTCCTATGTATACAGGAGCTATGTATGTTATTAATTTTGTTTGTTTTTCTCCCATTAACCTCTTTTTTATTATGGGGTGTGGTATCTTAATCAAGAACCTAGAAGGATAAAGGGAAAAGATTTTTCTCCCCCCTATGATTAGAACTCTAGAAACATTCTCTACTACTTTGTGTTCTCCTACAACACTATAAACTCCTTAAAAGTAGAAACCGTATCTCATTTGTAGACTGAGATTTTTAGAGGTAGCTGGAACTTGAGAAATTATTTACTCCAGTCTATCTTTTACACAAATGAAAGCATTGAAGCACAGAAGGAGTAGAGGGAGCATGATAACTAAGTGGCAGAACTAAGGCTGAAACCCATACCTTCTGACTCTCTGTAACATTCATTTGTACAGAGAGCTTCAAGTAATAGATGTCTAAAAATATTTGATGAATATACTATTAAACTAATGATGGAATTAAATTATCTTTTATAATCAAGATAATTGAAATTTTCAAGATATACTCTCCTAAGAAAAAATTAGGTCTAAAGTACCATTTATATTACATTGAGATTAGCATTAAGATAATTGAGTAATTTCTATTCACATGTATTTGCTGAGTGAAAATTTGGGCATTAAGAATTCCCCATATATTTCTACCTTAATAGTGTCAGAAGCCTGGCAATAAATAGTCAATTCATTATAGTCACTTAAATATATATATATTCCATCCATATATATATGGAACATGTGATGGTGTGAAATTTTGTAGCCATATGGGAATTGGTAATTTTATGCTATAGTTAGAAATGTTATTACATGTTATTACAAGCAATGTTATTTTTTGCTATCTGTAATTTTAACTTACAATCAATGAATTTTTGGATTTTTATAAAGTAATAGAGTTAATATTTTTATACTAGCTACTATTAATCTTTCATAGTAATCATATATTTGCCTTTATTTCCTTCGGAAAAGAATATACTGAAAGTTGTTGCTTTGGTAAGTGATAATAATATAGATCAAAATTTACTTTTACCTGACATTTATAAAGCTTAACACTGATTTTCAACTTACAAATGTTGATCCAAGATTACATATTTATAATTTTTTTAATATGAATGCCATATCCTCTGCATAAAAAGGACTTTTTTGTTTAAAGCAGCTATTTTCTTTAGATTCAATAGACCCTAAAGTTGCCAGATCTAATCATAAGCTATAGAAGTGTTCATATGTAAACTTAATGTACAAGTGAATTCTCTCTAAATGTGCATACACACATGCAAATGTATATTATATAAATTTTGATCTCTAAAATTATGGAGCTACCAGATTTCTTGAGAAACTCCATTTTATAAAACTGACTTTTAACATGTTCTTTTTTGTTTCCAGAATTTCATAGTGATCACTGCTATGAAATGAGGGTCAAGAAAGTATGAGTTTTAGGACAAGTTGCTCTAAAATGAATTAATGCTTAAAATGATTATATCAACCTTTGTACTAATATGTATATATATTTTTCTTTGTATGTATACACATGCACATATATATGTACATATATAGAGATCTTTTTTAAAAAACATTATTTAAATTAATTTGGTTCTTGATCTTGAGTATCTGAATGTATGACATATTTCTTTTTCAGTCTTTACTCAAAAGACTTTTCAAATATTAAGGTGTCACATTAAAGGATCAGGTTTTCTCATTTGTTTGTTTTTTGGCCATGCAACCACCTGGCATGTGGGATCTTAGTTTCCCAACCAAGGATCAGAAATTGAACCTGTGCGCCTTTCAGTGGAAAGGGTCTTAACCACTGAACTGCCAGAGAAATCCCCGGGATCAGGTTCTAATGGAAGAATCAGTTACATGTGTTAATTTCTCAGAATGAGATTGATTTCTCTTCTATACTAAATAAATTTCATAAAGCTTTCATTAACAATTTTTAAATATTATATTAATTTGTAAATATTTCAATATATGACCGATTTTGTTTTATTTTTGTATTTTATTTATTTTGTATTTGATTTTGTTTTACAATTTACCTGCCAGCTAACACTCTAGCACCAAAAGGTATGGGAATTCAAGTAACAAATACCACACATAGCTCAGCTCTTGAATTTCTGTTTGGATGATATGTGTATCTTAGACTTTCAAGCAACCAAATTATTTGCTTTAATGAGGAATTGAGACTATTTTTACAATAGTAGCAAAGATTTTACCCTGTGAGCCACAGTTATGCTTAACACAAAACACACCACTCATCATCTCTCTAACTCCTTAATGCTTCTTCAAAATGTTTACTTTAGGTAAAGAAAGCTTCTTAAATATTTCTGGCACTAACCATTTAAACAAAGAGTATACACAGTACACTGTGGAATGAATATTACAGACACAGAATCATCATTTCAACAAGCAGACCAGCACAAAGTAAAGGCTAACCAACTTTTTTAACCCTACACTGAAACTGAGAAGTAAACTATCAGGAGATAAAGAGCAATCAAGATAAAAAGATCAAAATGGCTTACTCAAGTAGATTTCTCAAAGTCTTTCTCTGTTACACTTTCTTTATTATACTTGCTCCATAACATTGAACAGGACTAAATAGATGTAATCCTGTGTGTGACTCTTATTTACCTAAAAACTCAAAATGCTTTTAGATATCTACCTGCCCTTGGTTGAAAATAAAACAGCTTCATTGGTTGTTTAGCATATATTTCATAGTTTTAAGGCTGTTCCGCTGGTTTTTTTAAAGCTTCTTCAGCTTCATTTTTTAAAAAGTACTCCCTAGTTTTAATTGAAGTTGATTTGAACAAAACTCTGCAATTTTGCAGCTGGTGTTCTAAATAACCTTGGGGCAGTCATATAATATACTTCTGTGATTCCATTTCTCTTAACTACTTAAAGAGGGAAAATTAATCCATATGTCATAGAGAGGTTATACAGGCTTCATAAATATTATTAAGATTTACATGATGGAAGACATTTTTTATATGTGCATCTTTTATAAAACAAAAGTAAAATCTTATTTAATAGTTCCTTAAATCTCCAATCAGCTTTAAGAAAAATGTTACTGATCACTAACAATGTTGAGATATACTTTGTGTTCTTAGGAGAAAGGGCTTATTGGTTACATAATTAGTAAAGAAAAATTTTTTATAAATTTTTAATATGTAAAATAAAATAGCAAATAAAATAATTTAATTTATAAAATAAAATAGCAAATAAAATAGTAAAGAAAAAAAAATTCCCCTCCCCCCCAAAAAAAACTCCCCAAACTCCACATAACTGAATAAGAGTGAGGTAGATAATGTTACTTTATTTGAGAAAGCAGAGAACTGGGGAAGGGGAAAGTAACAAGTTAGAGCAACTTATCCATCCTTAGTTGGTAGAAGAAAGGGTAGGAAACAGAATTTACACCAAAAACTTGTTTTTAGTAGGGGCAAGTGGGAGACAGAAACAAACATGTGAAGTGCAAGAATGTAACTATTTTCTGTACTGTGGTAAAATGATAAGCTTCAGTGTTTGTGTTGAGATGAATTTATGATGCTCAGTAAATCTGCTAAGAAAAATAATGGGATAAAGAATGGAAGTGCTTCAAACCTAGTTTCCGTTCTCTATGTACTACTTTTTGACCTGGGAATGTTTAACAATCCTATGCCAAAAAATTGATGCTTTTGAACTGTGGTGTTGGAGAAGACTCTTGAGAGTCCCTTGGACTGCAAGGAGATCCAACCAGTCCATCCTAAAGGAGAGCAGTCCTGAGTGTTCATTGGAAGAACTGATGTTGAAGCTGAAACTCCAGCACTTTGGCCACCTGATGGAAAGAGCTGACTCATTTGAAAAGACCCTGATGCTGGGAAAGATTGAAGACAGGAGGAGAAGGGGACGACAGAGGATGAGATGGCTGGATGGCATCGCTGACTCAATGGACTTGAGTTTGTGTAAACTCCGGGTGTTGGTGATGGACAAGGAGGCCTGGTGTGCTGAGGGGTCAAAAGGAGTCAGACACGGCTGAGTGACCGAACTGAACTGAACTGATGCTTTAATTGCCCCACCTTCACACAGGTATGATAGACCTAAATTACAGCACTCATTTTTCCTTTCTCTGGATTAATGAAAATGCATTTAAGGTACAGAGCATTATGTCTCATAAAAGGTTGTTTAAAAATAGTACTTTTGACTCATTTGTAGCTAAGTAGACATTTCTAGGTTGGTACAAATCAAAATTATAAAATAACTAGATGGATTCTACAACTTTAGGCTATTAACGTGGTCTAGCATCACTTACTCACACCTTGTGAAAGAGAAGCAAATTACACATGGGCTCAGAGGGGCAGCAGGGGCTTCTCTGGTACAGGAGCCCAAGTTTGATCCCTGGGTCAGGAAGATCCCTTGGAAAAGGGAATGGCAACTCCAGCATTCTTGCCTGGAGAATTCCATGGACAGAGGAGTCTGGCTGTCTACAGTCCATGGAGTTGCAAAGAGTTGAACACAACTGAGCAACTAACACACACACACATACTCACACACACAGAGGCAGCAACCCAGAGCTCTTCATGGCCAACTGCAGCTAGTGTCCTGAAGGAAGGGCCTGCTCAGTGCATGTCTCTCTGCTAATTGACCTGTGAGAAGCCCAGGGCCCAAGAATTTGTAGCTTGGGTTTTAGTACTTACTCCATTCTCCAAACCTCTGTGGAGGTGAAAACATACTGTTACTTTCAGAATGTATTCTTGCTAAGTGTTTAAATTCAGCCATATTATAAAATATATTCATAGAAAAATCACTTAATGAAAGTTCAAGAAAATGTTAACCAAAATTATGACTAATTATGATTTTTATATATTGTACAAATTTTTTTCAATAAGGTCTTTAAAAAATAACTATCAAATTATAGCACATTTTATAGCACAAATTATAGCATACTCTCATTGATATAACAGTTCTGCTTGAAATTTATCATAGGGAAATATTATCATAGGGAAAGTGTGTATATACCTATTGACACATAAAAATAAATGGCAGAAAGAAGCAGTTGTTCATCAATAGATAATGTTGACTACTATCAGTATATAATGATTAGCATTAAGATGATTTTTTAAATGAATGATGGTACATATATATAAAATGTACACACAATAAAATATGCAACTATTAAAACTAAAGAGAACTAATATAGTCATCGAAAACATACACAATATATTTTAAGACAAAAAGGAATAGTAAAAAGGCACATTTTGTGTGCTGTATAATCCCAATTTATTATAATTTTATACATATATTTTATAAGAAGTTTGTACTTAGAAACACAAAAACATGTATTTTAGATTTCTCAGGGTGATGAGTTTATAGGTTTTCTTAATTTTTAAATAGCTCTCTGATTTTTGTTTTTCATTAAGCACAAATGATTTTCTACTTTGAAAAAATTAAAATTAAAATGACAATTTATGAACCATGCAATATTTAAAACAGACCAATTTTTAAAATTTTTAAATCAAGAACTTGAGATAATAGGATTTTAGATACCTAGTCAAAAGTCTTTATTTTTCAGATAAACTGAAGCCTAAAGATGTAAAATTATCATCTTTATGCAGCTCATTAAGTACCCAATGCATGCCAATCTTTGATTCTATAATGCTTTTAAGTCTGCTTTCTTCATTCCAAATAATTAGGTATATGTACACATGCTTATATTATTTATATGCTGAAAGATTACACCACAATTTTGTGCAACACCATAATCTGATTCAAAGACCTGGCTATGCCAAGTCTGTAATATGGGGTTTTAGATAATGTACTCTTTTACCTCCTCTCCATTTCTCAACTTGTTTGTTTGCTTTCATTTTAAAATATATATTGAAATAATGCCAGGATTATGTGATCACTGAGGTTATGAAAGTGCAGTCTTCACTATGATTTGTGGAGGAATCCTGGACCCTCTCCCCTTGAGTCCTGAATGCCTTCAGCAGGCTGAGGTCTTCAAAATGGTAAAGAGCTCCCTGCAGCTTCAGAGCCCAAGGTAAAGTGGAGAATCCACATTCCATCCATTCCGCCCCAGGAGGAAGCTTGTCAGGCCTGTAGTACAGAGCACAGAGGCGATTCCCGCAGACCTAGGCCTTATCAGTCCAGGAGCTCTGCCCCAGGATTCCACCCAGGATCTCACCTCTGCACCTGCTCCTTTTCCTCCACCCTTCTTCCTGTGAATCAGATAAAAACTCAGAGAGCTTCGTGAGCATGTTTCTCACAGCCATTGAAGCAAATGAATATTCCTTACCCCATTTCTTATTTCAGGTGTGTCATGTCCGCAGATTTGAAATCCAGTAGTAGTAAAGTCAGAATGCTGGCATAAGGTCTAATTTCCTATTTTCTTAAAGAAGTCCTTGAGATTTTTTTATAAAGATAGGCACTAATTCACACTATGGCTAAAAATTAGAATTTTAAATAATTCAACAGCTAAAGCCAATTTAATTTTGCTTTGAGAAAATATACAAACACGCACTTATTCCTTTTTTTTTAAACATTTATTTATTTATTTATTTTTAAATTTTATTTTATTTTTAAACTTTACAATATTGTATTAGTTTTGCCAAATATCGAAATGAATCTGCCACAGGTATACCTGTGCTCCCCATCCTGAACCCTCCTCCCTCCTCCCTCCCCATACCCTCCCTCTGGGTCGTCCCAGTGCACCAGCCCCAAGCATCCAGTATCGTGCATCGAATCTGGACTGGCAACTTGTTTCATACATGATATTATACATGTTTCAATGCCATTCTCCCAAATCTCCCCACCCTCTCCCTCTCCCACAGAGTGCATAACGCACTTATTCCTAACAAATCTATTCAAAATGCACAGATGAGCACATCCTAACACTCTATTGACTGAAAAAATAGAAAACTTCTTGAAATATAAATCTTTAGTTCAGTGACATGTCCTTGCAATCTTACATAATCTTGTAGTGTAAGTACTCTACTGTTCTTAATGATGATCTTCAAAATGTTTGTAAAAGTATAAAACTGTGATACAGTTATTTATAGTTTCTAAATGTTTTCATCAAATAGGAAATTCTAGCTAAAATAACCACCTTGGTTTTACATTTTTCCTCTTTTCTTGAAGATGTATGTACTTACATTGAGTTTACTAATTATTAAAAATGATGGCAAAGGACTAAACGTTCTTCAGGGCCTTCTTGAAAAAGGAAATTGATGTTATATAACACAGAGCTCTTACTAGGTAAGACATTCTAATGACTTTGTACCCCTGGACTTTCAGTCTCTAAAGACCCAAGAAGACTGAATTTTGAGCTGGAAATTTTCCTAATAGGAACCATAAAAATCATCCTTGAAAGATTTTGATTTCTCCCTTTAGATGTTCATAATGCTTATCAGAGTATGCAAATAATCACATTCACAGATTATAAAATAAAGGTGGACAGTTATTGAATGAAATAATGACAACTGCACAGATTTGGTTTTCCAAGAATAAAAATGTTAGAGCCTGGCATAATCACCTCCTTTAAATTGTAAAGGAGTAAAAAAATTGTAAGCCTACCTTTTTTAAATAGTAGAAATGATTTTATAATATCTTTATATATTATATATTAATAAACAACCCAATAATTAAGTATAAGGTCTAACTTCTTTTCCTCCTAGTGGTAGAAATTATAGACCAAGATTCTATGTACAATTTTGTATTAAAAGATAACTATTTCTAAGAATATCATAATTTACTACCAATGGATAAATTACCACATTACATTTATAATATAATGTTGTGTTTCCTGTGCTGTGCTGTGCTTAGTCACTCAGTCATGTCTAACTCTTTGCAACCTCGGGGGCTGTAGCCGAGCAGGCTCCTCTGTCCAAGGGGATTCTCCAGGCAGGAATACTGGAGTGGGTTGCCATGTCCTTCTCCAAGCGATCTTCCCAACCCAGGGATCGAATCCAGGTCTCCCACATTGCCGGTGGATTCTTTACCATCTGAGCCACCAGGGAAGGCCTAAGTTCTAAAGCTTTGGTTGTGAAACTGCTACGAGTAATGATACAAATCATGAACCTCCCTTCCACCACTGAAGCCAGAGACAGTCATCTGCCTGGTAGGATCAAGGTGAGAAACATTGAGGGAAATGTGGAATTCTGAAATGTGGAATTCTTGCATCCCAAGTTTTCCATGCCCTCTGCAGGCAGCTATGATCTGGCTTCTGTGTCTACAGAGAGTAATTGCACCAGGAAGCAAACCATTGACCAGACTCAACAGTCCCATTGTTGAAGCCAGTTTCTTGTTTTACTTAGAGTTTGCATTTCAAGTGAGTTTCCCCTTCTTATTAAAATTCTTCCCTTGGATCTTCTACACCTTACCTTTGGTTTATAGTTTATTTCCCCTGGACTTTTCTTTCTCTTTCTGAAAGTTAAGTGTTACTGTTCTCTTGAGTTATCCCTAAGCCAACTTCTGTTTTGAATTATCTCTTGCTGAGCATTCACATCCATTCTCACAACTCTGAAATTCTAATCTGCTGTTCTACCTGGAATCCAGAGACTGTTTACAGCCAAACAAGTCTTTTCAGCCCATCCTTCCTGGCCTATTCCAACGCATCCTATTTTCTGCCTCATATCTTCACTGTATGTCCCACAGGGACCTCAAATTCAACTTACCTAGAATTCATTGCATCATTTTGCACTTCCCGTTGTGCTTTCTATCTTATTTTTGATGCCAATGTGTACCCACAATCCAGGCAAGAAAACCTGGAGATGATTCATTAGTCCTTTACTCTTCTCCAAATAATAACCAAGACTTACTGTTTTCACCTTTTACATGTTTGTACTTATGTCTGCTTTTCCCAAAAACCCCTTAAA
>NW_011494832.1:7814579-7818858 GCF_000754665.1 Bison bison bison | reverse complement strand
CCCTTAAAATCATGTATTCTTTTTCCTAGATCATTGTAGCAATATTCTAATACCAATTCTCCCCTTCTCAAATACATTCTCCTCTAAGCTGCCAAAGTGATTTATATAAAACTTGAAACCAAACATATTGTGCCTCTGCTTCAAATCAAGAAAAGCCTCCTATTATATAGAGGATAAAGATAAAGCTTTTTGGCAGACTATCCAAGGCCTCCCTAATCTTAGCCTTTCCTGGATCTCCACCCTCATCCTTCCCTTCTTCCCCTTCCACCCTAAACCCGTCTGCTCATCCCACTCCCTTGGCCTAGACTGGCCCCAGCCTCCACCCTTTCATCTTTTAGAAAAGTTCCTACTTGCCTTTTAAATTCAAAAAGGTCTTATTTCCACTTGAAAACCTCTGATCCATCCCCCACTTCCTTTCCAGGCATGGATTGATATCCTTAGCAATCAATAAATTTTATTATTACGTGTCACTTTACTAAAATAAATGTTTTCACATTCTTACTTCATTCCCTAACCCATCCAAATCTGGCTTTTACTACTTCATCCCACTGAAGCTAATAGGAAAAGCCAACTGACAATTTTTAGACTTGTTAAAAATGGACTATCTAAGGCATCTGACCGTGTTGGCACCTTCACAATATATTCCTATTACATGTGAATGCCAGCTGAGTTTCTTGCTTATTGTACAATTTTCAGCAAGTTATTTGACAGTTCTCTTATATTCCTCATCTATAAACTGTATAATAATTAAATCCATGTGGAAGTTTGTATAATGTTATTAATACATGGAAACTGCTTGTAACAGTTTCTGGCCCATTATTATTATCACTAAAAGTTGATATACTTAGTAAATGTGTCTGTACAGGTTTACAAGTTTATTTTTTCAGAATAAGCGTGCTATCTTGAAGAACTGGCCCTGATGGAGATACAAAGCCAGATATACATTTGTCATTTATTAAGCCAGTATGCCTAAAGAATGACAATATAATAATAATTTTGAAATATAATACAATAATAGAGATAAACATATATGTCCCTAGTTTCTTTTCTAGACACAAGGAAATTCTTCAATTTAAAATATATATTTTCTTGCCTGTCTTAAATCATTTTATAGATAGATAACACAATAACTATAAAATAACATTTTTACACATAATAGCAAGTTTTCTTGGCCTTTACACTGCATTCCCAATGCATAAAATTAATTTGCATGTTGTTCTCCCTAAAAAAGTATTTTTTTACTTTATAAAAAAAAAAATCACTTACATTGTCACAGAAACAGAAATCACCTAACCTCTCTACCTATACATATTGTTGTAGGTGTTATATAATAAATAAAAAACAAAAGATCTTAATCATATAATAAAAAGGCTATCTGCTGTGTTTTAATCAAAAACAATACTCCAGTATCAGTGTTTGGTTAATTAAAATTTTTTAGTCTTTTTGTTGTTGCTGTTTTGTACTTAATTGTTGAAGTGGAAAAGGTGTCTTCCTTTCCTTCTTATAAATGAGTACTTCAGCTGATAAGATGCAAAGCACCAGCCTATCATCCCTTTGTCACCTCACCTGGACCTATGTCCCTTAGGTCCAACCCCTTCCTCGAGATCATTTCCTTTCCATATTGTCCAGGAAAGCATACCTGATCATTGTTTATTCTCACCATGACTTTCTGCTTTTATGATTGAATATTGACATTGTGCAGTAACCTCTGAGTCTGTACCTTAAACCTCAAAAGTAATGTATATTGTTAGGGTAGGGATCTTCAGACACACAATAGAAATGGACATAATGGCAAGTCTTTCAATGGGTAGCAAAGGTCATATTTTGGAAATGTAAGCTATGTGGTAGCTCAGATTTGAACATATATGCTGCTGCTGCTAAGTCACTTCAGTCGTGTCCAACTCTGTGCGACCCCATAGATGGCAGCCCACCAGGCTCTCCCATCTCTGGGATTCTCCAGGCAAGAACACTGGAGTGGGTTGCCATTTCCTTCTCCAATGCATGAAAGTGAAAAGTGAAAGTGAAGTCACTCAGTCGTGTCCGACTCCTAGTGACCCCATGGACTGCAGTCCACCAGGCTCCTCCATCCATGGGATTTTCCAGGCAAGAGTACTGGAGTGGGGTGCTATCGCCTTCTCCAATATATAGAGGTAGACAAATCAATTTCTCTGTCTTCCCAACATGACAATAATTTTGTTAATACAAAATGTTCTGTTATCTTTCGTAATAATGGGGAAAAGATTAAATTTCTTTTACATTTGACTGAAAAATCATAAACAGTATGGTTTTTATGAGTAAGCTCTACCTTTATGGAGAGATATTCCTAGAAACTGTGTAATGGTGTAGATGTTCACAACATAGAGAACACTTTCTGCTATTCAAACGTACTCCATCGTCGGTAAGCTGGTAGGGTGGTAAAAGTGAAATCATTTTGATAGTAAGAGAATAATAAGAATAAAATATTAGCCAATAATAAATAGCAATAATTGTCCTAAAAATTCTTACTGGCCATACAAATTATATTTTATGATTAATTAGCACTGTAAAAAGTGTTTTGGGGTGCACTCACTCTTTTTTGCAATGAAGACCTATTTATAGGTCTTATAAGACCTACTCAAAAGTACAGGAATGAAGCATGCAAATGTTTACAGAAAATAAAATCACCTCCCTGAAGAATGCACTACCAGGTATTTTACAAACTCCACAAATTGAAAAATCTCAAACATGGGAATCTATCATGTAGAATTTTTATTTAAACAGGGAATGTCACATTTACTTATAAGACATCAAGGAATGAAGTAATTTGTATGACCAAAATTGCAGCTAGTAACATTCTTCTACTTTTAAAAAAATCTTCTAAGAAAATATAATTTTATTATAGTCTATATTTTAAGGATTAAATATTATTTATAAAATGACTGCATAAAATTTTGCCAGTCATTTGATTAATATTAAAGCTTTAAATATTGAAAATCAGTTCATTTTAAATGAATGGGATTCATACTGAAACTTTAGATCTCTATACTAATATATTTTATTTAATTCTTTTTATGATGCAATGACTTATGGCCCAGATGTGTTTTGACTGCTAATGAAGAACAATCTCTTTTATTCCAGGAATTTTTAAATATATCCTAAACACCCAAATTGTATAAGTACTCAAATACTGAGTGTTGAGAGACCTTGATTTATAGATAATTGGAAAACTATTCAGTTCTTCAACGTTTTAAAGAATCTAGGTTTTCTGAAGTTAATATAGAAATGGAATATAGAAGATTCCCAGGAACTGGCCTCCACTAGGGACTCTGGCTGGGCTTCCCTGGTTGCTCAGCTGGTAAAGAATCTGGCTGCAATGCAAGACACCCTGGTTAATTCCTGAGTCAGGAAGATCCCCTGGAAAAGGGATAAGCTACCCAGTCCAGTTTTCATGGGCTTCCCTGGTGGCTCAGACAGTACAGAATCCACCTGTGATGTGGGAGACCTAGGTTCAATTCCTGGGTTGGGAAGATCCCCTGGAGGAGGGCATGGCAACCCACTCCAGTATTCTTGCCTGGAGAATCCATATGGACAGAGGAGCCTGTTGGGCTACAGTCTACAGGATTGCAAAGTATCAGTCACAACTAAGCACTCTGGCTAGGGAACATTTTAATAAATTTCTGATTTGAGGGAGACATGATTTATGCTGATTAATCACCTGTCCAGTATCAGATTAGATCAGTCACTCAGTCGTGTCCGACTCTTTGCGACCCCATGAATTGCAGCACGCCAGGCCTCCCTGTCCATCACCAGCTCCCAGAGTTCACACAGACTCATGTCCATGGAGTCAGTGATGCCATCCAGCCATCTCATCCTCTGTCATCCCCTTCTCCTCCTGCCCCCAATCCCTCCCAGCATCAGAGTCCTTTCCTACAAGTCAACTCTTCACATGAGGTGGCCAAAGTACTGGAGTTTCAGCTTCAGCATCATTCCTTCCAAAGAAATCCCAGGGCTGATCTCCTTCAGAATGGACTGGTTGGATCTCCTTGCAGTCCAAAGGACTCTACAGAGTCTTTTCCAACACCACAGTTCAAAAGCATCGCTTCTTCGGCGCTCAGCCTTCTTCACAGTCCAACTCTCACATCCATACATGACCATAGGAAAAACCATAGCCTTGACTAGATGAACCTTTGTTGGCAAAGTAATGTCTCTGCTTTTGAATATGCTATCTAGGTTGGTCATAACTTTCCTTCCAAGGAGTAAGCGTCTTTTAATTTCATGGCTGCAGTCACCATCCGCAGTG
>NW_011494832.1:7813824-7814335 GCF_000754665.1 Bison bison bison | reverse complement strand
CAGGGTGACAATATACAGCCTTGACAAACTCCTTTTCCTATTTGGAACCAGTCTGTTGTTCCATGTCCAGTTCTAACTGTTGTTTCCTGACCTGCATACAAATTTCTCAAGAGGCAGATCAGGTGGTCTGGTATTCCCACCTCTTTCAGAATTTTCCACACTTTATTGTGATCCACACAGTCAAAGGCTTTAGTCTAGTCAGTAAAGCAGAAATAGATGTTTTTCTGGAATTCTCTTGCTTTTTCTATGATCCAGCGGATGTTGGCAATTTGATCTCTGGTTCCTCTGCCTTTTCTAAAACCAGCTTGAACATCAGGAAGTTCATGGTTCACGTATTGCTGAAGCCTGGTTGGAGAATTTTGAGCATTACTTTACTAGTGTGTGAGATGAGTGCAATTGTGTGGTAGTTTGGGCATTCTTTGGCGTTGCCTTTCTTTGGGATTGGAATGAAAACTGACCTTTTCCAGTCCTGTGGCCACTGCTGAGTTTTCCAAATTTGCTGGCATATTGA
>NW_011494832.1:7806696-7813651 GCF_000754665.1 Bison bison bison | reverse complement strand
TCGTGAAGATCTTTTTTGTACAGTTCTTCTGTGTATTCTTGCCATCTCTTCTTAATATCTTCTGCTTCTTTTAGGTCCATACCATTTCTGTCCTTTATCGAGCTCATCTTTGCATGAAATGTTCCTTTGGTATCTCTGATTTTCTTGAAGAGATCCCTAGTCTTTCCCATTCTGTTGTTTTCCTCTATTTCTTTGCTTTGATCGCTGAAGAAGGCTTTCTTATCACTTCTTGCTATTCTTTGGAACTCTGCATGCAGATGTTTATATCTTTCCTTTTCTCCTTTGCTTTTCACTTCTCTTCTTTTCACAGCTATTTGTAAGGCCTCCCCAGACAGTATAGACTCCAACAATTCTACAGCCTCACTAGAGTCTACAGTCCTTGATCCTACCATCTCTACAATGTCCTTCCCAACCCACCTTCATTTTATCATTCTTCCTTGTCCTAATTACAGCCTATGGTTAGTTGTTATGATCATCCTGCATACTGTTTCAGCTCCCTTGTCTCTTCCTCTCTTCATTGTATTTGCCTCAGGGCCTTTGAACTTGTCCCCAAGGATGGAAAAGGGCTTGTTTCCTCACCTCCTTCAAGTTTTTAATTATCTTTAGTTATCACCTCAGGAGGTCATCACTGAGCACAGGATTTAAATTTTAATGTCACCATAATACATTCTTCTTTCCTGTTTTTTTTTTTTTTTTATTGCATTTATTATCCACCACAATACAATCTGCTTGTTTATTTAGGTCATTTGTCTTTTATTCACTGTTTATTTTTTTAGTAACTGGAACAGTGCTAGCATATTTTTTTCTTAATATATGCTTGTTATCTAGATTATGACTCTTCTATAGTGATCATGCTTCTTTCTTAAAATTTCAATTATTTATGCAGAAAAGAAAGTACAATTGGTTTTTAACTCTCATAATAAGAGCTTATGCTCTAGGATCAAAGATCTTGTGTTCACTTTTGGCCCCACAATTACCCAGTGTGTAGTTAATAATGTTACTGAGTCCAAGCTTGCTCTGCTCCCTGCATGACAGGCCAATGAACCCTAGAGACAAGGGGTTGAGGCCAGGAAGAATCTGTATTCAGGGAGCCAGCTGACTGAGAAGATGGCAGGCTAGTACCTCAAAATAATCATCTAATTGAGATCTCAATGTTGAGTTCTTTTATAGATCAGAGGTGAGGGGAGGTGAGGAAGCAAAGTAAAAAGGCCATTAGCTTTGCCAACATCTCCTAGAATGGCTAGCCTCAGACAGGGGGCGTATATTAATTTCTTCCTTTCTGCCATCCGCAGGTGGACAGAGTTCTGAACAAAGGCACTTCAGTTTAATAGTTATGCAGAGGGGCAGAATTCTCTGAGGCAAACCGTTCTGTATGATTATAATAACAAAAGCATCAAAAAGCAAGTCAAAGAAATAGTTCCAAATGGAGTCAGAATTGACCTCTTCTCTGCAACAATTTCTAGCTGTCAAAGTTCATTCCATAATTTTCTGGAAAAAAAGGGTGTGATGCTTTCAGAGTTTCCTCAGGGTTCACCACAGGGAGTGGCTGGAGTGGTTGCAGTCTGATGACTGCTAGGTAGCAGGTATTTCCCTTCCTTGGGTCTCACGTTGAAGGGTTGTAGTCACTGATTCCATTTATAGGGCCTTTCCCTCTTGATCATGAATCTGACCATTATCTGGGAAACATTTCATGAATAACTTTTATCCCATGGTGCTGGGAGGCTCATCCCAGCCTGGTCAAAAATTCTTGGTATGCCACTCCAGTTGTTAAGTTTTGGACCATGCCCCATTAATAATTAAAAATTCTCTGGATTCTAACTATAATCCAGGAGGCATTTTCCCTTGTTGATTTTTCCCATACCTAGAAGTGGCACTGGAGTAACTGTGAGGAGATATCCCACATCCATGAGCAGAGAAGCCCCAGCAAGACAGTAGGTGCTGGAGTGGTGGCTGCACAGCGCTGGAGCAAACTTGAAGAGATACCCCACATCCAAGGTCAAAGGAGAAGCCCCAGCAAGATGGCAGGAGGGGCAAAATCATGTTTAGAATCAAACCCCATACCCGCCAGGGATGCTCAGAGGGCTCAAACAAACTTTGTCTGCACCAGGACCTAGAGACCCCCCACTAAGTCTGAGACAGAACTGTGGTTGAGTGTCTACTGTGGAAGTACAGGTCAGCAGTAGACCGCCACGGGGTCAGGGGCTCTGGGTGCAGCAGACTTGGGTGTGACATAAGCCCTCTTGGAGAAGGTTGCCATTAACCCAACCATAGAGCTGCCAGAACTCACACAGGACTGGGGAAATAGACTCTTGGAGGGCACAAAAAATCTTGTGCATACCAGGACCCAGGAGATAGGAGCAGTGATCCCATAAGAGACTGACCTAGACTTGCCCGTGAGTGTCCAGGAGTCTCCAGCAGAAGTGTGGGTTGGCGGTGGCCTGCAGCAGGTTTGGGGGCACTGAGTGTAGTAGCACATGTATGGGACCTTTTGAAGGAGGTTGTCATTATCTTCATTACCTCCACCATACTTTGATCACAGGTAAATAACAGGGAGGGAACACAGCTCCACCCATCAACAGAAAATTGGATTAAATATTTACTGAGCATGGCCCCGCCCATCAGAACAAGACCCAGTTTCCCCCTTAGTCAGTCTCTCCCATCAGGAAGCTCTCATAAGCCTCTTATCCTTCTCCATCAGAGGGCAGACTGATTAAAAACCACAATCACAGAAAACTAGCCAATCTGATCACATGGATCACAGCCCTGTCTAACTCGATGAAACTGCGAGCCATGCTGTGTAGGGCCACCCAAGACGGATGGGTCATGGTGGGCAGTTCTGATGAAACGTGGTCCACTGGAGAAGGGAATGGAAAACTATTTCAGTATTCTTGCCTTGAGACTGCATAAACAGCATGAAAAGGCAAAAAGATAGGACACTGAAAGATGAACTCCCCAGGTCAGTAGGTACCCAATATGTTACTGGAGATCAGTGGAGAAATAACTCCATAAAGAATGAAAAGTCAGACTAAAGCAAAAACAGCAACCAGTTGTGGATGTGACTGGTAATAGAAGTAAAGTCCAATGCTGTAAAAAGCAATATTACATATGAACCTGGAATGTTAGCTCCATGAATCAAGACAAATTGTTAAGTGGTCAAATGGCAAGAGTGAACATCAACATTTTAGGAATCAGCAAACTAAAATGGACTGGAATGGGTGAATTTAACTCAGATGACCATTATATCTACTACTGTGGGCAGGAATCCCTTAAAAGAAATGGGGTAGCCATCACAGTCAATGAAATGCAGTACTTGGATGCAATCTCAAAAATGACAGAATGATCTCTTTTCATTTCCAAGGCAAGCCATTCAGCATCACAGTAATCCAAGTCTATGCCCCAACCAGTAATGTTGAAGAAGCTGAAGTTGAACGATTCTATGAAGACCTACAAGACCTTCCAGAACTAATACCCAAAAAAGATGTCCTTTTCATTATAGGGGACTGGAATGCAAAAGTAGGAAGTCAAGAAACACCTGGAGTAACAGGCAAATTTGGCCTTGGAGTACAGAAGGAAGCAGGGGAAAGGCTAATAGAGATTTTCCTAGAGAATGTGCTGGTCATGGCAAAAACCCTCTTTCAACAACACTAGAGAAGATTCTACACATGGATGCCACTAGATGGTCAATACTGAAATCAGACTGATTATATTCCTTGCAGACGAGATGGACAAACTCTATACGGTCAGCAAAAACAAACCAGGAGTTGACTGTGGCTCAGATCATGAACTCCTTATTGCCAAATTCAGACTTAAATTTAAGAAAGTAAGGAAAACCACTACACCATTCAGGTATGACCTAAATTAAATCCCTTACGATTATACAGTAGAAGTGAGAAATAGATTCAAGGGATTAGATCTGATTGACAGAGTGCCTGAAGAACTATGGATGGAGGTTCATGACATGGTACAGGAAGCAGGGGAAAAGACCATCCCCAAGAAAAAGAAAGGCAAAATGGTTGTCTGAGGAGACCTTACAAATAGCTGTGAAAAGAAGTGAAATGCAAAGGAGAAAAGGAAAGATATACCCAGAGTTCCAAAGCAAGGAGAGATAAGCAAGCCTTCCTCAGTGATCAATGCAAAGAAATTTGAATGGGAAAGACTAGAGATCTCTTCAAGAAAACTAGAGATACCAAGGGAACATTTCATGCAAAGATGGGCACAATAAAGGACAGAAATGATGTGGACCTAACAGAAGCAGAAGATATTAAGAAGAGCTGGCAAGAATAAACAGAAGAACTATACAAAAAAGATCTTCAAGACCCAGATAATCACGATAGTATGATCACTCACCTAGAGCCAGATATCCTGGAGTGTGAAGTCAAGTGGGCCTTAGGAAGCATCCCTATGAACAAAGTTAGTGGAGGTGATGCAATTCCAGTTGAGCTATTTCAAATCCTGAAAGATGATGCTGTGAAAGTGCTACACTCAATATGCCAACAAATTTGGAAAACTCAGCAGTGGCCACAGGTCAGTTTTCAATCCAATCCAAAGAAAAGCAATGCCAAAGAATGCTCTAACTACCACACATTTGCACTCATCTCACACCTTAGTAAAGTAATGCTCAAAATTCTCCAAGCCAGGATTCAACAGTGTGTGAACCATGAACCTCCAGATGTTCAAGCTGTATTTAGAAAAGGTAGAGGAACCAGAGATCAAATTGCCAACATCCATTGGTTCATCAAAAAAGCAAGAGAGTTCCAGAAAAACATCTACTTGTGCTTTATTGACTATGCCAAAGCATAGTCAATAATTTGATTGTGTGGATCACAACAGACTGTGGAAAATTCTGAAAGAGATGGGAATACCAGAAGGCCTTAACTGCTTCTTGAGAAATCTGTATGCAGGTCAGGAAGCAAGTTAGAACTTAGCATGGAACAACAGACTGGTTCCAAATAGGAAAAGGAGTTTGTCAAGGCTGTATATTGTCACCCTGCTTATTTAACTTACAAGCAGAGTACATCATAAGAAATGCTGGGCTGGATGAAGCACAAGCTGGAATCAAGATTTCAGGAAGAAATATCAATACCCTCAGATATGCAGATGACACGACACTTATGGCAGAAATTGAAGAAGAACTAAAGAGACTCTTGATGAAAGTGAAAGAGAGTGAAAAAGTTGGCTTAAAGCTCAACATTCAGAAGACGAAGATCATGGCATCTGGTCCCATCACTTCATGGCAAATAGATGGGGAAACAGTGAAAACAGGAAAAGACTATTTTGGGGGGCTCCAAAATCACTGCATATGGTGACTGCAGCCATGAAATTAAAGGCTGCTTGCTCCTTGGAAGAAAAGTTATGCCCAATCTAGACAGCATATTAAAATGCAGAGACATTACTTTGCTGACAAAGGTCCATCTAGTCAAAGCTATGGTTTTTCCAGTAGTCATGTATGGACTACAAAGAAAGCCGGGTGCCGAAGAACTGTTGCTTTTGAACTGTGGTGTTGGAGAAGACTCTTGAGAGTCCCTTAGACTGCAAGGACATCCAACCAGATCATCCTAAAGGAGATCAGTTCTGAATATTCATTGGAAGGACTGATGCTGAAGTTGAAACTCCAGTACTGTGGCCACCTGATGCAAAGAACTGACTCATTTGAAAAGTCCCTGATGCTGGGAAAGATTGAAGGCAGGAGGAGAAGGGGACAACAGAGGATGAGATGGTTGGATGGCATCACTGACTCAATGGACATCATTTTGAGTAAGAACTGGGAGTTGCTGAGGACAGGGAAGCCTGGAGTCTGCAGTTCATGATGTCGCCAAGAGCTGGACACAGCTGAGTGACTGAACTGAACTGAACTGAGAATCACACTATTACAATTATTTTATTTTGTAAATGTGATTTTCTCAAAATATTTAGCCACAGAATCTTTGTTGGAGGCCTGATTACATATTGGTTATTGCAAGAGACAACAATTTTATAAATTAAATGGATATAAGTAATGCAGGCAAATATGCAAAGAAATAGAGGAAAACAACAGAATGGGAAAGACTAGAGATCCCTTCAATAAAATTAGAGATACCAAGGGAACATGTCATGCAAAGATGGGCTCGATAAAGGACAGAAATGGTATGGACCTAACATAAGCAGAAGATATTAAGAAGAGGTGGCAAGAATACACAGAAGAAATTTACAAAAAAGATCTTCATGACCCAAATAATCACGATGGTGTAATCACTCTAGAGCCAGATATCCTGGAGTGTGAAGTCAAGTGGGCCTTAGGAAGCATCCCTATGAACAAAGCTAGTGGAGGTGATGGAATTCCAGTTGAGCAATTTCAAATCCTGAAAGATGATGCTGTGAAAGTGCTGCACTCAATATGCCAGCAAATTTGGAAAACACAGCAGTAGCCACAGGACTAGAAAAGGTCAGTTTTCATTCCAATCCCAAAGAAAGGCAACGCCAAAGAATGCTCAAACTACCACACAATTGCACTCATCTCACACGCTAGTAAAGTAATGCTTAAAATTCTCCAAGCCAGGCTTCAGCAATACATGAACTGTGAACATCCTGATGTTTAAGCTGGTTTTAGAAAAGGCAGAGGAACCAGAGATCAAATTGCCAACATCTGCTGGATAATGGAAAAAGCAAGAGAATTCCAGAAAAACATCTATTTGTTCTTTACTGACTATGCCAAAGCCTTTGACTGTGTGGATCATAATAAACTGTGGAAAATTCTGAAAGAGATGGGAATACCAGACCACCTGACCTGCCTCTTGAGAAATTTGTATGCAGGTCAGGAAACAACAGTTGGAACTGGACATGGAACAACAGTCTGGTTCCAAATAGGAAAAGGAGTATGTCAACACTGTATATTGTCACCCTGTTTATTTAACTTATATGCAGAGTACATAATGAGAAACACTGGACTGGAAGAAACACAAGCTGGAATCAAGAAGAT
>NW_011494832.1:7789281-7806596 GCF_000754665.1 Bison bison bison | reverse complement strand
AGAAACACTGGACTGGAAGAAACACAAGCTGGAATCAAGATTGCCAGGAGAAATATTAATAACCTCAGATATGCAGATGACACCACCCTTATGGCAGAAAGTGAAGAGGAACTCAAAAGCCTCTTGATGAAAGTGAAAGTGGAGAGAGAAAAAGTTGGCTTAAAGCTCAACATTCAGAAAACAAAGATCATGGCATCTGGTCCCATCACTTCATGGCAAATAGATGGGGAACCAGTGTTAGACTTTATTTTTTGGGGCTCCAAAATCACTGCAGATGGTGACTGCAGCCATGAAATTAAAAGACGCTTACTCTCTGGAAGGAAAGTTATGACCAACCTAGATAGCATATTCAAAAGCAGAGACATTACTTTGCCAACAAAGGTTCGTCTAGTCAAGGCTATGGTTTTTCCTGTGGTCATGTATGGATGTGAGAGTTGGACTGTGAAGAAGGCTGAGCGCCGAAGAAGTGATGCTTTTGAACTGTGGTGTTGGAGAAGACTCTTGAGAGTCCCTTGGACTGCAAGGAGATCCAACCAGTCCATTCTGAAGGAGATCAGCCCTGGGATTTCTTTGGAAGGAATGATGCTAAAGCTGAAACTCTAGTACTTTGGCCACCTCATGTGAAGAGTTGACTCATTGGAAAAGACTCTGATGCTGGGAGGGATTGGGGGCAGGAGGAGAAGGGGACGACAGAGGTTGAGATGGCTGGATGGCATCACTGACTTGATGGATGTGAGTCTGAGTCAACTCCGGGAGCTGGTGATGGACAGGGAGGCCTGGCGTGCTGCGATTCATGGGGTCGCAAAGAGTCGGACGCGATTGAACTGAACTTAACTGAATGCAGACAATAATATAGTACAGCAGGGAGACACAAAACACAATTTGAAAACAAAGAACAAATTTAAACAACGATTAGTATAACTAGTTGTAATCCAGTTGTAATAATCAAATGACCAAAGGAGCCATAACTGATTTAATGAGCTATCTACATTTCATTGTATTGGCCACCCAAACTTATGCATGGTCTCTCATCTTGAGACCAATATATGTTACTGGCAGTTCAACCAGGTAGAGAGAAAAAGATTTATGTTCCAAAAGGCATAAATTTATCAAACTATTGGAAGTCATAATTAATTGAAGAGCTTTTTCTTACAACTGGAAAACGAAGATTTAGACCAGTAATCTTTTTAGATAGAAACTGTAAAAATTACAACCATATTTACCAGTTTACTTAGTTTTATGTTAATAATCCTTTTTGTTAACATCTTTATTAAGTTATCGAGTTTCTCATTAGAATTTTTCAATTTTTCACTCAATTTAGTATTATGTTCTGAAAGTCAGAAACTTGTATTTATCTGAAAGTCCTTTTAATAATTCTTCTTAAACAAGAGGCATTTTTATAAAGGTATCAGAGTGAAACCATAAAAAGACTTAAAGATGGCAAATTTAAATTTGATTACAGCTGTGACATATAACACCTTCACATAATTAAAATTATGACATAATATTTTACCAAGACATATTTACCAAGAAAGATTTTTAGGAACTCCATATAATTTCTAGAGTATCTGTACCATTTACCACGTAATTAACTTAAAATGCATTACTCATTTGACAACACCTCCCTTATAGTTTAACACGCTAAATGAATCTGATTGGTTTAATATCTCCCTTTGGGGTACTTCAGGGGCTCTTTGAAGCATCTCAAAATTAACTAGATGTCAATGGAACTTTATTATAATTTGATTTTGGGGGGCCCTGTTTAAAGAAATATCCCCCCAATTTAAAAAATTTTTTTAATATAGCAAGACTATAGATCACTGAAACCTAGCCAAAGTGACAAAAGATTTCAAAGGTAAATAAACTTGAAGTCTGTTACCAAAGGCAGTTTAGCTTCTTCAGAAAACTTGTCTAACGGAGAGAAAAACCCAATTTACATTTTGCATGGGCTTAAAAGTTCATTTACTCAATTAAACTTATTTTAGACTTAGTTTATACTGACTGATCATTTACAAAACCCTTTTCAGTATTTTGTTCCTCATATCTTATACTGAAAACACATATTGTAGTTTCCTTAAAGTTTTTTCCACATTGAGATACTTTTTTTTTTTTTTGGCTTACAAATTTATAATAAATGTAATACTATATTTATGTTAAACCTAAGCACAATGAAAGTATTATACTTAATATTATATTTAATATGTTGATGACTCAGACATGTCTATATTATTATTAGATCAACAATCTTAAACATTAACATCAGGTACTAATTTAATATTACATGTTTCCCAGTTCATGTGAACCTGAAACTCATTTAACTTGATTTCTCTTGTATTTAGAATTTTTTTATTATTGCTTATTACTGTTACTTAAGTCAATTAAATAGAGCTCTTTTTACAAATCAACCAAAGCAATATTATTCAGATGTATATACATATATATATATATGTATATATATAAAACTAGTCACTCAGTCATGTCTGACTCTTTGCGACCCACGGATTGTATGGATTGAACCCAGGTCTCCTGCATTGCAGGCAAATTCTTTACCAGCTGAGCCACCAGGGAATCCCAAGAATACTAGAGTGGGTAGCCTATCCCTTCCTCCAGCGGACCTTCCCAACCCAGGAATCCAACTGGGATCTTCTGCATTGCAGGCAGATTCTTTACCAACTGAGCTATCAGGGAAGCCCCATATGGGTATATATATGTACACATACATAACATGGTTATATGTGTGTGTGTGTGTGTATGCACACAAAAGAGTTCTTACTTCAAGATTTCAGTTTTGAGTCAGGTACAGGACTGTAAACCCCAGAATGTAAATGTCAGGAATGTAAAGCCCATCAGTTTGCAAAAGAGGTTGGGATTAAAATTGGGATTCTCTCAAATGAATAAGTCAGGCTCCCTTGGCTACATGGCTAAATATTAATATTTGAAAAAAAGCAACTTTTAATCACCTTGAACAAGCCAACTTGAAATTATTTTACACTTTCTAACCAGTGAATTTGCTCAGTCATGTCTATTTTACACTTTCTAAAATTTACATTAAAAAAACAGCAGTGGTAAGAGTTTTCTGAGAAGAACAGAGAGGCAAGTTATTTCTAGGATAACTTTGTTTAATATTTACAACTTCATAATATGAACAGGGAAGGTTTGGGAAGTGCTGAAAGGATTTTTGGAACCACCCTTCTGACCTGTGAACCAGTGAAGTTGCTCAGTTTTGTCTGACAATTTGCAACCCCCTGGACTGTAGCCTACCAGGCTCCTCCATCCATAGAATTTTCCAGGCAAGAGTATTGGAGTGGGTTGCCATTTCTTTCTACAGGGGATCTTCCCGAACCAGGGATCGAAGCCAGGTCTCCCGCATTAAAGGCAGACATTTTACCATCTGAGCCACCAGGGAAGCCTGATCTGTAAAGGCTACATTTGTAAACCAAGGACAGTTTTGTTTTTCCCTCCTTTCCCAAAAGACTTGGGTGGCCCTCCCAACAATGACTGACACATCTATCCACCCATGTTGAAAAGTTTCACTTTTCTTCCTGTAGCCTAAGGGAGAAGGCTAATAAAGAAGGCCCAGAGGCAATAACCAGGCTCCCTCCAAAGGAAAAACAGGCAAAGGCAACAAGGAAGAGGAATCTGCCCTTTAATCCCATAGGTTTGGTCCTCAGCTTAAGGGAGGAAGAGGAAAGGAGAGCTTTCATGCCCTTGGGTGGCAGCTACTGGGGCACAGTGGGCTGTGGGCCTTTGGAACACACCAGAGGGTAACCTTGGAATAAGTTCCTCAATTGTTTCCACAGCCACTTGCCTGTAAGAGAAGGTTCAAGGAGAAAGAAATGAGAAAACTATAGAAGAAGACTTAGAGGAAGCAGTTAGTACCAGATGTCTTCCCATTGGAAAGTGAATATACATTCAAGGTGAATATATATCATACAGTCAGCAAAAACAAGACCAGTAACTGACTGTGGCTCAGATCATGAACACCTTACTGCAAAATTCAGACTTAAATTGAAGAAAGTAGGGGAAGCCACTAGAGCATTCAGGTATGACCTAAATCAAATCTCCTATGATTATACAGTAAAGAAAAGAAAGAAAGTAAAGCCACTCAGTCGTGTCCGACTCTTTGCGACCCCATGGACTGTAGCCTACGAGGTTCCTCTGTCCATGGGATTTTCCAGGCAATAGTCCTGGAATGGGTTGCCATTTCCTTCTCCAGGGGATCTTCCCAACTCAGGGATCAAACCCGGGTCTCCCGCATTGTAGACAGACGCTTTACTGTCTGTGAAGTGAAGTCGCTCAGTGGTGTCTGACTCTTAGCGACCCCATGGACTGCAGCCTACCAGGCTCCTCTGTCCATGGGGTTTTCCAGGCAAGAGTACTGGAGTGGGGTGCCATTGCCTTCTCCAATTACTGTCTGAGCCACCAGTAAAAGGGACAAATAGATTCACGGGATTAGATTTGATAGACAGATGGATGGAGGTTTGTGACATTGTATCAGAGGCAGTGATCAAGATCATCCCCAAAAAAATAAATGCAGAAAGGCAAAATGGTTGTCTGAGGAGACACAGCTGAGAAAAGAAGAGAAGCTAAAGGCAAAGGAGAAAAGGAAAGATATACCCATTTGAATGCAGAGTTCCAAAGAATAGCAAGGAGAGATAAGAAAACCTTCCTAAGTGTTCCTGCAAAGAGAGGAAAACAGTAGAATGGGCAAGACAAGAGATCTCCAAGAAAATTAGAGATACCAAGGGAACATTTCATGCAAAGATGGGTACAATAAAGGACAGTCCCAGGGATGGGGGAGCCTGGTGGGCTGCTGTCTATGGGGTTGCACAGAGTCGGACACGACTGAAGCGACTTAGCAGCAGCAGCAGCAACAGAAGTAGAAGATATTAAGAAGAGCTGGCAAGAATACACAGAAGAACTGTACAAAAAAACCTTCATAACCCAGAAACCCCAATGGTGTGATCACTCACCTAGAGCCAGACATCCTGGAACGGGAAGTCAAGTGGCCCTTAGGAATAATCACTATGAACAAAACTAGTGGAGGTGATGAAATTCCAGTTGAACTATTCCAAATCCTGAAAGATGATGCTGTGAAAGTGCTGCACTCAATATGCCAGCACATTTGGAAAACTCAGCAGTGGCCACAGGACTGGAAAAGGTCAGTTTTCATTCCAATCCCAAAGAAAGGCAATGCCAAAGAATGCTCAAATTATTGCACATTTGCACTTGTTTTATATGCTAGCAAATTAATGCTCAAAATTCTCCAAGCAAGGCTCTCGGTTCAACAGTATGTGAATCAAGAATTTCCAGATGTTCATGCTGGATGTAGAAAAGGCAGAGGAACCAGAGATCAAATTGCCAACATCTGTTGGATTATAGAAAAGGCAAAAGAATTCCAGAAAAACATCTACTTCTGCTTTATTGACTACACAAAATCCACTGACTGTGTGGATCACAATAAACTGTGGAAAATTCTTAAAGAGATGGAAATACTAGACCATCTTACTTACCTCCTGAGAAATCTGTATGCAGGTCAAGAAGCAATAGTTAGAACCAGACATGAAACAATGGACTGGTTCCAAATAGGGAAAGGAGGACATGGAGGTTGTATACTGTCACCCTGCTAATTGAACTGCTATGCAGAGTACACCTTGCAAAATACTGGGCTGGATGAAGCATAAACTGGAATCAAGATTGCAGGGAGAAATATCAATAGCCCCAGATATGCAGATGACACCACCCTTATGACAGAAAGTGAAGAGGAACTAAAGAGACTCTTGATGAAAGTACAAGAGGAGAGTGAAAAAGTTGGCTTAAGACTCAACATTCAGAAAACTAAGATCATGGCATCAGGTCCCATCACTTCATGAGAAATAGATGGGGAAAAAGTGGGAATGGTGTCAGACTTTGTATTCTTGGGCTCCAAAATCACTGCAGATGGTTACTGCAAATATGAAATGAAAAGACGTTTGTTCCTTGGAAGAAAAGCTATGACCAATCTAGACAGAATATTAAAAGCAGAGACATTACTTTCCTGACAAAAGTCCATCTGGTCAAAGCTATGGTTTTTCCAGTAGTCATGTATGGATATGAGAGTTGGACCATAAAGAAAGCTGAGCGCTGAAGAATTGGTGCTTTTGAACTATGTTGTTGGAGAAGACACTTAAGAGTCCCTTGGACTGCATACTGAATACTTTGGACTTTATGCGAAGAACTGCCTCATTGGAAAAGATCCTGACGCTTGGAAAGGTTGAAGGCAGGAGGAGAAGCAGATGACAGAGAGTGAGATGGTTGGATGGCATCACTAACTCAATGGACATGAGTTTGAGTAAGCGCCGAGAGTTGGTGATGGACAGGGAAGCCTGGCATGCTGCAGTCCATGGGGTCACAAAGAGCTGGACACGACTGAGTGAGCTGATACTGTCTTCACATTTCCAAAAAGAAAGTGTAAGTGAAAGTCGCTCAGTTCAGTTCAGTCACTCAGTCGTGTCTGACCTCCTGCAACCCCATGAACCGCAGTACGCCAGGCTTCCCTGTCCATCACTAACTCCCGAAGTCCACCCAAACTCATGTCCATTGAGTCGATGATACCATCCAACCATCTCATCCTCTATTGTCCTCTTCTCCTCCTGCCTTCAATCCTTCCCAGCATCAGGGTCTTTTCAAATGAGTCAGTTCTTCACATCAGGTGGCCAATGTATTGGAGTTTCAGCTTCAACATCAGTCCTTCCAATGAACACTCAGGACTGATTTCTTTTAGAATGGACTGGTTGGATCTCCTTGCAGTCCAAGGAACACTCAAGAGTCTTCTCCAACACCATAGTTCAAAAGCATCAATTCTTCTGCACTCAGTTTATTTCATACTCCAACTCTCACATCCATACATGACCACTGGAGAAACCATAGCCTTGACTAGATGGACCTTTGTGGACAAAGTAATGTCTCTGCTTTTTAATATGCTGTCTAAGTTGGTTATAACTTTCCTTCCAAGGAGTAAGGGTCTTTTAATTTCATGGCTGCAATCAGTATCTGCAGTGATTTTGGACCCCCCAAAAATAAAGTCTGTCACTGTTTCCTCATCTATTTGCCATGAAGTGATGGGACAGCTCAGCGGTGTCCAACTCTTTTTGACCCCATGGACTATATAGTCCACAGTATTCTCCAGGCCAGAATACTGGAGTGGGTAGCCTTTCTAATCTCCAGGGGATCTTCCCAACCCAGGGATCAAACAATGTGACCAGAATTAACCAACACCTAGCCAGCTGGGAAGTCACATTAATGTCCCGTTAAACCAGTGACCTTTCTCCAAAGCACCTATAAATGGAGTTTCCCTTCACTGGGAGAACACCCCAAGTTGGAGTCAAAGCCCCGCAGATGGGAACTGAAGCTCCCCAAATTGGACAAAGTCAAAAAGGCCCCAGTGGGACCATGACGTCAAGCTGTTCTGAGAACAAGTTTATTTGAGCATTTAATTTAAAGGAGAGTAAGTAGAATCTATTAGAGAGTCAATCAACTTGTTCCCCACTGTCAAAGTTACCTGTGGCACCCATAGGGGAAATTAGAACTGGATGCCTCAGGTCCAAGGGAGTCCCTGGGCCTGTTCATAATCAAAGTGTTCCTCTCCTTTGTGAAGTGCTTCCGACTGCCATTGTATAATTGTGAGCCATTCAGGGGCTATTGCTCTTCTGATTTTAGCATATCTAATATGTACCCCAAAGATCTTTTCTTCGGGACACATGAAATATTTCCCATTTTTATAAGGTTTATAACACCAAAACACAAAAGATGCAGACAAATTTCAATAACAAAACAGCACAAATTTCAGCACTGATGTACAATTAGGTAAATAAATGTACCCTACAACTGATTTCCAGTCAGGTAAATTGATTCTCCAATTAGGTAAATAAATGTTTCCTACAAAACAAATGAACTAATTCCAACTAGGATACCCATTCCCACAAGAACTACTTCCCCAATAGAATGGCTCCAACCAAACCAAATTCCAAATAAATTTACCCTACATAATAAATGAGCTAATTCCAACTAGGGTGGGCTTGCCCCACAAGAACTAGTTCCCCAATGAACCAGTTCAGGGCAGAGTCCAACAATTTCCCTTTCCAACAGCGTTCCCCAAAGAAATTGGCTTGTCCATAAAGTGAAAGTCGCTCGGTCGTGTCCACTCTTTGTGACCCCATTGACTGTACAGTCCATGGAATTCTCCAGGCCAGAATAGTGGAGTGGATAGCCTTTCCCTTCTCCAGGTGTGCCATAAAGGAAAAGCCCAAATTGAGGGGAAAAAAAATTGTTGCTGATGTGCACACCAGAACAACTTACCCTCCAAAATCAAGCCCGTTGGCTTGTAACACAAAAGGGCATACAAAACAAGCAAACTGACTAAACCGGCTATTGAATTGGGTACACTTACCCTACAAATAAAATGGTGTCTGTGGACTCATAGAAGTTTGTAGGTTCCTTATCTCAACTGCCAAGTACTAGGGGAAGCCAGTGCTGCTTCAGGGAATCTTGAAGGAAAGAACCTCAGGACAGATCGTCCCAGCAGCTGCTAAGGTCTTGCCCCAATATTCCCTGATCAGGGTCGGTTAGCCACGAGCAGCAAGGCTCCTGGCTAGCTAAGCCATATTGTTACAGAGTACAAGCTCACTCTGCTCTCCGCATGATAGGCCAATGTATCTGATAGATGAGGGGTTGAGGTAAGGAAGAGACTGTTTGGGGAGCTGGCTGACCAAGAAGATGGTAGGCTAATACCTCAAAATAACCACCTTACTGAGATCTTGCTGCTGAGTTCTTTCATAGATCAGAGATGGGGGGAGGTGAGGAAGCAGCAGTGTAAAAAGGACACAAATTTTGCAAATATCTCCTAGAATGGCAAGCCTTAGGCAAGGGATGTCTTAATTTCTTCCTTCCTGCCATAGACCGGTGGACAGGGTTCTGAACAAAGGCTCTTTAGTTTAACAATCAGGTATAGGGGCAGAATTCTCTGAGGCAAGCCATTCTATATGATTATAATGACAAAATAAATGAAAAGCTAGTCAAAGAAACAGTTCCAATATGGAGTCAGAATTGGCTTCTTCTCTGCAACAGTCACAATGTCTACTTCAGAGAGTAGTTGTGATCTGTTATTGGAGTTTAAGTGTGTAGAGTGTTTTGTAGAGTTTCTGGCCAGATTAAATACTGGTAATTTTTAGCTGTTGTTTTAATTAGAATGGGAGAGGAGGGCAGGGAGATAGTACTATAAATCCTGTATGCTATATCTCATTAAATCTGCTTGCCCAAATGTTAGCCATGAAGTGCTAATGCCTCTGGAGCTCCAGAAATTTGGGCTCCTTCAGCCTATAGGAGGGTATGGGCAGGCTGATGCCTGGGCTGTGTCATGTCAACTGTGCACTGAATGTATCTTAATTTATTCTGCAATTGTTCACACTCAACAGTACTTATTGAAAGTGAAATTCGCTCAGTTGTGTCTGACTCTTTGAGACCCCATGGACTATACAGTCCATGGAATTCTTCAGGTCAGAATACTGGAGTGGGTAGCCTTTCTCTTCTCCAGGGGATCTACTCAACCCAGGAATAGAACGGGGGTCTCTTGCATTGCTGGTGGATTCTTTACTAACTGAGCTGTCAGGGAAGCATTTTACTTATTAGAAATGTAAATAGAGAATCTTATAAATTATAATGAATAGGATGGGGGACCATACAAAAATTAAAGGAGTTAGAAATACTCTCTGAAACCTGCGCCAATCCAGACACAACGATAGGTCTCAGAGGGGACCCCCTAAAACCTTGAGGCTTTGCCTTTTCCATCTGGGTGTGGGCTTGTGACTCAGGCTGATTCATCACCACGCAACCAGTCCAGCTGTTTCCATTTCCAGATCTGTGAGTACCTCCTTGGCCTCCAGGTTGTCAAAGGTAGTCATTTACAGTGCTTTTGAAATTGTTGAAGTGACTTCTACCTAAGAAAAGCAAAAAATAAATTCTGTCCTGTTTTTAGATTTATGAATCAACCTGGAAGCCCATTCCTAAATTACAAAAAGGAAATAAATTACTCTAACTCTCCATTCAGAAACCACTCTAGGACTGAAACTCTTTTGATTTAATAGCACATTTTACCTGGAGTGAAAAGAAAAGAGGAAAAACATTAAACTCAGTAAAAATGGTAATTTCTCATAAAAACCTTTGGTCACAATTTAGGTCTTGAAAAAAAGGAATTAAAATTCTTCTTATTCTAACAGTCCTATGAGATTGTTAGTAAATGCATATAAATGGTAATCAATTTATTTTGGAAGAATATATTTTATAACTGTTGTAGAAGATTTTGCAAGGCAATACATGGTAAAGTATTCAAAGCTGAAAGTGCTAGAGATGAATTAGATCAGACTCTGGCTTATTTCCCAGAAAATATAGTATTCTATAAAGGAAAGCATTATAATCGGTTTCTTATGCTACTCATTCAGGTGTCTTGTGTTTAGCAGAAATTTAAAACAGATCTCCAAAGAGAAATTGACTTAAAATATAAAGGCATAAGACCAGATACCAACAGTAGGTGAAAGGATTTCCTGTGTAGATGAATTTTAGATGCATAAAATTTATAATTTTCATAGATTTAGTGGAAACAAACTATAAAATGATATTGATACATTTATAGGATTTGAACATAGTAAGGAATAAAAGGGCTCAATTTCACCCTCACAGATAACTTAATCAGAGATCCTGTTCTGATTTAAAGGCTAAACCAGAATAAGAAAATATTAATCACTGTGATGAGCATGGGCATGTGCTTGGTAGATACGAAATAAATGAAGGAAACTTGCTGTTAACCAAACTCAGAATGAGATAGGCAAAGAAAATTGAGAAGCTTACCAAAATGCCTGAAATGAATTTAATAGGTTAGGTAAGCTGATATTAATAATATGCAAATGATGTATAATGATTTTTTTTTTATGTGCAAGCCCAGTTTCTTTTTCTTTTCTTTCTTGCAACTACAGTGTAGACAAATGTACAGATTTATGTGTTTATTTATTTGCTTTTATTAGCAGGGCTCTAACCCTAAAATACTCTGGGAATATCACTGTTTCTCTAGTTTAAGGTCTAGACTAGAATTAGGCTCAATGGACTTTTTCCTGATCTTGTTCTTCAGAGCATCCTTCCCTATTGACAAAGAGGCAAAGAATCTCAACCCAATTAAAAGAATATTTCTCCTTAAGGTTTAGAGAAGGGCTGCCATAAATTGGCAACCCCAGGTGTCCTTTCCCTGGTTTTGCTAGATCTTTCAAGGACAAAGGGACCTCCCAAGAAGAGATAATCACAATCTCATCTTTGCCACACCAGCCTAGGGGAAAGGAAGCAATTTAGAAAGAAGGGAGAATCCAAACAGAGACCACGCCACACAACAGAGCTTGTAACCCCTTAGCTCCTCCCTGGGAAAGTTCTTCCAACACAATGGCCTACTTTGTCCCTGCTGAGAAAGACAGGCTTAGGGCCATTTCTATGGTGTAGAGCCAATCCTTAAAGTAATTTACCAGAGCTACTTTCTTTGAGATAATTTTCTCAAGAAGGGGAAATAACTAAGAAATTATAAGCTAAAAATTATTATAGGCTTTATATGTGCATTTATTGCTAGTATATTAGAACTGAACATTTTGATATCTCTGTAGGAATGTAGCATGTTTAATTCTTTTATTACATGAATTATTATATTAGAAAATATAGTCTACTGGTAAATGTCAGTGTATTGAATTCTTTATATATGCTAGAACATTTAAATTGTTTTCACTAAAAGTTTACTGTACATCAATGTTCTATAACTATTTTATTAGTTTTTTTCTCTATCCTTACTTGTCATCTGTCCACATCCATTTTCATTGGTTTTCAGTAGAAGAATGACCTAAGGTCCCACACACATGTACAATGGAAATGCCTTGGAAATAATGTATATTTTTACTTTTTTATTTTAATATAACTAGTATATTTCACATATTACATTGTAGTGGCAATCCAGAGCTTTACAACTCAGAGCATGGTTCATGGACCAGCAACATTAACATCACTTGGAACTTATTTAAAATGCAGAGTTCCAGGTTCCAGAATAAAAATCTGTACTAAAAGAAGGTCTTCTTTGTGATTTGTATGCATATAAAATTCGAGAGGTCAAAATCTTGATCAAGGGTTAGCAAATTTTCTATAAATGGTGTAACTGTGTATATTTTAGGCTTTGTGGGCCATTTAGTTTCTGTTGTAATTGCTCAGTGTAAGAGCAGTCATATCCAGAAACATGTGAATGGCTGTGTTCCAATAGTACTGTATTTATGAACACTAAAATTTTAATTGAGTTTTCAGATGTCAAAAAATATTATTCTTATTTTGATTATCCCCCTTCCATTTAAAATCATTTATAGCTTACTTTTGGCTCCCTTTACCCATGGGCTATATTTCCGTGACCCCTGTTCTACAACAGGGGCTTCCCAGATGGTGCATTGGTAAAGAATTCACCTGCCTATGGCCTAGTGGAGGAAGTGACAACCCACTCCGGTATTCTTCCCTAGAGAATCTCATGGACAGCGGAGCCTGGAAAGCTGCAGTCCACAGGGTTGTAAATGATTGGACAGGACTGAAGGGACTGAACACGCATGCTTGCTAATGCAGGAGATGCGGGGCATGAGTTCGATCCCTGGGTCGGCAAGGTGCCCTGGAGTAGGAAATGGCAATCCACTCCAGTATTCTTGCCTGGAAAATTCCATGGACAGAGGAGCCTGATGGGCTACAATCCGTGAGGTTGCAAAGATTCATTCATTGCTGAGAGTGAGCACTGCGCATGACTCTACAGCACAGTAGACTTCCATAAGGTGACTTTTGATGCCAAAGTAATAGGATATATGAAACCAAAGTGGAGAATTGCAAATAGGATGGGTCTAGTCTCAAGCACCTGCAAATCATATTAAAGATAATAAAAAAAGTAATAAAATAAGACAGTCATGAAAAGAAAATGCCCTTTGTTATGTATATAGTATATGCTTATAGAATATATGGAAAATTATAAAGGAGAAATTTTAAATCATGGAAACTATTTCCATCAGGAACAGACACTGTTAAACTCTCAGTTTAGCCTGATATTTTTGTATACCTACAAATATTTTGTGCTATTTTATATTCCAAATTTCCCACCAAATGCTAATTCATAAGCCTTTTATGTGTTATTAAATGGGCTTCCGAAACACATACTTTCAAATAGCAGTCTAATATTCTAACATTAGACCGTCCCATTTCATAAGGCCTTGGTATCTTAAGAGACTAGTGGAAAATATAATAAGGATGAGAATGAGTACTCATTGGAGAATGAGTAATGATTACTCAGCTTAACAACCTAAACCTAAAATAAGAAGGGCTGCAGGCATAGCAAATTATAGATTTCAGAAGATGAATAAGCACCTCAATTGAGGAGTCACCTCAAGGAAGTGTGTGCGCTTGGATATACAAAATGAAGGCACTGGGGTATATTTTTTCAGTGTAAAGTTAATGCTTATTTAGAAAGATATTTGAGTACCTATGTTTTATGAGATTGCACTGCCCATATTGTTGGATCTCTTTCTCCTATGCTCACTTTGAGGAAGCTACTGACTGGTGGGGGATCCCACATGACTAGAACCTACAGGGCACCGTTAGGACTGAGGGCAGCCCTCAGGAACAGACTGTGAGAAACTGAACCTTGTGATCCTGCAGTCACAAGAAACTGAATTCTACCAACAGCCGGAATGAATTTGGAAGTGGATCCTTCCCCAGTGAAATCTGAGCTGAGACCTCAGCCCTGGCAGAAACTATGATTGTAGCCTTGTGAGACCCTTAAGCAGAGGACCCATACCAGAATCTTCCCACAGAAACTGTGAGATAATCAATGTGTTGTTTTAAACACTTGACTTTGTGGTAATATTGTTCCTCAGCGGTAGATAATGTACCATGGTGTGTGTCCATATTTCTAAGGATGATGTGAAAGGAATACTGATAATGATTTTTAAAAATACATGCTCAGGACATTTTTTATTAAAAATTAAATGTTTATAAAATAGGTGATTGAGAAAGTAGGTCTTTAAATAGAAGAAGGAAATGGTTAGAGACTGTGACAAATCTTGATATGAGTTATATGACCATTGTTTCTTAGTTTTGTTTGCTGTTTTTTTTTTTTTTTTTAATTTGCTTAATTTTTTAAAGTAAGAGTTGGAAAATGAGCAGTGATTTAGTGGCATAGACAACATCACTCTGCTTTGGTAATGGGAGGGGTGGCCTGACTACAGGTAGCAATTGAAAAAAAAAATGTATGGAAAAAAGGAGTAAAGGAGACTGAAAATAATTGCTGCATCAAGAAAGAGAAGGATGAAGCGATGAGGAAATGAGGTTTCTGAAGGAAGATTGATTTGTCTGTGTGTGTGTTTAAGGTGGAGAGACTGGTGTGTGCCTGCATGCTCATTTGCTCCAGTTGTGTCTGACTCTTTGCAACCCAATAAACTGTAGCCCACCAGACTCTTCTGTCCATGGGATTCTTCAGGCAAAAATATTGGAATGGGTTGCTGTGCCCTCTACAGGGGATCTTCCTCAACCAGGGATCCAACCCACATCTCCTGCATTGCAGGCACATTCTCTACCACTGAGCCACCAGGGAAGCCCAAGGTGGAAATATTTAAACATTAACTTTAAGAATAATTGAAAGGGAGTGAGAGAAAGAACGACTGATCATGTAAAATTCAAAAGGAGTGAAAGAGTCCAATGTACAGATGGATATCCGAAAGCAGGTAAAGGAAGGACACCACATCTAATTTAACCAAACAGAAAAAGGAAACTGTATGTGCAGTAAGGTTCTAGCTTTTTCTGTGAATTAAGCATCCAGATAATCTGCTATGACTATGGAGAGATTTGAAGGAAGGGTTGATTACACCTTTGAGAAGAAAATCTTTGGAAGAAGGTACTGAGAAGAATAGGACTGTGAGTTTAACAGTAAAACTTCCTAAGACTGCCATGGAGTATATATAGCAAGCTCAACTGAGTTAGCTTTTTTATCTTTTAAGGAACATCTTTCCTCCTTTCCCTGATTTTCTGTAGGAATGTCCAGCAACCTTGGGTTTAGTCATTAAGAAAACAGATAATCAAGCTAATCCAAGGCAGGAGTTTTGCCAGATGGTTGAATAATAAGAGAGGAACTAAGGAATTAACTTATTGGCAATAGTATTAAAATAGCACAATCTTAGAATCAAATCAGGATAAAAAGGGAAATAAAGACATTAGAGAGCTGACGAATTAGAGGAAAGTCAAAAGGTGAATAATTTAAAGGTCCTGATGAGATGTAGTCAAATCTAAACCCGTTTTTGTACGACCTATAGTAAAAAAGAAAAAAGGTTTTTACATTGTAAAATGATTGAGAAATTATCAAAGGTGGATATTTTGAGGCATGTAAAAATGTAGTAAGGCCAGAAATATCAGGAATTGAAAAATTAAACTTGGGGTAGAGGAATTTTTATTCAAAAGATGACTACTGAATTGATACATTTGAAAATAGAGATGTTTCATAGTGAAAATGCGCAGGTTGAAACCATGAGATTTTTGCTTAGGGAGAAGCAAATCTCTAGTGATGAGAGGGTCAAAGAATTGAAAGGGTTCCTGGAAAGTCATTCATTCATATCGTAGAGTCCTTTGAGTGCCAGGAGCTAGTGCTATAGTCTCTGATGAAAGATTGGAGGCATGACGAAGTTGTAGTGGCATTCATAGGGAGAAAGTGGTTAGTTCGAAAGGTGCAAGCGCCAAAATAGTGGAGCTTTCTAAAACAATAAGCAATTGCCTTTTGGGAGGATAGGAAGTGAATATGATCAGTCTGTGCTGCTTCCTCAGCTTCTAGACCAGAGTGGTGGGAAACCCAAACTATCCTGTTGGGAGAGGAAGAGATGAGCTTTGAGGCTTTTTAAATCTCATCAAATCAAAGTCTTGGTCACAGCCAGAAGGAGCCAAAGAATATTTTTTAGACAAACTCTATCATGTGAAGAGTTTATGTTAGTGCCAAATAGAGTTTTAAATGATCATCTTACTTATATTTAGAACAGAGCATGATGAGTTAAGATGTTTTTCAAAATATCTGTATACTAGACTAATCTTGAATGACTATATTCTAAAAAATTTTATAAGTTCAAAAATTTATACCTAATATTTTAATTGTTAAATTTTAAACTTCTTTATTGTGTTAAACTGACATATAAGAAAATATTTAAGATGTATGATTCAGTAAGTTTTGAAACATGTATATGCTCATGAAGCTATCACTAAAATCAAGATACTGAATGTATCCATCACCCCCAAAAGTTTGTTTTTAATTATTACTATATTATTCTAATATAACATCTTATATTATTAAGTTAATCCTAATTTAACTTGAAGTATTTGATAGATTTTATTTCATTCATTTGTTCTTTCATTCTTCAGTAATGAATAAATTAGTACACTGAGATGAATATTGAGATGAGTACATGCCCAGGCTTTTAAGGGTAATGTCATCTAAGCCAGGAGTATAAATTTGGTTAGAATAAATATCCAACATATAAGTAATGAATATTTCTTTTAAAATCTCTGGATACGAGATTTTTACAAAAATTATTTTAATTTTTACAAAGAAACACATCCCTAAAATAAATTATTCTAAGATACAGATTTTATAAAATATTTTGCTCTGCAGATTCAATTATTCAGCATAGTTTTTAAAAGCATTTTATACTCTGTTAAATTCTGACCTTGTTGAAATGTGTTAAAGACACATATATATTCCTATATTGATTGTAGGATATTAGCTGTCTTTTATTCTGAGGTGAGATTGTCTTTCTGCAAAGTCATCCATTTCACTAGTGAGAATGGAAAGTATTGGGTTGCCTAGTACCCATATCTCTTAGAGTATTCAGGAGACAGTCTATATCTATAGTACTGCCTCTGAATGCATGCAACATTAGAAATGATACAAGAGTTAAGTTATTTAAATCCTGAAAAATCAGGGATTCATTTGTAATGCTACTTCTAGAAGTACCTGATAGGAGATAGTTCTTTAAAAAAAAAAAAATATTATTCAAATATTCAGTCAGTTCAGTCGCTCAGTCGTGTCCGACTCTTTGCAACCCCATGAATCACAGCACACCAGGCCTCCCTGTCCATCACCAACTCCCAGAGTTCACTCAGACTCACGTCCATCAAATCAGTGATGCCATCCAGCCATCTCATCCTCTGTCGTCCCCTTCTCCTCCTGTCCCCAATCCCTCCCAGCATCAGAGTCTTTT
>NW_011494832.1:7788692-7789181 GCF_000754665.1 Bison bison bison | reverse complement strand
ACTCTCAAGAGTCTTCTCCAACACCACAGTTCAAAAGCATCAATTCTTCGGTGCTCAGCCTTCTTCACAGTCCAACTCTCACATCCATACCTGACCACAGGAAAAACCATAGCCTTGACTAGACAAATCTTTGTTGGCAAAGTAACGTCTCTGCTTTTCAATATGCTATCTAGGTTGGTCATAACTTTCCTTCCAAGGAGTAAGCGTCTTTTAATTTCATGGCTGCAGTCACCATCTGCAGTGATTTTGGAGCCCCCCAAAATAAATTCTGACACTGTTTCCACTGTTTCCCCATCTATTTCCCATGAAGTGATGGGACCAGATGCCATGATATTCGTTTTCTGAATGTTGAGCTTTAAGCCAACTTTTTCACTCTCCACTTTCACTTTCATCACGAGCTTTTGAGTTCCTCTTCACTTTCTGCCATAAGGGTGGTGTCATCTGCATATCTGAGGTTATTGATATTTCTCCCGGCAATCTTGATTCCAG
>NW_011494832.1:7788368-7788592 GCF_000754665.1 Bison bison bison | reverse complement strand
AACGAGTCAACTCTTCACATGAGGTGGCCAAAGTACTGGAGTTTCAGCTTTAGAATCATTCCTTCCAAAGAAACCCCAGGGCTGATCTCCTTCAGAATGGACTGGTTGAATATCCTTGCAGTCCAAGGGACTCTCAAGAGTCTTCTCCAACACCACAGTTCAAAAGCATCAATTCTTCGGTGCTCAGCCTTCTTCACAGTCCAACTCTCACATCCATACCTGAC
>NW_011494832.1:7779046-7788268 GCF_000754665.1 Bison bison bison | reverse complement strand
TCTCTGCTTTTCAATATGCTATCTAGGTTGGTCATAACTTTCCTTCCAAGGAGTAAGCGTCTTTTAATTTCATGGCTGCAGTCACCATCTGCAGTGATTTTGGAGCCCCCCAAAATAAATTCTGACACTGTTTCCACTGTTTCCCCATCTATTTCCCATGAAGTGATGGGACCAGATGCCATGATATTCGTTTTCTGAATGTTGAGCTTTAAGCCAACTTTTTCACTCTCCACTTTCACTTTCATCACGAGGCTTTTGAGTTCCTCTTCACTTTCTGCCATAAGGGTGGTGTCATCTGCATATCTGAGGTTATTGATATTTCTCCCGGCAATCTTGATTCCAGCTTTAGGAGATAAAAAACTAACATGTTTTGACCTTGATGCAGATCTTTTCATGCTCTCAAAATTGAAATAGAACTTACTCTACAACGTCAATATAAAACAATATAGAGAAATATGGAAATGTTTATATATTAAAGCTTTGAATATAATCATATCAGTTTCAAAATACTTATTCTACTTAAGCTTCAGTTCAGTTCAGTTGCTCAATCATGTCTGACTCTTCGTGACCCATAGACTGCAACACGCCAGGCTTCCCTGTCCATCGCCAATTCCTGAAACTTGCTCAAACTCATGTCCATGAAGTCACAGATGCCATCCAACCATCTCATCCTCTGTTGTCCCCTTCTCCTGCCTTCAATCTTTCCCAGCATCAGGGTCTTTTCCACTGAGTCAGTTCTTCGTATCTGGTGGCCAAAGTATTAGAACTTCAGCTTCAGCATCAATCATTTCAATGAATATTCAGGACTTATTTCCTTCAGGATTGACTGGTTTGATCTCCTTGCAGTCCAAGGGACTCTCAAGAGTCTTCCACAATACCACAGTTCAAAAGCATCAAATCTTAAGTGCTCAGCTTTCTTTATGGTCCAACTTTCACATCCATACATGACTACTGGAAAAACCATAGCTTTGACTATACAGACCTTTGTTAGTAAAGTAATATCTCTGATTTTTAATATGCTATCTAGGTTTGTCACAGGCTTCCCTGGTGGCTCAGACAGTAAAGAATCATCCTGCAATGTGGGAGACCCAGGTTCGATCCCTGGGTTGTGAAGATCCCTGGAGGAAGGAATGGCAACCCACTCCAATATTCTTATTTGGAGAATTCCATGAACAGAGGAGCCTGGTGAGCTACAATCCATGGGATCGCAAACAGTCAGACATGACTGAACTACTAACACACAGGTTTGTCATAGCTTTTCTTCCAAGGAGCAAGAGTCTTTTAATTTATGGTTGCAGGCATCATCTGCAGTGACTTTGGAGCCCAAGAAAATAAAGTTTGTCACTGTTTCCATTGTTTTCCCATCTATTTACTATGAAGTGATGGGACCAGATGCCATGATCTTAGTTTTTTGAATGTTGAGTTTTAAGCCAACTATTTTACTCTCCTCTTTCACTTTGATCAAAAGGTTCTTTAGTTCCTCTTCACTTTCTGCCATAAGGGTGTTGTCATCTGCATATCTGAGGTTATTGATATTTCTCCTGACAGTTTTGATTCCATCTTGTGCTTCATCCAGCCCAACATTTCGCATGATGTATTCTGCATATAAGTTAAATAAGCAAGGTGACAATATACAGCCTTGATGTACTCCTTTCCCAATTTGGAACCAGTCTGTTGTTCCATGTCCGGTTCTAATTATTGCTTCTTGACCTGCATACAGATTTCTCAGGAGGCAAGTAAGGTGGTTTGGTATTCTCCCATCTCTGGAAGAATTTTCCAGTTTGTTTTGATCCATACAAAGGCCTTAGTGTAGTCAATGAAGCAGAAGTAGATGTTTTTCTGAAATTCTCTTGCTTTTTCTATGATCTAACAGATGTCGGCAAATTGATCTCTTATTATAATTTCTCCATTACAGATGCTAGAAAATGATGCTCAGAAAAAATATTTAGGTTAAGGGCACCCAGTTCCATAGTATTAAAGCAGGATTTAAAACATGCCTTTTTACTCTAAATATAGATCTGAAAAAAATTTCTTTCACTTACAAATATGATAGATATTTATAGATAGTTGATATATAAGAAATTGGTGCTTAACATTTGACATTATAATTTAATTATGTTCAGCATTTATTTCTTAGTAATTATATCTTCTTAGGTTTGATTTGTTAGAAAAATTTAGAGCTATTATAATGTAAGACATGGGTTTCTGAAGTGAAAGCTGTATAGGCAGAAGAAATAGCAACTGCAGAGGCTCTGAAGTGGGAGTGTGCTTAGCCAGGTTGGAAGCTGTCCATGAATTCAGTGTGGTTCCAGTGGCCTGAGAGAGGAATGGTATGTAAAGTGAATAACACAGCAGGGGCCAGATCAAAAAAGGACCTTAGAGACCACAATAAAGATCTGACTTTTATTCTAATTGACATAGAGCGGAAAAGCACTGATGGAGGGGACCTAGACATTTCCATTTACTGGGATGGGGGAAGCAGGTTTGCAAACTGAGGAGGTAAAAGGCAAGTACAAATCAACAATTGTATTTTAACAAGTTAAGGTTAAAATTTTTATTAGACACACAAGTGGAAATCTCTGGAAGACAATCAAATATACAAATCTGTTTGAGTTTCATGGAGGGAATGAGAAGCTGGATTTGAGATATTCAGTGCATAGATGTTCTGAAAAATCATGGTCTTGGGTGAGAGGATTAGGGGATGTACCAGTGGAAATAGGAGAACCTCTAGAGCATACTGATAGATTTGTTACAGAAATTTAACCTTATGCATTGGTGGAACTGCTTAGTAAGTCTCTTTAAAGTTGTTGCACTCATGTCTAATGCTGGGCTTTGAAGTCCACAGGGCAGGCAGTAAGAAGAGAAGAAGGGTATAAAATGGGAGAGGAATTACTAGCTGGAACCTGCAAGTATGAACTGGAACCCAAGGAGGGAAGACTGCAACCCCTGATAGCAGTTGTTGCCTCTGACCTTGATGTTGTGGGTGTATAGCAAAAGCCAGGGCCCTTAGTCATGGAGTTAAACACGCACACCTGACCCAGGAGACAGATAAGCAGAAGCAGGTTCTTGGAAAGGTGGAGCAGTTGCAGAGACAAATATAAGAAAATATGTATGTTACAAAATCGGAGAAGGCAATGGCACTCCACCCCAGTACTCTTGCCTGGAAAATCCCATGGATGGAGGGGCCTGGTAGGCTGCAGTCCATGGGGTCTCTGAGGGTTGGACACGACTGAGCGACTTCACTTTCACTTTTCACTTTCATGCATTGGAGAAGGAAATGGCAACCCACTCCAGCGTTCTTGCCTGGAGAATCCCAGGGACTGGAGAGCCTGGTGGGCTTCCGTCTATGGGGTCGCACAGAGTCGGACACGACTGAAGTGACTTAGCAGCAGCAGCAGCATGTTACAAAATGATTGTTGTTTCCCTTCTACCCTCCAAATCTCCGAAGAATTCCCCCTTTGGCTCAACCTAAATGGAAACAGGCCAGAAAGGGAGTCCTGGGGAAGGTAGCCAAGTTGACCTGGTGCAAATCCACAAGAAGGGGTGACTATAGGTAGAGAAGAGATGAGGTTGTAGGTTTGAACCATGTGGCACTCAAAGTAGAGCTCAGGAATATGAAGTTGTTTTTTTTTTTGCAAATGTCCTTAAATGCAGAGGGCACATCCTTCTTCATTAATTCTTAAATGTCTTTGGCTGCAAAGAGGATGTGATGGCTGGAGCTTGGACTGTAAGATGGAGGCCACCTATTGTGAGTGGATAAGCAACAAGATAGGACTTCCCATGTGGTGCTGGTGGTAAAGAACCCACCTGCCAAAGCAGGAGACATGAGAGATGTGGGTTCAGTCCTTGGGTTGGGAAGATCCCCTGGAGAAGGGCATGGCAACCTACTTCAATATTCTTGCCTGGAGAATACTATGGACAGATGAGATTGGTGGGCTACAGTCCATGGGTTGCAAAGGGTTGGACACGACTGAAATAACTTTGCACAGATGCACTAGTAACAAGACAGAAAATGCTCCTGTTAGTTATGTGCTAGTTAGCTCCCTATTTTGTGACAGCAGCCCTGGTCTCACCTTCAAACCATGTTAACAAAAGGGAGAAGTAAAATTTGTCACATTTAAATCACTATTGATTGGTGTTTTCTGCCACCTGCAATCAAACCTAATTCAAACTTACAGAGTGGATTTAGTAGAAAATACGAGGTCAACACATGAAGACAGATTATAGCCAATATTTTGAAGGATTTTATCTATAAATTGGTCCCTAGTTGGAGGATTACTGAAAATAGAGAGTTTTTTTATGATGGGAAATGTTACTACATTTTTCTGTAAGATTGGGGATTATCTAATGGAGAGTTATTATTTACCTTATGGGGCTTCCCAGGTCTCGAAGAGAAAAGAATCTGTCTGCAATGTGGGAGACCTGGGTTCAATCCCTGGGTTGGGAAGATCCCCTGGAGGAGGGCATGGCAACCCATTTCAGTATTCCTGCAGGGAGAATTCCATGGTCAGAGAAGCGTGGCAGGGCTACAGTCCATGGGGTCTCAAAGAGTCGGACACAACAGAGCAACTAACAGTTTCACATTTATCCTATAGAAAAGGATTAAATTGATACAAGGAATTGTGAGCTGAAAAATAGGAATAATAGAATTCTTGGAGAAATATTTACTTGTCTGATTGTTCAGAATGGGAGAAATTATATTTGAATTATCCTCTTATATAGATGTTAATATTATGGTTGAAAACTATAAAACCAGTATTCTTGGGATTCAAGCAACTTTGCATAATTTTCAACCAGGCTTTAAGGAAAAAATGTACCATATTTTTAATATTGTAAAGCTTGCTTTGTTGAAAATGACTGGTAAAGTAGACTTTTCATTTTAAAACATACATCAATCAGTAAATGTTTGATTCTCACCTTTATTTGTAAAACACATTGTTTCTTGTATTTTAGTTCTGGATAAAGCTTATCAAGTTTATTGTGAGAATATGATGTACCAATTAGCTTTTCATGCTTAGCTATTAAAATTTCATTCAAAGTGTACAGTTTTTATTGAAATTCAACTTTTATACCTTTCTTGCAATAAGTGATCCACCTTCAGATCATTAAGCAATTTGTTTAAATTCTCCTGCAATTAATTTTAGGCAGAGGTCAATGCACATATACTAATTTATTCTTGAAAACATGCTAATTTATTAGTCAAATCGAATACAAAGTGAACTTCTGGATTGAAATATTCTTTCCATTTAGATCTCTGGGGAAAGATATTATTTTATGTGGTTGTATTTTTTTGGCAAGCAAATAGAGTGAGGTTGGGATTTACTTGATATTTTGTTCATATTTTTCTTTATTTATTACCTAGTATAAACATGGGATTATATAAAGACATATTTACATGCAATTATATCATTGTGTTGGAGAAGGTAATGGCACCCCACTCCACTACTCTTGCCTGGAAAATCCCATGGATGAAGTCTGGTAGGCTGCAGTCCATGGGGTTGCTAAGAGTTGGACACGACTGAGCGACTTCACTTTCACTTTTCACTTTCATGTGCTGGAGAAGGAAATGGCAACCCACTCCAGTGTTCTTGCCTGGAGAATCCCAGGGATGGGGGAGCCGGGTGTGCTGCCATCTATGGGGTCGCACAGAGTTGGAGACGACTGAAGCGACTTAGCAGCAGCAGCAGCAGCAGCAGCATATCATTGTGTAATGGTAATATTAGACATGTTTCAAGTATAAGACACAATAGTGTCCTAGTGTCTTATACTTAAAGCACATTTTCACAGGAGATATTTTCCTATTTAATATGTATATTTCTGACATATTTATGGTCATCTCTTCAAAATTCTCAGCCTCTTGTTAAGAAATAGTTTCTGAACAGAAATTTTGGTGTTTTTTTAAATTAAATGTTTTATAAAGTACATTTAAATTATTTTTCCTTAACTACCAAGACCCATCTATCAGCTGCATAAAGTGGTCATGCTCAGAATATAAAGGGTTACACCATCAGTGGATAAAGCATGTTCTTTATTTTGTAATAGGAAACAAATTGTGAGCACAAATAGGCTTGCAATGTGGTTTACAATTGAAAGCATGTAGTACCAGTCTTGGCCTCCACATGGTGCTAGTGTTATGTACTGGGACATCACAAGCCAGAACTACCTGTTCACGCCAAATAACCACTCGTACAGCCCATCAAATATAATTCCAGTAATGAAATAACGGATTCAAATGAAAAGACACTACACCTGAAATCCAGCCTCTTTAAAATCTGGCTCATAAGCAATAACAATTTTGCCAAATCATTTGTGGAAATTATAGCAATGCTAAACAAAAGGTGAAATGAAATAATGAGTTTAGATTTCTTCTTTCATCTTTGGGATCTCACCAGTGGGTTCAACATCATGTTCTTTTTCCTATGGACTGTTTTCGCTCTTCCGTCGATGGTTATTTGGAATGGTGTTAAAGAAAGGAAGTCCTTGGGGGGAAAGAGTCTTCACAGGACTTCTGCCAGGTTTTTTCTTTGGTCGTTGTGATTCCTTTGAAGTCTAAGATTCACTCTCATAGCCAAAATGTTTTTTATTTTGAATATTCTGATTTTCTGTCAGATTCTTCACAACTTTAAAGTTAGTGTTTGTTTCCATTTATGTTAATGTGAAACAGGTACATTCATTGAGTTGATGGCAGCTTTATGTGATATATAAACGTTTATATCCATCTGCCAACTGTATGACAGTTGAAGATACTATAAAATATTACAAAATATTTGGCCTTTTTCCTTAGTTTCTTGCCAACTGACTAATGGATAATTGCATTGGCTTTATGTAAATCCTTTTCTTCTTTCATAATGGAATACAATTGTTTTCTTCATTTTATGTATTGGCCATTGTCCTCTGTAGAGTCAAAGTGAACAACTGAAAAAATGATCCAAATAATTACCAGAAAGAAATTAACCTCTGATTTCTAGATAGTTTAAGCTATATGAGTACCTTGCTTCTATCATACAAATATTTATTGAATAAACCTCCCTATGCCAGCTTGTTTGGGTCTGGTTTAACCAGTGATAGTTAAACGACAGTGGAGATCATAGAGAAAATGAAAGAGGATTCAAGACTTGAAATAAAAAAAGTTGAAAATATATTACATTAAATTATCACTTACTTCTTCCCTTCTTCCTTCCTTCCTTCCTTTTTTTAATGTAAATAATCCATAAACTGACCTTGAAAAAATTAGATCACTTCTTACCAAAAAGACAAAAAAATACAGGTGGTCTTAAATTCTAGAAGGAAATTAAAGAAGCACGACTGAGCGACTTCACTTTCATTTTTCACTCTCATGCATTGGAGAAGGAAACGGCAACCCACTCCAGTGTTCTTGCCTGGAGAATCCCAGGGACGGGGGAGCCTGGTGGGCTGCCGTCTATGGGGTCGCACAGAGTTGGACACGACTGAAGTGACTTAGCAGCATGGATAGATAACTTCTTTATTGCAGTTTATGGCATTTATTGTTGGCCTCATACTGAGTCCCTCTCTTAAGTGGACTGACTATAAATTGTTTTATTTCCTTTAGGTATATTAGTGGTAACGTTTTTTTGAAAATGTTGGAATCTTTTGGACAAAATAATATAAACATCAGTAACTATTGGTAAGTGAATTATTAGCCTTAAATCCTTTCTTGAAAACTTCTTTCTTTCCATGCAACCATAACTAAAGATGTGTTTGTGTGTGTATGTATGCCTATAAGTGTGTGTACATATATATGTGTGTATATATATATATATTTCCACAAATAGTCACTATTATTATCTGACAGATTCTTCTTTTAATACCTATTTTTTGCACAATTACTGCATGTTTCAATATGGAATAATGATTATTAATAGAAAAAAAATTATTTCTTGGGTGCCTTTGATATTGGATCTTTAGTAATTTTGCCTACTGTATTTAGCTCCAGTGTTGTGCCTGACTACCAATCTCCAAAGACCCTAGTCAAACCTAACAGCTTACGGAATGATATTAACAGAGTATACACTGCCATCTGACATGACCTTGGATGGAGGCTTTTATGTGGTGAGTTTAATCTCAGTCACTGAGGCTGGTTGTTCATTAAAGTACAAACTGCCTTGAAAGGTTTTTATTTTAAGACTATACTATTTCCTGTTGGAGAAGGAAATGGCAACCTGCTCCAGTACTCTTGCCTGGAAAATCCCATGGACAGAGGAGCCTGTCAGGCTACAGTCCATGGGGTGGCAAGAGTCAGACACGACTTAGCGACTAAACCATGTTACGTCCTTATTAATACTTAATAAAGATAAGTTCCAGATAGTGTAATAATTTGGAAGAGTCAATATAAAGTCTTTAAATAGTATTCTCCAAGAAGGCAAGTGTAATGGTTGGAACTCAGGCCCTGGAGTTTGGGTGTGAGAGTCCAGATCTGTTGCTTTATCAGTATTTCACAGGCTGTAAAAAAAAATCTGTCTGCAATGCAGGAGACCCTGTTCAATCCCTGGGTCAGAAGATCCCCTGGAGAAGAGTATGGCAACACACTCTAGTATTCTTGCCTGGAGAATCCCATGGACAGAGGAGCCTGGGGACTTACTGTCCAGGGGGTTACAAAGAATTGGACACAACTGAGCGACTAACACTTCCAGCTTCACCTCAGGGAAGTAGTTATTTGACACCTGTGTCCCAGATTCTTCTTCTGTGTAAACGGTGGTAAAAATGGTGTCATTGAATACGGCTGTTGTCCGGATTAAACTGGATTATATGTGAGTATGCCCTGTATGGGGTCTAGCATGTAGGAAGCAAATGAACATTTGTGTTATTATTATAGTAGTCATTTTTATTCTACTGAAACGGAATCAATTTGAAGTTCAGTGCTAGGTGCTGAAGACACTTATCATGGATCAAGAACAAGTCACCATCAGTGCCACCAGTAGCTCAAAAATATGTGTTAAAACAGGCATCAGTTCAGTCAGTCAGTTCAGTTGCTCAGTTGTGTCTGACTTTTTGTGACCCCATGAATCGCAGCACACCAGGTCTCCCTGTCCATCACCAACTCCTGGAGTTCACTCAGACTCACATCCATCGAGTCGGTGATACCCTCCAGCCATCTCATCCTCTGTCGTCCCCTTCTCCTCCTGCCCCCAATCCCTCCCAGCATCAGTGTCTTTTCCAATGAGTCAACTCTTTGCGTGAGGTGGCCAAAGTACTGGAGTTTCA
>NW_011494832.1:7759393-7778933 GCF_000754665.1 Bison bison bison | reverse complement strand
TTTTCGTCACAGTCCAACTCCAACATCCTTACATGACCCCTGGAAAAACCATAGCCTTGACTAGATGGACCTTTGTTGGCAAAGTAATATCTCTGCTTTTTAATATGCCATCTAGGTTGGTCAAAAAAACAGTAAATTATAATGTATTATTATGGAAGTTTCTGTTACATTTTTAAAGGTAACTAATTGGATCTCTGCCTTTATAAGGAATTCTCTATTACCTATAAGGAAGAGTATGTAGGGAAACCTCCCAGGATCTATAAATTAAAGATTTCTGGAGTTAGTGGCTCACGTAATTTCATTTTGCCATAAAAAGGGCATTAAAAAGTCACTGTTCTTTGATTAAAATCAATTAAAGATGATACCTATCTCAAAATGCTTATGCTTTTCTTTATTATCAAGGACATAGAAGAAAATTAGAATAAATCTAGTATGAGTCAGAAACAAAGAACTCAAGATTCTACCAAACGTAAATTTTGTTCAAATTTTATGTCTTTTTTAATAATAGATGATCAAAGTAGAAAAATAAAAGTTCAGTGTGTTAAAATAATTAACTATGTTGATGACATCAGAATGGAATCAGCCAAATCTCTTTCATACAAGCAACTAGATCAGATCCCGGCTGGTAGTGAACTACTCTCAATAACATACAAATCAGGGATAATTTAGTTTTCCCTTTTCCATCATCCTCTTGAATTGTTGAATGTGGGAAAAAGTGAGTCCAGACTTCTGGAATCCTGACCAATAAACACATCAACAGCCTTAGTTATAACACCCATCAGCCTCGATGCTGTAGTGGCCGCAGTAGCTGGCTGTATTGGTGACTGATTTGAGGTGCTCCAGAATGTAGGGCTAGCAGAAGTGGAGGAAGGTTTAGTGATCTGGAAGGTCGTGACCGCTAAAGAGAAAGTTTAGTTCACAAAGGATCATCATCACTGCTTTCGTGACATGTGGTTTCTAATGGTTTAATCATGGTGTTCTTGAGATGCAGCACTATTTGTTCACCTATAAATACTGTTCATGACATTTTTGTGTGCAGTGTGCAGTGTCACACTTTTTTGTGTGACATTTTTGTGTGCGGTGCTCAACTGGAAAAGCTCAGGGCATAGCCATCCCATTCTAAAAGTAACACAGGGATTCATGTTACTCAACCCTCAACTATCCACATCTCTCTCTAGCTATATTAGTATAATAACTTCTACTGAAATAAGTTTTAATAGTAGATAGGAAGAAATACAATATTAGTGACTTATTTATGCTATATGTTTGTCCATGAGCCTGTTTCCCAAAGCACAGTAAGTGGGTGCATTTAGTTAGGAGAGACTATGTATGCTAATGATAACAAGTAAACCAAAAGGCTTAACATAGTATATGTTTAGTTCTTGCTTATATAAAGTTTTCTGTGGGCTGGATAACTTTCCAGGGCAACTGTCCCTACTATGATGATTCAGTAATTGAAGATGCCTCAATCTTGTACCTTCACATTTTGACATATGGCCTCCTCCTTTTCTTCAACCTTTGTTGCAGAAAGTATTTGAGAGAGAAAGAATTGCTTAGTAGTATTTCACTACCTCAGCCTAGATGTGATACATGTCACTTCTACTCATTTATTTGGTCATAAAATTTCACATGTGGTGACATATATACAATGGAATACTACTCAGCCATAAAAAGGAACACATTTGAGTCAGTTCTAATGAGGTGGATGAACCTAGAGCCTATTATGTAGAGTGAAGTAAGTCAGAAAGAGAAAAACAAATATTGTATGTTAATGCATATATATGGAATCTAGAAGGATGTACTGACAAATCTGTTCTCAGAGCAGCAATGGAGACACAGACATAGAGAACAGACTTATGGACAAGGGTGGGGAAAGAGGGAGAGGGTGAGATGAACGGACAGAGTAGCATGGATGCATATATACTAGCACGTGTAAATAGAGAGCCAGTGGGAATTTGCTGTACAATTCAGGGAACTCAGACTGGGGCCCTGTAATAATCTAGAGGGTGGGACTAGGTGGGAGGTGGGAGGGAAATTCAAGAGGTAGAGGACTTATGTACACCTATGGTTGATTCATGTTGATATATGACAGAAATCAAACCTATTTTGTAAACCAATCATCAATCAATTACAAATAAATGTTTTAAAACAGAAATTGTCACAGGGCTTAGCGTAACTGCCAAGGGGCTGAGAAATGTAGGCTCCCGTATTTATATCCTATTTTCTTGGGGAGGAAGAAAAGAAAGAATGGATATTCTCAAGGGTATTAGTAAGTAGAGAGTCCCATCCCACAATATGTGAAATAATTTTAAGTGGTATAGAGAAGGTTTTTACAATTTTTGCTTGTTTTCAACATGTATTTGAAAAATGTAAGTGCACGCTGTAGCTGTGGCTTCATTTTATATAAATTTAAACTTAAATTGCAGATACTATAGTCTTATAAAAATGGTAGAAAGCGGCAAACAGATATCTAATATTTTAATAACACTGACCTAAAAGAACCACTGTGAAACTGAAATATTAGTATGTAAAACTTTAAGTAAACTGGGAGTACAAGGTGGGGCATTAGAATCTGCTCTTAGCCAATACCCTATGTGATTCAGCAGCAGACTGTCTTGGACCACATGCTGGGAGGATTATTTCAGAGGCCAGTTGCTCTTCTGCTGTTAAAATTGGGGAACCAGGGACAGGGGAGCCCGGAACTGCTGATAAGTTCTCAGTTCTGGCCTTTTTTCTCACTGCCTTGTTGCAACAGTTAACAACAAAGGGTTTGGACAGAAACATTTGACCTGGTAGGGAATACCTTCAGGACTACCATTTTCCTTCTTACTTGGTTTTTATTTTTGTCTCAGATTGTTCAAACTGGCAGTCCCACTCCTCTCAGATCAAATGTAATAATATCAATAGATATTACTGCTAGTTCCAAAAGCCTTTCCATTCACTTAAGCTCTTCATTCACTGTTGGAGCTGTCAGTTTTATTATTGTTATTTCTATTTACATGTTTTCTAAGGGTGCCTAGAAATCTCTCCCAAGGAAGGTGGCTTTGATGTCCTAATTTGTCTATAACATTCTTTCTCCATGATGATTAATAGAAAACTCTTTTACTTTAAAAAAAAAAAAGTTTGGTTTGGATGGTAAGTTGTATGATGACCCTGCTCCTGAGAATTCTTTTATTTTATGATGTGAATGACTGATTTGGTCCTAATGACTCTTCATTCCTTTGCTTGTGGTTAGAAGGCAATGGCAACCCACTCCAATGTTCTTGCCTGGAGAATCCCAGGGACGGGGGAGCGTCGTGGGCTGCCGTCTATGGGGTGGCACAGAGTCGGACACGACTGAAGCGGCTTAGCAGCAGCAGCAGTATCAGAGCCACACAGAGGTAGCCGAGGCTATGGTTAGTATTTTTAATAGTCATTTTGGGGGGACATCATCTGTATGCTTTGTATAGACTAGAAAAAAGGTTAAAAGGACATAGAGAGAAGTTAAAGGGAGTAAGCAATGACATTGATGACTGAAGGATAAACCAAAGCACATTTTTGAGACACCCAAAGGAGTTCATGAATCTGGCACAGACTTCAAAATGCTCTAACCTTATCTAAAGGAGGACATATAAACACTGAAGATGAATCTGGGTGTATAGTGGTATGTATGTAACTAGCATCCATAACATTTATCCCTGTATCAGTAGTTAATGGTGTGAATTCTGTATCCTAATGAAATGGTTCTGAAATGTTACATTGCTTTAGTTTCATAATAGGGTTAGGACAGGCCCTGTACAAGCTTAAATGGAATTTCATTTGCATGAGTGTAGGCATGCATTTATAACAAAAGTTATATCCATCATATTTACTTTTTCTGGAATCCTACTGTTAGATAACACATCTAAAAGCTGCTATTTAATTTCTAGTTATTTCAATTCTGGAAGAAAGTAAGAGGATTCCAAAGGTATGTTATAGCACACTTAGAACAACTTTTAGGTCTATAGCTCATCAGACTGGCTCTTAAAATATGCAAGTGCCTACAGAGACCACCCCAGCTTAAAAGTATCTAAATACTTCATGTTACTTTACTGTTAAATAATGTTTAGAGTTTGTTATCTTTTGTAGACATTGGAAATCTAATTATTTATAATATCCAGTGACATTTACATTTTGCTGAATATACTTTGCTTGTAGTAGAACATATCATGCTTAGGCAAATGGGTAAAGAATGCTTGGTTCTACATTTGTTTATATATAATGCAAAATAACTCTGTTTTCTTTTTGTTATAAATGCATTATGTTAAAACCATAATTCTCAAGAAGTGTTCTTAATCATTACCTTTTAAAATGCAGAATGAGAAAAAAAGTTGAAAATCATTTGTTGATCATTAACTTTAAACTATCAAGTCAAATATCCATTCAAGTTTATTGGTATCTTAAAATAATACCATTCATTTCCATGCCAACAGCTATGGAGTGTTTGGTTTAGTTTTTGAGATTGATTGAAAGTAGATTGTAAAAAGTTGACCTATTGTGTTAAGCTTATTTACACATAGTGTCTTGGAAAATAAATTCTAAAAGTGCATAGCAGTTGAACCCCAAGGTATTTTACATCCCAACTTTTCTAGTATCTACTGGGATCTGTCCCATAGAGAATCTCACTTACTATAGTTATCTTATATAGGAGAAGAATCACCTCAAAAGTTAATTATTCCAAAATTTGAGATGAAATTTATGACCTGCTTATAAAAAAGAATTTGCTTTTGATTTGAAGAATTTGCACATTTGAAGAATGGCATAAGACACTTTGTTAGTTTTAACACATCGACAAAACAATCACAGACACATTTTTTCAGGTTCTTGAAATGCTTTCCTTATAGCAGTTGAAAATGACATTTCTAAGATGCAATCAATATAAAAAGGCAAAAATGTGAAAACAATACAATTTCAGTGAAAAGGGGAAAAAAATCAATTTGGGTACTGAATGATGACAGATAGATTGTTTAAAATGAATCTGTATTTACTCAAGGGTTAATCCTGATGAGTGAGAATTTAAAAGCCCTTCCTGACCCTCCATCCTCTTAGGTTATACTGATTTTTAAGTAAGCAGCCTATTGTATATCATTCTCCCTCCTGATTCCACTTTTCCATCAAAATGTGAACTTCTCTCCTGTCGCTGAGTGACGCGGGGCCAATAATACTGGGAGGGCGGGTGGGACGAGGGCACGTGGACCAGAAACACTTCCTAGAAACAGCAAGTGTGCTGCTCAACCCCGCCTGAACTTTCCCGGTAAACACGGCTCGCCGACAGCGGCATCCCTGCTGGGTGGATCCTGCAACTCCTGGAGGGAATGGCACTTCTTGTTTTTAATTAGCAAGGTGAAAGGTGAATTAAAACTAGCTGTTTGGCAAGTCAGTGCAAGAAGCTGACTTCTGAGAGGCTTCAAGGAGCCAGAAGAGAAGAGGAGCTCCACGGGGGTGAAGGCAGTGCGTGTGCTGAGCTTGTTGTTGTTTTTTCTGAATGAATCGCTTGCATAAGTGACTCAGATAATACAGTTTCTTCCTGAATCTCCCCGCTTAGTGACTGAAAAGAGCTCTAGGCAGGACATGGCAGTGAAGATTCACTCCTTGGAATGTCCTCTTGCTCCGGGCTTATAAACAACTGTCCTGGGGAAAAGCAGGTTTTACATATCCAAACACAGCCTGACAAATGGCACTTTGGAACTGTGCTTTCTGATGACAACGCGTTCGATTTGTGACAAAGCCTCTCTCGTACGCTGCCCCTGGAGGGGAGTCCTAAGTAAAACTCACCCCGCCAGAGAGTGAGGATCGCAGCGGCAGGCAGCATGGCATCGCCTGGGCACCTCGTCACCTGGCTCCTGTGGGGCTACTTGCTGGAGCTGTGGACAGGAGGTCATACAGCTGACACCCCGCACCCCCGCTTACGCCTGTCACATAAAGGTAGGTGACCTTTTGTTTAGAAAAAAATGAGAAAAAAATTAAAATCATTTAACACTGATCTTTGGTCTCCAGACTCTTAGCATGCACCTGAAAAAAATTACTGCAAAATTGACTGAAGCTTCTAAGTACCTTTAATGAATAGGTCATGGCTAACCACAGCTGAAAATAGTGTAAAATCACAGGCTAACTTTAGAGATGTTATTTTTGTCTTGTAAATATTAGGTTTTGTTAATAAGTTCACTCACTAGCTGACACAACAGGAGAGAGAAGGAAGCAGGTTGTAAAAAGCTTTGAGGGGCTGAATCCACCAAGTTAGCAGTGGGTATTTAAATATCAATTCATGCATAAAGGGAAGCAAAGATGTTAGGCAAGGGCTGTAGAAATAGAGGTGCAATTGATTTTTTTGTTTTGTGTTGTCCATAATGGGGATGAGAAGAGGAAAAAAGATTCTTGAGAATAAAATGATTCCTTGCCCATTATAACAAAGTCATCACTGTGTGATTAAAATGACTCACAACTGTTATAAACTAGCTTTCCAATTAAATTGATTACTAGAAATTTTTTATATGTGGCAAGAAAAAAATCAGTTAGCAATCCCTGTAAACTGGTTTATATTGATTTAAAGTGTTAGATACTATACACTAGCATCTACTCTTTTTTTAATGTAAATTTGTATTGCTTAATTGAAGATCTATATTCAATTGAAACGTTTATTTTATTCTGCTATTATGTTTTGTAAAGCAGCATTTAGTCATAAATAAATGATCAAATGATAGCTTTTGCATCAAGGTCCTTAAAAGCCAGTCATGAATAGGTTTGATGACCCTTCCCATAAACAGACAAACAAGCAACAAACAAAACCCATATCTATGAAAGTGACTTTGCTGACTTAAAAGTTTTTTGAAATAAATTTTCAGGAAAGAAGTATTTGTTATCATTAATCATTGAGACAGATAATAGATGGAATAGTGAAAATTACATAAGAAACATTTTTCAATTGTGTAAGCTTTTAAATTGTCTCCCACTGTAGAAAGTATCCTGTATTTTTAAAATGAGTATAATTTTTTTTTAAGTGTTACTATTTTTTTAAATTTTATTTTATTTTTAAACTTTACAATATTGTATTGGTTATGAGTGTAATCTTTACCAGAAGGAGAAACCAAACAGGAGGCCTCAATTTTAATGACACTTTTTTTGTTGTTTTTTATTGGACAATTATCAGTTGATTTGATTATAGAAATGTCTCATTTTATAACAGCTAAAAATCTGTGGATATTTTCTTAGTTTAAATAGATTTCTGATAATACTCCCAAGTATGTAGCATAAATTTAAGAAACACTTGACCCTGCATTTGTAAAGTATTTAAAATATAGTGCCTAGAATTGGTACAATTTATTTGATTTGGAAAGATGTATTATGGTATGTACCAACATACATATTCCTAAGAAGGTAAGATCAAATATACCTAAATGCTAAAATTTGATGTGATGGAATATGGACACATAAGGATGTCAGAGAAAGAAAACATAATAATGGATTGTTTTTCTATTGTAGACAAGTGGATAAGCTGCCAAATTTGTCAAGTTACCATTCTGCTATGCATGGTATCAACCTTCTATACTTTATTACTCTGATGCTTATTTTTTTGATAGCTCAATATCAGTGTTTCCAGAGATACCTCGTTTTAATATTTTTCTTTGGGGAACTTCTAATTTAGTCAGAGCATACCAGAACTCTGGTACATAATGTTGTCATCAGCCTCATCTTCAACACATCTCTCTTGATCAGAGGAGTAACTGTAACTGATTTTACGAGTTGTGTTAAGTGATGTGGGAGGACCACTGCTTGTATCTATGGATACTAAACTGAAAACTGCCGTAAGATTTCCCCTTGGCTTTTCTTAACCTTTTGATTTAATGGCACTAGCTGAAAACGTGCAATGTTGTGCTTTTATATAAAGATAGTATAGAGTTACCTGAAAATAGGATGTTCCCACCTGTGCAGTTTAATTGCCAAAGTCAGTTACGATATCACACCAGAGATGCAACCTGAAGCAGCAAATGCCTCCTGCACTGCAGAGTAGGGACATTCTGTCCCATTAATACAGTAAAAATAACACATTCACCTCTCTACACTTCAGAATCAATGGACATTTTAGCAGTGTCCAAACACTGGGGACAGAATATTTTAGAGTATACTCTTTTGCTATCATAAATGATATCCAAATAGGTGAAATTTTAGTAGTCAGTAAATTAGGTGATTAATATTGTAAATGAATGTATGGTCATGAAAAATAAGATACATGAGACATAAGTAATCTAGCACCTTTGCACTGCTGCCTGACCCCCTGTGGAGAAATCCAATAAGGCTTCCTGGAGGTGGTCTACTAGATATATCCAGGGATTCATTTCATAGCAGTGGTCTATGCCATGTGGGAAAACGACAAGCATCTTTCTTATATCTTTCATTATCAAGATGGTGCTGGAGACCACAAGCCTCATGTTTCTTCCCAAAGAGGAGGAGAAAGTCTCAGTGTCATATATTAATATAAAGCTTTAATTAAATTATATAAAAATATGTTAAGAAAAAAAGTATCCAGGAATTGCCCTTTTTCCTCTCTCCTTCATTCTTCTCTAACCCTGGAAGTGGCATGTTCTTCAACAGAGCTTGAAAGGAGAAGACCATCAAGATCAAAAGGGAGAAAAGGAGGTGAGGAAGGGGGACAAAGAAGAACATTGGAATCAAATATGGAGCGTCTTATAGCTTATTCCTCACTGCTCTCCACCTTGAATTCTTCCCTCTTCTGCTGAATATCCATTCCACTCTGATATTAAGCAAAGATGCCAACTAAAGGCAAGCCTTGTAAATAAAGAAATGAAATTTGCCTTTATTGAGGCAATACATATATCTTTGAATGCCTTTTACAGGTTCAGGATAAATTGGGTTAACCAAAACATACAAAGATAAAATGGCAAGATTTTGTCCTGCCCTATCAGAATGTTCAGTCAACATATGGGTTGAGATTAACTATGTCAGACAAGTATTTGAAAGTTTCTCAACAGTTAAGAATTTATCACCAGTTTTATAGCCAATACCCTAAAGAAGATAATTTTGATATAATTAGTATGCATTTATAATATTCTACCCAAGGATGTCTTTCAAAAGTAGTTATAAGCCTCATGACCGAAAGGCATGAGAATGAAGGCAAGAGAATAGAGGCAGAGGTGTCCTGGTGGATTCAGGCACTTCCCTCTGCTGATGTCTGGTCTCTCCTTACTTTCACCATCCTGCATTAATGAGGTTACAGGGAAGGCAAAAATATAGCCTTCCTGATAATAGAGCTTGAAGAAGAAAAAAAACAAATGAGGAAAGAAACCCATGTCAAAGAAGAAATCCCAGTGCATGTGGAAAGTCCCAGAAATGCAATCAAGGGAGGTTCCAGATGGGGTAGGTGTTCAAAGACCCCAGAAGGGACTTCACAATTGCAGAAGCCAAGAAGAATGTCTGCTGATAAGCAGAGGGTGTTATCCCAGGATGTTTGATGAAAAGATAGCTAAATAAAGACATAAATATGGCAGAAATTAAACAGTGAAAGTCACTCAGGCTTGTCCGACTCTGCGACCCTGTGGACTGCAGCCCACCAGGCTCCTCTGTCCATGGGATTCTCCAGGCCAGAATACTGGAGTGGGTTGCCATGCCCTCCTCCAAGGGAGCGTCCCAGGAAGTGAGCCCAGGTCTACTGTACTGCAGATCGATTCTTTATCATCTGAATCACCAGGGAAGCCCAAATATGACAGAGGATCATTGCTAAAATATGTTGATATTATAAATGTAGATTTGAGCATTGAATACATATCTATACGTATAAATATGGGATAGTATTAACTAGTCTATCTGTATTTTAATATTATAAGCAATTAAATGAATATTTTTCATAGTTCAGTGAGCTCAGATTTGAAGTGAGAGGTCTCTACTCCAGCTATAATCTTTCCAGTTATACTATTGGTAGTTATCTGTGCCTCAGTTTCCTTATTTGAAAATAGTGATAGTACTGATATTTTTCACTGGGTTTTTGAGAAGATCAAAACAGAACAATAATACTATAAAAGCATACTTTATAACCTAAAAATTATCTTATTGATGTTTCCTGAAGACTGATAGAAAATGAGAATATTAGAAGGAAACATATTCTAAAGATAAACAAACTTTTGGAAATCCTTAAGTTTGGATATCAATCCCAGCATCTATAATGCTAGAATAGATGACAGCAAAATTTGGTCGTGATTTGCATAAAATTTGTAATCTATCCTGAATGCATTCACTCCAAATCCCATTTCGTACCTTTGACCTCTACTTATAGTAATTTATAAGATAATTACATCATCTGTATATTCCAAGTTTCATGGTCAATATTTTTACAGTAGAAGTCTGCATATATCTATTTATTATGCATACTCACCTTACACCACACATTTTAGAATTGTTTTTCCATTTATACAAAAAAAAATGAGATAAAATTCTAGGATAATACAATAATAAATAAGTTTTGAATGATTATCCTAAAGGTTGTAGTATTTATTTTATATCCAGGGCCAGTTGAAAAAAGGCAGTGACTGAGCCAGTTTTTCCTGAACCGGCTCATAGCTTGGGTTTCTCAGCCAGTAACTAGGTACTAGCAATAATGACATTAGTTTCACATCCCTGTGTGGTTAATAAATAAAACTGGTTATAAGGTATGATTCATGAAGAAAGTAGATTCAAAGGATCCAGGGGTGAATACAAACCTGATATCTGGATCTCCATGAGGGAGAGTTAGTGAGAATTAATTGATAAGTTTATTAAGAAACAGTTTATATTTGAAAAAAAAAAAAAAAAGAAGCCACTGGGTAAGATGAAAGGATTACAGTAAGTTTTGTTGAGTTTTTTTTTACACAGAATGTACTTTTCATAGAAGTCTATATAATGATTTTAAATAACACTATTCTTTGTATTTTCATCTGTTACAAATATTGCTCATGTATCACAGAAATGCACCTGGATAATCAAAAGCTTCAGAATGGCTCTATGAATTATTCAGTTCATATGTATATGTTGAGTATGACAGTGAGAAAACAGTTATCTTTAATGTAAAATAGGGTGAGGGGAGGTCAGAATTAGAGAAAGTTGTAAATAAATGGATTGGAGAAGGAAATGGCAACCCACTCCAGTGTTCTTCCCCCAGGGACAGGGAAGCCTGGTGGGCTGCCGTCTCTGGGGTCGCACAGAGTCGGACACGACTGAAGCGACTTAGCAGCAGCAGCAGTAAATAAACGGGGCCAATTTTGGACCAAAAAATGATTTAGTCATATAAAATCATGTCTCAAAAATTTTGTGAAGACTGTGTTCTATACATAATAAAGAACCAATACTTGTTCTTGACTAAAAAAATACATGCAGTAATCATGTTGTCACAATGGAATATTCTTTCAAAAGTTTGTGTTACAGTATTATTTTATTGTCCATGTCAGATTTGTCATTTAATGAGGGTATTTCATAGAGATGGTCTGTCTTCCTGTCTGGGATAAGATGACTTGGTGGCCCCAGTTCTATGACCATATAATAAAGCACCAAACATCAAATTGGTCATTGCTAGTAAAAATTATTGTTAGCAATCTGCTAAGTAGTTTTCTTTCATCAAAGATATCTGTTGGAATCATCCTGGGGGGTTCTTAGTGGGAGAGCATACAAAGATTTACATGAAAGATTTACTTTATCTTTGTGTGTGAAACTCTTCTGTGGTTTAGTAGAGGAATTTAGTCTGCAGGAATCCAGAAATGACACTTTGTATGCATGCATGCCCCTTCATACACAGCCACTGCAGTGTTAAAATGGTCTAGTAAGTTCAGTCTCAGAGAATTTAAAAGAAAACAAAGCTGAAATTATACCACTTACAACATTTTCCTAATGGCGTAAAGATTTCGATTATTTTCTTGGTTTAAACAGGATCAATTGCTATTAGTAGTCTTTAGCACAACATCTGATACTTTGGAATATCATATAAATTATACAAAGGATGATGATTCTTTTAATGGAGAATTTTTTCCAGGTATGGTTTTACATAACATTTGGAGCGTAAGAGAAACTATCAATGTCATTAGTTATTTCTTGGGCTTAAGCAAGCATTATTCTTTGTACTCATGTAAAGGATGATAATGACAAGACTGGATATTTTATCAGCTGGATTTTCTGGACTATGAATGAAAAAGATATGTTAATACCTCATTTGAACCAAGTAGTATAATTTCTGATAGTGGAGAACATTTTCTGTCAGAGAATGTGATGATTTCAAAAACAGGGATGTTTGTGGAATTGATAAGTTGATTTCCTATAGCCCTGGTGGGTGGTCAAAGCAATTGGTGGCTTGGGCCCAATGCTTAGTTCAGAATATTCCCACCATAAGGCCCCATTGCCCTGGTAACTTTGACTCTACAACTAGTATGGAAAAGGAAAAGAGAAATTCATGACTTGCCTGATTTCTAGGGCTTAAAAACATATTTCTACTTCTATCTTTAATCATCTGCTTTCTGGTCAAGGACTTAGCTCATAGCCTTGGCACAGTGCTCATAGAAAAGTAGTTTAGTCCCAAGAATTACAAAACACTCTCGCATTCTAATGTCAATAGCCTAAAAACTCTAGATTTTGGATGTTGCTTATGGCTGCATGACTTGAGAAAGTTACTTATCTTTTCTGGGTATGAATTTTCTCATTTTTAAAATGGGATAATATTTAACTTGCAGCATCCTGAAAGAATTACACGAGATACTGCAAATTAGTGTGGTAAATACTTTAGCTTTAGGAAGCTTTTCATAAATTACTCATGAATCAGAAGAGGTTCAGGGAGAATTAGCCTACTCTTGTTCCCTTTTTTATTCTAAAAGCAATCATGAGTTAATTATTAACTTAACCTCTTAAAATAAGGGAAAATCTTTAATCAGTTTTTTTTTTTTTTTAACTTGAAAGCAAAGTTTTTTGGTTTTGTTTTTAAATGAAGTCCACCTGTAAATGGAGTAGATAACTGGAAAGAAAATAGGATTTGGGTATCTGTTATGCTTGTAAGTTACCATAAGGTTATTTTATTGATAAATTAAGGAAAGTTGGAACTTTATCTGATGGCACTTTGGGGACAAGAGACCAAAGCCATAAAATAAACAGAAGTTACTAACAAAGGTAATTGTAGACCCAGCTTTGTAAGACACAATGGAACAGATATTACTAAGAACAGATCACACTGTCAGAAGTTAAACCAAACAGTGGCCTGTAAGCAATCAGCCCAACATACATTGTTTGCTTTGAAAGGGGGAGAAAGCTTTCCATTCTACCTTTCCCCTGGACAAACAGGTAAGGTATATGCTGCCCAGCACAGTTCCTTACCCTTAGTAGGTGTTCAGTCAGTGTTCACTGACCAGGTATGTGAATAAAGCACAATGATTTAGAGCAGCCTTTTTTTTTTTTTTTAAAGAAATGCCTGATACTTGGGTGGGGTGAAGAGTACCAAAGAAACTAAGGAATCCAGAACAAATATTTATGGCTCCTTTGATAAAACACACGAGGAGAAAGGCTGGGGCTTTCTCTGCCTGTTCACCTTCCTTCACCACAGGTTTGCATTGTGTGGAGCTACTGGGGCCTCCAGACACCTTCCAACAGGTCAACCATATTTTCTAATCTATAATTAGTCCCCTTTAAAACAAAACAAAACCTACTTTTTGATGCTCTTGTCATTCTTGAACGATCACCACAACTACTTCCTTTACTTCTCTATCATTTGTTTCTTTGACTTCTCAGTGTTGTCACCAACCCCCTTCTCTCTTATTCTCCCCACCTTTATTTTCCAGATAGATATTATGATTTCTTCCCTACTTTAAGCCAAAGATGAAATGAAAGCATTTTAAGTGAATGATGTCTATTTACTGGTCTGAGTTTACCTGAGTATTTATTTTATTGGCTAGTTCAATGAATAGAAGACATAACTTTACTCATTAGGTGTAAAAATGTGTTGAAATGTATGGCTTAGGAAATAATGAAATAGTAAATAGCTTACTGGTGACTTGGACAACTTACCCTGTTTATGTAACCAGAGGGTGGCTGATGTTCCCAGCACCATGACACTGTGGGGACTGGAAGGGGAGAATTAGGGTCCTGAGCAGAGCCTGCCAGCCTGTTCCCTCTGTGGATAATGTTGAGCTTAGTGTAAAAATATTAATTATGTAAAACTATTTCCAGGTAGCTTTGGTTCATTTTCTCTGAGTTATGATTTTTTAACTCATTGAAACCACAATAGACAGGGTGTTTTATTTACAGGATAGAGCAGAAGAGTAGCATCCCTAAGGCTATGTCTCAGTGGTGACTTTAGGTGGCGCAACCAACTCCAGAAGCAGAAAAGAACAGCAGCAGTGAAAATAGGAATAAAAACGTGAGGGGTCAGTTGGGGACATTGACCTTTTCCCTCCTGACTAGTTTCCTCCCAGGAAATGATGGGAACTGAGGAGAGCTTTAAATTCAAAGCTCAGGATGCACTGTGGAAATAAAGCGAAGAGGAAATGTGCTGACCGTGTTGCATATAGCTATTCACTCCTGCTGATTGCTTTTTTCCTAACCCTGAGTCAAAAATTTATCACAGACCATGTGACTTCAGAGATCCTTTCCAATTCTAGAAATGTAGGTCTCTTTCTCCTCCCAGTGTGTCTCATTTCTCCAAAACACTTTGAACGTTTTATTAGGAGACAGCCTGTGCTAGTGGAAAGAGTATGTATGGATTCAGAGTTTTAAAAAATCCTAGATTTGAATCTACAGCTTATCCTATTTGATGTCATATTATTGATGCTAAATCATTGAACTCCTTTGGAGGCTTAATTTCCTCCTAAGTACACAGGAACTAATTACTATCTCATGTGACTGTTGTAGAAAATAGAAATATACCATGGAGATGTAGGATATTGTGAAATAATGACATTATATTTTCTGACTTATGTGTCTTTAACTATGTTTTAACATCCTTGAGGGCAAGGAGTATTTTTTTGGTGAGATCCTTGTGGGCAAAATAAAGGGACTTAATCAGATCATTCCTAAACGCTGGAGGTTTAGTATCTACTGAGTAAAAACAAAACAAACAAACAAACAAAAGTTTTATGATTGTTTTTGGCTTCCATGTTATGGTCAAAATGACAAAAGTTTATTTCTTTAAGAGGTAGAGCTACTGCTGAATAATTAACCTGAGAGAGGCTTAGTTGAGCTTCATCTCAGAGGAGATAATATTACTTATGATACTTTTCTTACACTCTTCCTCCAAAGTAGGGGCTGAGAGGAGATAGACACTGGGATTAATCCAGTGCTGTACAAAGTGTCTGGGACTGGCAACACTAGCATCCCCTGTGAGCTACTGAATTAGGTTGTTGTTCAGTCACCAAGTCATGTCTGACTCTTTGTGACCCCATAGACTGTAGCATCAGTCTATGGGGTCCTGTCCCTCACCATCTCCTGAAGTTTGCCCAAGTTCCTGTCCATCGCACTGGTGATGCCATCCAACCATCTCATCCTCTGTCACTCTCTCCTGCCTTCAATCTTTCCCTGCATTAGGGTCTTTTCCAATGAGCTGACTGTTCACATCAGGTGGCCCAAGTATTGGAGCTTCAGTTTCAGCATCATTCTCTCCAATGAGTATTTAGGATTGATTTCTTTTAAGATTACTTGCTGGGCAAAGGGCTTTCAAGAGTCTACTCCAGCACCACAATTTGAAAGCATCAACTCTTCCATGCTCTGCCTTCTTTATGTTCCAACTCTCACAAGTGTACGTGACTACTGGAAAGACTACAGCCTTGCATATAAGGACCTTTGTTGCAAAGTGATGTCTGTGCTTTTAAACACACTCTCTAGGCTTGTCATAGCTTTCCTTTCAAGAAGCAATCATCTTCTAATTTCATGACTACGGTCACTATTCACAGTGATTTTAGAGCCCAAGAAAAGGAAATCTGTCACTGCTTCCACCTTTTCCCCTTCTATTTGCCATGATGTGATGGGACCAGATGCCATGATCTTAGTTTTGTGTTTTTTTTTTTTTAATACTGAGTTTTAAGTCAACTTTTTCACTCTCCTCCTTCATCCTCAGCAAGATGTTCTTTAGTTCCTCTTTGCCTTCTCCCATTATAGTGGTATCATCTGCGTATCTGAGATTGTTGATGTTTCTCCTGGTAATCTTGATTCCAGCTTGTAACTTATCCAGCCCGGCATTTCTCATGATATGCTGTACATGTAAGTTAAATAAAAGGATGACAATGAACAGCCTTATCATGCTCCTTTCTCAATCCTGAACTAGTCATTTGTTCCATACAAGGTTCTAACTGTTGCTTCTTCTCCCACATACAAATTTCTCAGGAGATAAGCAAGATATCTGGTATTATCATCTCTTTAAGAATTTTCTGCAGTTTGTTATGATCCACAGAGTCAAAGGCTTTAACGTAGTCAATGAAACAAAGGTAGATGTTTTTCTGGAATTCCCTTGTTTTTTCTATGATCCAGTGAATCTTGGCAATTTGATCTTTGATTCCTCTGCCTTTTCTAAACCCAGCTTGAATGTCTGGAAGTTCTTGGTTCACATAATGCTGAAGCTTGGCTTGGAGGATTTTGAGTATAACCTTACTAGCATGGGAGATGAGTGCAATTATCTGGGTTTGAACATTCTTTAGTACTGCTCTTCATGGGAATTTGGATAAGGATTGACCTTTTCCAGTTCTGTGGCCACTTCTGGGTTTTCCAAATTTGCTGACATATTGAGTGCAGCCCTTTGATAGCATTATCTCCGCGAGCTTTATTGACAGCAGTGCTTCCTAAGATCCACTTGACTTCACACTCAGTTCTGGAGGCTTGCTGAGTCCGTAATTCTGGGGCTCAGGATTCTGTGTTTTAACAAACCCTGCAGGGGATTCCTTTATTTTTTTATTTTTGGAAGACAATTGCTTCACAATGTTACTTTGGTTTCTGCCATATATCAACATGAATCAGTCATAGATATACATATGTCCCCTTCCTCTTGAATCTCCCTCCTGCCTCCCACCCCATCCCACCCCTCTAGAGAGTCACAGAGGACAAGGCTGAGCTCCCTGTACTACACAGCAACTTCCCATTAGCCATCTGTTTTACACAGGGTAATGTATATATTTCAATGCTACTCTCTCTCTCCTTCCTTCACTGTATGCACAAGTCTGTTCTGTATATCTGAGTCTCTATTCCCTGCAGGGAATTCTTAATGCACTCTTAAGCATGGGAAATACTAGGCTAAGTGTTTGGGATGATGCTACAGAGGAGCCTTGCTTTCATCTTAACTTTTTCATTTTTCCTCCTTCAGATCTATCACCCAGATATATCATAAGTGACAGCAGGTTAAGGTGTTATTTATTTAAATTTCCAAATTACAGCCTTAATCTTCAAAAATATATTTAAATTCATAAATATCGATTATGCCATTCTCTGCCTATTATGTTTTTCTATTAGATAAGATATATATATATAGTATATACAGTTATTGATAATCATTTAATATATAAATTAAATCTTTTAATAATTTTTCATGGCATAAACTGTGACACATGGTGCTATTGCTGAGTTTAGATAAGAAAACATTTACAATTAGTGGATTGTGGAAAAGCATTTTGTAAGATTCCAGGTATCCTTTATCTCTCAATGGAAAGTTTTCTCCGACCAATGAAGCTAGGTGCACTTCATTCCTGTTACACATCCTGATCTTTCCCTTAATGGATTCAGAAGTTTCTATATCTTTTTAATAGTTATTCACTCAATCATTCACTTAATACATAACTATTTGTTGAGCTTCTTCAGTGTTTTAGATACTAGGCATCATGCTAGGAATTTTAGAATAAAAAACATAGTTCGCTAAATGGAATTTAGTATACTGGGTTGTAGCCTGGAACAGTGCAAAAATATTAGGTAAAAATTAAGGAAATCTGAACGGAGTATGAGTTTTAGCTAATAATAATGTATCTATGTTAGCTCATTAACTGTGACAAATGTACCGCACTAATGTAAACTGTTAATAACAGAGGAAACTGGCAGTGGGTTTATGGAAACTTTTATACTAGTTTCACAACTTTTCTGTGAATCTAAAACTATTCTAATATTAAAAGTTTATTAAAAGACACACACACACAAACACACACACACATACTGTCTCTACTCAAACCCTTTCTCCAAGAAGCTTAAGACTAGTTGTAAAAGAGACAAGTTGTGATAAAGAAGGATTTTTTTTTTTTTTTTTAACATATTAAAGGTTAGAACAAAGTGCTACAGAAGCGTGGAGTGGGGGATGAAACAACCAGAGCTCAGTCTGGGAGGTAAATAGGAGGAGACTGCTTGAAAAATAATGAGCAAACTGTGTGTCTTAGACCATCCTGCCACCATTCCTGCTAAGCTCCCAGTGCCACCCCTCTACATATAATACACTGTCTCCTCCTAGACAAATAGGTATGTAATTAACTGAATTTCATTGTATTCATAGTTATACTACTGGTAGCATCACAAGCGCTCTCTATTCATGTTAAATTAAATGGCCTCATTTCTATATGACTTTAAGGAATTGTTATTTTCTTTGTATGACTAATATGAGATTAATACACATTCATGAGTAGATTTTGAAAGTTTTGAAGGCAAGTATATTGCATTTTATTGTTTAAATCCTTAGAATCTAACAAATTTAAGGTACTTAATAAATTTGGACTGTGAAGAAAGCTGAGAACCAAAGAATTGAAGCTTTTGAACTGTGGTGTTGGAGAAGACTCTTGAGAGTCCCTTGGACTACAAGGAGATCCAACCAGTCCATTCTAAAGGAGATCAGCCCTGGTGTTCTTTGGAAGGAATGATGCTAAAACTGAAAGTCCAGTATTTTGGCCACCTCATGCAAAGAGTTGACTCATTGGAAAAGACACTGATGCTGGGAGGGATTGGGGGCAGGAGGAAAAGGGGACAACAGAGGATGAGTTGTCTGGATGGCATCACCGACTTGATGGATGTGAGTCTGAGTGAACTCCGGGAGTTGGTGATGGACAGGGAGGCCTGGCGTGCTTTGATTCATGGGGTTGCAAAGAGTCAGACATGACTGAGTGACTGAACTGAACTGAACTGAATAAATTTATCATACCTATTTCACTTAATGTAAAAATATTTCATTATGTCTGAAAGTGAAAGTGAAAGTCTCCTGATGTACTTTTATGTCCGACTCTTTGCAAGCCCATGGACTATACAGTTCATGGAATTCTCCAGGCCAAAATACTGGAATGGGTAGTCTTTCCCTTCTGCAGGGGATCTTCCCAACCCAGGGATCGAATCCAGATCTCCCGCATTGCAGGCAGATTCTTTACCTGCTGAGACAGAAGGGAAGCCCAAGGATACTAGAGTGGGTGGCCTCTCGCTTCTCCAGAGGATCTTCCTGACGCAGGAGTTGGACCAGGGTCTCAATTCTGCAAGCTGATTCTTTACCAACTGAGCTATCAGGGAAGCCCCTTATGATGTCTATTCACATTAGTATTATCTATCTTCATTCTTTTTTTTTTTT
>NW_011494832.1:7661527-7759293 GCF_000754665.1 Bison bison bison | reverse complement strand
ATTTTATTTTTTTATCTATTTTTTTTATTAGAGGCTAATTACTTTACAATATTGTATTGGTTTTGCCATACATCAACATGAATCTGCCACAGGTGTACACATGTTCCCCATCCTGAAGCCCCCTCCCACCTCCCTCCCCATACCATCCCTCTGGGTCATCCCAGTGCACCAGCCCCAAGCATCCTGTATCCTGCATCAAACCTGGACTGGCCATTCATTTCTTATATGGTATTATACATGTTTCAATTCCATTATTCCAAATCATCCCCCCCCTCCCTCTCCCACAGAGTCCAAAAGACTGTTCTATACATCTGTGTCTCTTTTGCTGTCTCGCGCACAGGGTTATCATTACCATCTTTGTCTGATGCAATATATAACTAGATTCCTAAAAAAAAAAAAAAAAAAAGATGGCAGAAAGTGAGATGCTGGAACTTGGGGGAGCGTTCAGAAGTCAGGAAAAATGATAGGAATACTTCTCTTCTGTCCCTGCTTCAAAATGTTATGCTCTAGTTTGGCTTCAGGTTTTCTGTTACAAAAGTTATAAAGAGAAATCCAGAACAGCTTTAAAAATTTTCAGAAAATATTCATATTTTATTGAAATAAAGTACACAGTTTAGGCATAGAGTGGTTTGAATTCATCTGGGTCATTACATGATCAATGTCCCATTTCAGTTACCTTTTCCTCCCATTAGCCCCAGTTGTGATCTTCCAGTGTCCAGTGTAGAATCTCATTCGTGTCTAGAGTGATGAATGATGAAAAGAGAGACAAGTAATGCATGCAATCAAGTGACAAAGCCAAAAGCCTAGTCAGGACTTTGAAAAACATAGCAACTTACCTACAGTTTTGTTTTTAAAGGATGCCCTAAATGATCAAAAGCAAGAATGTTTTTCATTTTTATCAGTTAATCCCTGTGCAGAGGTTATTTTATGAATAATTTGACTATGCTCCCTTTTTGTTTTGTTAATTGATTAAATTTTAAAAGCATAGCTATCGGTAATAATACTATGAGAAGAATAAACAATTGTTACCAGTTTTATAATTATAGTTAGCTTATGTAAGATATTTTCCAACCAAAATTAATTGGGAAAGAACCAATGAAAATTTTGACTAAGGAAAAAAATTACTTTATTGGATATAAACCTTATAAAAATTAACAACATATTTTGAATTATTGTACCTTTGAGTTTTTTTAGTACCATATTAATTAATCAAATAGAATACACCTAATGAAAAATAAGAAATTAATGGACATAAATAGAAATTTCATAAATAAATTCAGGTGAAAACACACATTTGTCACTGCCTTTTACTATAAAGAGTACAAAAGTAATATGTTTTGTAAAGAAACATTGGGTAAAGTAATGGAAAATAAAAATTAAAGTAGCTCTTTCATTATTGATCAAAATGACATAACTAATTTTTCCTTACCAAAAAAAAAGAGAAAAAGAAAGGAAATAAAAAGGAAATTTCAAGTTTGACACTGTTACAATGCATAGATGCTATACATATTTCTGGTCAGATGAATGATATCTAACAGATACTTTATAATTGCTTAAAATGGGTTCTAGGATATTGAGCTTGCTGGCTCTTTAAGGGAGGGTCTGCATAAACTTGAGTTAAGCATATGGTGAATTCTTAGAATAGTTATACTACCCCATGTTTAAAATTTAAATTAAAAGGAAAAGAATTTTTCAAAGTCAAATGTTAGAATTTTAGTTGTTGGCATGTTCAATTGCCCATAAAATTGCACCTTCCCATTAATAAAGGAACACAAAATACTCTATTTTTGTTCATCTAGAATGAAGAAAGATAAAAGATGGGATTTTGAAATACTGGAATGGATATTATGAGTCACCCAAAAAATACCAGTTTTGTTACTTTATTGCTTCAGTTATGGGAAGGTAATATGTTTAAGGGCTTCCCTGGTGGCTCAGTGGTAAAGAATCTGCCTGCAATGCAGGAAATGCTGCTTTGATCCCTGAGTTGGGAAGATCTGGAGAAGCACACGGCAACCCATTCCAGTATTCTTGCACAGAGAATTCCATGGACAGAGGATCCTGGCAGGCTACAGTCCATAGGATCGCAAAGAGTCAGACATGAGTGAAGCAACCGAGCATGCGTGCACATAGCACACATGATATGTTTAAACTTCACGTTAATATATTTTGACTTCCTAGTAATTCCCCAAAGCAAAACTCTATTACAATAATATTTAAATAACCATAGAAAGAAGAAAAATATTACAGTTAAGTCAGTTATGCTTATAATTAAAAAACTATAATTGTGTCTTTGTCATTAAAATTCTCAGAAATAAGACAAAAGTTATGTGCTGGGCACTGCTTTTGACAGATTTTTTTTGCCAAATGCTTTTTGCTTGCTCCAAAATGTGTATGCCTAAACTGCAGTCTGATATATTTTAGGATTGTAGAAGAATTTTTCATATTTGGAGAAAAAAATGGAAGTCTCTAAGATGTCAATACAATTGAGCAAGAATAAAAATGAAAAATAAAATTAGAAAATTGATACCGATTAGAAAGTCTACATGCAAATCGAGCAATGATCACTCAGAAACACATTTAGATGCCTTCTATAACATTGGTCTTAGAGGATGTTAAATAAATAGAATACTAGGATTTTATTACATGCATTTATGCTTTGGAATATGTGATTATGTTTACTACACATTTACATTTCTATGTTAGTGAGCTATGTAACAGCACATTTTTTTTTTTAGATTGGAAATGCCATTTGCCCATTTTAGTCTGCTAATTTATACCCATTGTTTAATTAGAACAGACCTTGATATTGCTTAATTTTTGAACATCCAGAATTCTGGTAATATGAGAAAATATATACAAAATTTGTCTTTAGTAAATTTTGCTCATGATGGAATAAACTCTTGCCAGCAAAAGCATGACTATAGGGCATACTCTCTGCGTGAATGGTTTGTGAATACTGCAGTTTGGTTGCTGACAGCTCGGTTGCACTTCACTTCTGAGGCTCTCTTAGCCAGGCTCTGAGTTTGCATTCACTCTCCTAGCCACTGAAATTTCCTTTTGTCTTCACTGATGGTTTTTTTCCTCTTAACAAATAGGCCCAGCTGCTACTACAGCCGGTTGCCCACACTCCCCCATATTGCTCTTGCTGAGGATGGCAGCCAGAGTAAAGAATAACAGCTGGGATTGGCTTACTTTGGCATCTAAATAATTTTGGGTGGGTCCATTCCTAACTTTATTATTTCATTTAATTTCCTAATCTTTCTTTCTGCTGAACTTCTAAAAAATTGGTGAATGATGTTTTTTCCAAAATGTTTTCCTCATCTGGATTTGACTGTTTTATACCTGGCTGCTCAAAATAGTTCATTTTGCACATTGCTATTTTTTCCACTTCTCAGCACCATTTTGAAAACAATTGCAGCAGAAGCAAATTTATTCACGTGATCTTGGACAAGTTACTTAAACTTTTTCTGACTCAAAGAGGCAAATGATAAATAGTACCTATGTCATTGATTGTCTTTGATACGGATTAAATGAATGAACATTTGAATGCAGGTAGAACACTGGCTGACACATAGTAAATGTTAAGTATTTGATGAAAAGTCAGAGAGAGAGAGAGAGGGAAAGAGAGCATATGAAAGTAAGGATGGAGCAAGAGGGAGGGGAGAGAAAAAAATGAGGGAAGGGAAAGGGAGGGAAGAGTGGAAGGGAGGGACAGAGGGAGGAATCACTGCTGGAAAAACCAATAACTACACGTACACAATTAAGACCTGTATTTCACACTTAGCATTTTACACATCTTATTCTATATCCTTCCCCCAAAATCAATAATTAGAAAAAGGCTGGAGTTTAGGAAAGCGTATGGAATTTCCCAAATCAGAGAAGATTATTGAAGGTAGGAATTTTAATGATTTAATCCAATTCATGGCATCTAGACAGGTGGTCAGACACATTTTTCACTTTGAATTTGTACATTCTCATGGAAAGGAAAATCATTGCCTGGGAAGGAGGTCCATTCCAAGTTTTGAATCTTCTGATAAAGAGAAAAGTATTTACATACCTAATCCCAAATCTATCTTACTGTATCTTGTACTGTTTCACTTTGGTTCTTTCCTCTAATAAGACTATAAGTCACAACAGACCTCCAAATGTTTAGAAATAGTTCTCATGCCCTTTGTCGGTGGGTGAATATTCCTTGCATGGTTGTCCTGATTGATATCAGTGTTCTGATCAGGCCCCTCTTTGTTAATTTCCCCCTTATAATGGAGAACCACAATCAATACTGAAGAGATGCCCGCCTTGTTCACAGAACAGTGCCACTGCTAACTGGTGTCTTTTATTTATTAAAGCCACCTGAGTTGACAGTAGCTTATTAGGCAAATATGCCAGCCTATTGGTTTATGTTGAGATGACTGTCAGTTCTTCTAAGGGCTTTTCACATAGACTCTAAGCCAGCTCTTTCCTTTATTTCACACTTGTGGTTTATTTGTTAAAGATAAGGAAAACCCTCTCCTATACTCTGCTGTGCAGAATGTGAATCAGAAGCAGAGTAACAACAGCCTGTGGTGCCCTGGACAAAACCTGTAGTTAAACATTCCTAAATTCAGGCTGTTTCTGCTATTATGTATTTTCACTTAATTTTCTTAATACCAGTGCCCACTTTTATTGTCTTTAGGAAACTATTAGCTAGTTAGGAATGATAAAACTTGCATTCGTTGTAGAAATTCTTTAAAAATATTTAAAAATTTTTAAATGCACATTTTATGGGTTCATTTTTTTTGTTTCAATTTTTATTTTATTTTATTTTTTAGTATAAATTAATTTATTTTAATTGGAGGCTAATTACTTTACAATATTGTTTAGAAGAAGTGTAATGTAGATAAAAGACAATTTTTAAATTAGAAAATATAAAAATGTATGCTTTTGGCTTTCAAGGATTGTGTAGACCAGTAAATGTCATTGCTAATTTTCTATGTAAGTATTATAAAATAATCTATTTCATATAGTAAATGAAACATTCATTTGAAATTCTTTAATATGAAGAAATAAAATACAGTCTTTCTTCACTGCTGAAATAAATAAGAGATTTTTAAATGTCTTAAAATTTTTTATTTAAAAAGAATCTGTAATGATCACCACAACAGAATAACAGAATTAAAATACCATCGTAACTACGATCACTTGATTTTATAACTTTAATTTGCTGTCATTTTGTAGATTTCCCAATCTCTCTGGGTATTTGTACAAAATTTTGTGATTTGAAAAAATGAGGCATATGACTTTTCAGAATGATTTTTTTTCATTAACTCTATGTAAATCAAACAGTAAGTTCTATAAAAATGTGGAAGACTTAATGTTTAAAAAATTAGCATCATTAAAATTAATTTTTTTAAAAACCTATAAACTTTTTTTTACCAAACTTACTTAGTGTTAAAGGATTAACTTTATCAAATACTATTTTCCTATATCTCTTTATTAGTTTATAATCTACTTATACTTTTTTGTAATTCTGAATGTAGAGAAAGAATGACTAAGAACAGTGTTGAGTCAGGTGGTAGTCAAGTCCAAAGAACACTGCATTTGTCTGGTCCCACTAATGTTTTTATGGTCCATCTGCTTTATTACTGCAGCCTCTTGACTCATATCTTATTGTCAATCCAATCTACTCTTCATACTACAAGTAGAGTGATCATTAAAAATGCAAATCTTACTCATTTCAGCTCCTCGTAATAAATCTTTAATGGAAGGCTAGATACTGCTTTTTAGAGAAAACACACTCCTCTTGGCATGGTATACTAGGTTTTTTTGTGATCTGAACCCTGTTTCCCCTTTTTTTGCTTTGTATCTTTCTTGAGTTCCAATCTCCAGTAATAACTGAGTTTCATGACATTCTGGGCACCTGTTAAACTTCTTGCTCTGGACCTTTGTATATTGTTTGTGCTTCCTAGAAAGTCTTTTCCTTTCGTCTCCATCCTCCCTTCTTCTGCTGCTTACTGTTAATATCTGCTCATTTTTAGGAATTTAGACATGATATACTTTTGCCAGTCATTTTTTAACCTCCACAGCACTCCATGCACTTTACAATTTTTTTTTTTTTTTTTACTGTATTCCAATTGTCTATTTATCTATTTCGTTTACTATGGTGAACTCATTAGGTATAGGGATAATATTTTATTCATCACTATATCACAAACACATTTCACACTATCTAGCAAATAGTAAGAACTTATTAAATATATAGATGAATGTGTTGTGTTGTGGTCAACTTGTCTTTTCTGGCAGTCATTCTACACAAGAAACATGTGGGAAAAGCCATACTTCAGTGGCACAAAAGAATCTTTCTCTACCCCACGAGAGCCACAGATAGCCTGTTCATCCAAATTTATTCACAAATATGGTAACTCCAAACTTATTCACAAATATGATAACTCCAAATTTATTCACAAATATGGTATCCATAAACTTAAACATTTTAGGTTTGAATAATATTATTTTGTTGTTATTGTGAAAGAATACTTTTTAGGGTCTGCTCTACTATATATGAATTCCAGATCAGTATCTTTGTTTGATAAGATCTAATACTTGAAGCAACCTTTTAAAAAACTCATCAGTGATTTACAGCTTTCTATTTCATATAGTCACTTAGTTACCAATGTATCCAAATTATACATATAATAAAGGAAATGGGAGTCCTTTGTACTCTGTAACACAGTTATGGAAAAATATTTGATGAGGAAAAGTATTTTGGAAATATTATGGAAAAATATTTTGACATTCCTTTAAAGTTAACCTCCTTAGAGCATTTATTGGCTTTCATGTGTGAAATGGAAACTGGTCATTCTCAGAGACTTATATGTATATAAATACCACAGCAAAGTGAAGGTAAAGGAACATAAAACATAAAAAAAAAATAAAAATATTTTAATGATGGAAAGGAATTGCTAACAGCAATATTTTAAGTTAGACTAAAGTATATCTTACAGTTTCTATTTTCCATTTAAAATAATTATTCTTAGCATATATTTTGGAATTTTAACCAAATTAATGTTTAAATGAAGAGTGTAAAGTGTGTCAGTTGGAATTTTTGAAGAATGTTTTCTGACAGAGGTGGGATCTCAGATCGCATCTGGTCTTTAAAAGACAGGTAGGACTTCAAAAGGAAAAATGAGGAGGAGGGAATTACAGACCGATGCAAAGGCAAAAATGATGTGGAAATTGTGGCTTTTTAGGAGAAAGCTGAACTTTTGAAAAAAAAAAAGAACAGGAAAAACCATTGAGTAAATAGACTGGTGCCATTCTGCCAGATTCTTTCTATTAGAAGATTTGAAATGTGACAAATTTTGACCTTTATAAAATAAAATTTCAAATATAGTTTCTTTTCCTATTCTGGCAAAATGTTCCATCATATAGCTGGTTATGTCTAATGTGCGATATATGGTATTTCTGTTTGATCTAGAATGTGCTTGTACAAAAATTAGAAAGTGAGAAACCAGATTTTTTCTTATATAAAATACTGTGTAATATGAATGACAGTTGCCTTTGCTACTTACATGAAGCTTTGTAAAAATCCAAATATTTCTGTCCTGTGTGTCACAATTGTTGCCATAGTTCGAAATGTTTTTGCAGTATGTATACTCCTATTTGCCAAAAGCTGAAGAAAATAGACTCACACATAATTAACAGCAGCTACTTACCCCCAAATGAACCTAATGATAGAAATTATAAAAGCATAGCTTTGGAAAGGCCCTTAACAGATTCTCTAGTTCATGGCCTAGTTTCTTCAAGGGCATACATTTAACCTACAACACAGGTACTTATTGTAGACTTTTTTTTTTCCTTTTTCTTAATCATGCTAATCCATGTTACTAACTTTAGGCAGGATTGTTTAAAACCTTTCCTGATGAAAAAATTCCATTTAATAAATAAAGCCCTTGGGAGAGAGAGATTCCACAATAAACTCTTGATATTGAGCAAGGCTTAGTGTTTAGAAAGCTTACTGAAAACAAGCTCTTTATTATGTCTAAGGTAACTCCCCCATGCTTCTGCCATTTTCTTTAGTGTTGTGTGGTTGGTTAACTTACAACAGACTTGTTTTATAGTTAGTTTGCCTTTAGGTGGGAAGGTGTGGGTGTATGTGTGCAAACCTCTCTCCCCAAGTGTTAAAAACAATGATAGAGATATATGAAGTGTGGCATTATTAAAGTTACTATTTATCACCTTAGAAGTTTCATGTCATTTTCATCTGTAAATCAATTTCCTCAAAAACAGAAACAGCCTCCCCTTTTAACTCTCTAGGAGCCCCCATGCTCACTCATGGCTGCCCCCATGATGGTAGAGCCCGTCTGAGTCTGTGTTTTCTGTAAGCTGTAGTCTAAGCTCTTGTATTTTCCCAGGTTTTCCTTATCATCATTGTTTTATCCCTTAATAAAACCATTGTTTTAGATCCCTTAATGCTGCATTGTCTGCTAAGTAAGGTGTTTAGAAACAGACTTATGTGAATTAAATGCTACCCATAAATAATATAAGCTTTATGAACAGTATATTCACATTTTAGAGTATATATATATAGAGAGAGTATATATATATAGAGAGAGAGTATATATAACAGTATATTCACATTCACTGTTTGGAGACATCAAACCTCAAATTAAAGGTAACAAAGTTAGTAGTTTTAGGTTAGTTGTAGAACTATAAGCTGTACGGCTGTCACTGAACCCCTCAGAACAATGCTGGGCACAAAGCAAGTGCTCAATTGATATTAGCTACTGTCATTAGCTGTGATGAAGATGGCGACAGTAGTGGTCTTGTCCAAATATGTCAGGGGACGAGCTGTATTGTGTTCATTTGTATTTTCTGCCAGGAATATTGTGTTTTGTTCTAGTCATAGATATATTCAGTACATATATTCATTCATGTATTCAGTAAATATGTATTTGATTCAACCAAATAAAATCCTCTACTTAATAATAATAGGAAGTACTTAAACATTTACATTGTTGTGTAGAATCATTTGAACAGTTTATTAATCTTTTGATTCTTCATTGTATGCATGATAGGATTGCACATCCCCACTTCACCTCGGATGTTAACATGCTCTGTGACTTGCTTTGGCCAATTAAATTAAATCAGAATTGACAAGTGCCATTTCTGTGCAAAAACTGTCAGAAACTAATACCAAGTGTGTAAAGTTTCCTTTCCTGGCCTCAACAGTCACAGATGCACTTGCCAAGATGAAGGCTCTGATATCCTGGGTCCCAGAGTTACTTGTTAAGCAGGGTCTCACTTGAAGACTTGCCTTGATACATAAACTGAGCTAGAAATAAATGTCTGTTATTTCAAGCCACTGAGATTTCCGGGTTTTTTTTTTTTTATTGCATCCTAACCTGTCCTCTCTTGACTGACAATTGGCAACACATTTATTTGGGAAGAAAACATTTTTGCTCCTAGACATGACTAAGCAAACTATTTTCTCTGCATACAAATAAATGATGTTCAGGTGTCACTCTCCTAGCTGATTGTGCCATGCCAACTTTCTCTACACTACATGTGGTGAAATTCTTGCCTTACAAGGAAGAAACACAGCATCTGTTATATTTGAATAGGAAAACAGCTTCTGGCTGGCTGTCCGCAGTGCTGAATTGGGAATAAAATCTGGTTGGCTGTTTTATCATCTCCTGGATTGTAGGATTTAGGAGGAATGTGAGGAACCAGACTTATCTATATAACTATTTCTTATCCTCTTTTTTCCTCTCTGCTTATGTGTTAGAAAGTATAGAGGGAAGTGACAGCTTGTGACAGGTATAGTTTTAAATGATCACTTGGACAAACACAATCACTCCTCTGTCTTGGCAACAGCAACAAAGACTGAAGGGTGAAGGAAATAATCCTCATTTCTATAGACTTGGTAATTCTTTGAGAGACTAAATCATTATTTCTGGAATTCTTGTTTCCCTGCCTTCACATATGAATACTGTTTCATATTTTAAATGCTTTAAAAATGCTACATCCTTAGAAGTCATTTTTGTTACATTTTTTTCAATAAATGATTCTGATAAAAATTACATGTCACATTCTCTAATGGGAAGGAATGGGAAACCAGGGTGAAATATGTAGTTTTAATGACAACTATGAGAAGTGTATGAAAAAATGCTATTTTTAATTTGCTTACACCATCCTCAATAGTACTGGCCTTGAGTTGGTTCTTGATTTTTTACATTACTTTTACCATCTTGGCATTAAGAAAGAAAAATTATGATGAAAGGTTGACACATGGATTGTAGAATACAAAAGACTATTACATACAGAAAAATAGAGACAATCTTCATTCAAAAGCTTTGTTAATCGTATTAATATGGATTATTTTATGAACTATTTATGAGCTATTGCTCTCACATTAAATTAGAGTGAGTCTGTTTCTTTTTGTAGATAGTAGGTAGAGCCCCTTGTTATTTTAATTTTGGATGAAAAGAGTAAGAAAGAATATGTTATGAAAACAGTATTCTGTTCATATTGTTTTGTCATTTCCAGTGCTCCATTAAAAATAGCATGGTATTGTGAGGCTTAGTTCAAGCAATCATACAGTCTGATTCCCAAAGGAGGGTTGACAGTTCCTTCCGTATTTTACTTCTGTATGTCTTAGACTGCGTTCTGTGTGCTGTTTTCTTACTAACAGGAGGATGGTGAGAAGGGCAAGATGGGTTAAATGGATTCACTGGGAGATACAAAAAACACAAGTTTCCGTTGATTTCAGGTCTTAGAGTACTCATGAAGTTAACATGCTTCTTCCGTCATGAATCAAAATTACTCATTTTAAGTGCCTACTATTTGCTCAATGACATATGTACACCATCTCAAATCTTCCAAATGTCATCATATTATTATTCATACTTTATAAATAAGCTAAATGAGGCTCAGTTATTTAAATACAAACAACAAACCTAGATGCAAACCCAATGTCAGTCTGTACTGTTTGAATACAACAGGCTGAATTATGGATAGGGGTCTTGAAAGGTTATTTCCATTTAGTTTATCGAACTATCTTTCCAATGGTATATAGATTCGTCTTCATTATATTTTTCTATGTGAAATATTAGCTTCTGTAATATGTTTTAAGGATAGAGGGATCTTGTTTGGAAGTTAGGAAGGAATTTGTTCCGCAGTGTAAGAGTAGACCTATCCCAGAAATAGACAGTCATGTGTTTTACCTCATCCTTAATGACACTGGAGCACTCTGTTCTTTAAAACCCAGGGTTAAAATTAGGCAAAGCAGGCTTAAACTGGACAAACATGCAATTATCAGAATATACTCAGAATCAGGAAGACCGTGGGGGGTTGGGAGTTTTTTTGTTTGCTTATTTTTCTCATCATTTGAAAAGTCAAATTCTGGGTGTGTGACCTTAGTTGTTTTACTGCCTAAGTCTCAGGAATTATCTGGAAAATGTACCCGTCTTGAATAAAATTCAGTAAAGCAGGTTAAGATGAAAAGTGTCAGGGGTTCTGTTTTACATAAGGGAATCAGGAAGAGTATCTCTGATGAGGCGATATTTCAGAAGAGAACTAAAAGGAATATGGAAATCTGGGAGGAAAACATTATGAACAGGTAGACTGGCAAGTGCAAAGGCACTGAAGCTAGAAGATCATTTGTCCGTTCTAACAGCGAACAGAGCAGGAAGAAATGGCAAGGTGAAATCTGTGAGGCAGATAGGGAGCTGATCTGTGGGTCTTGTCTGCTGTGCTGAAGAGTAGACTTAAGCCATGTGAATAGGAAACCATTCGAGTTTTGAGTTACAGATAATTTGATCTGACTTTCAGATTGAAGAGGTCCCTGACTGCTGAATAAGTATTATATATTACAGACTTTAGGAACAAAATTTAAAGCAGGAAAACCAGTCTGGAAGCTATATAAATAATTCAGGTAAAGGAATCTGGTGGCTTGGAGGTAAGTGGTATTGATGGCAGTAGAAAACATATGAGTGTTAAAAATAGATGCAACAGAATTAGATGATAGATTCTTATGGGATGTAAGAGGAAGAGACGAGCCAAAAAATGCTTTCAAGGGTTTTGTCCTAAACAGCTGGAATCATGGAGTTGCTACTTCCTCATGGGGAATGTTTCTGGAGGAGAAAATATGCAGAGAGATTGTGTGGTGACTGGATGGGGACCTGAGGTCAAGGGAGCAATGACTAAAGATGGGTAATGTACCGCATGCTTGCCTGGTGGTGGAATGATCCGGTGAGAGGGAACAATTGATGATGCCAAAGAAGGGATAAAGTCCTTGACTAGGTTAGAGATAGGATTTTAGAGCAGGGCAGAGTTTGGGCTGTGAGAGGAATGCAGAAGGCTGCAGAGTATAGGGGAGAAGGCAATGGCACCCCAGTCTAGTACTATAGCTTGGAAAATCCCATGGATGGAGGAGCCTGGTGGGCAGCCGTCCAAGGGGTTGAGAAGAGTTGGACATGACTGAGCAACTTCACTTTCACTTTTCACTTTCATGCACTGCAGAAGGAATGGTAACCCACTCCAGTGTTCTTGCCTGGAGAATCCCAGGGACAGGGGAGCCTGTTGGGCTGCCGTCTATGGCGTCGCACAGAGTCAGACATGACTGAAGCGACTTAGCAGCAGCAGCAGAGTAAAGGAGTACTGATGCAGTCATCATCATGCTCAGTCACTTCAGTCGTGTCTGACTCTGTGTGACCCTATGGACTGTAGCCTGCCAGGTTCCTCTGTCCATGGGATTCTCCAGGCAATAATACTGGAGTGGGTTGCCATGCCCTCCTCCAGGAGATCTTCCCAACCCAGCAATAGAACCCATGTCCCTTGTGGGGGGTTAGGGAGAAGTGATGGTGGTAGGAGAACTTGGGATTTCTCTTCTTACAACTTCTAGTTTCCCACTTATATGTGAAGCAAGGTCCTCCACTATAGGAGAGCAAGAAAGAAAGATGTGTATTATTTGCTGGGGCTACTATACCAAATACCATAAGTGGGGTGGCCTAAACAAATGAAATTTTACTCTCAAAATTCTGGAGACTAGAATTTCAGGATCAGGGTGTAAGCAAGGTTGGTTTCTTCTAAGGCCTCTCTCCTTGGCTTGGTCATTTTTCTCCTGTGTCTTTACATGATCATCCTTCTGTGCTTATCTGTGTTCTAATCTCCTCTTCTTATAAACGATGCCAATCACATTCACTTAGGCCCCATCCTAATTACTTCATTTTAACTTAATTAACTCTTTAAAGAACCTATCTCTGAGTACAATCACATTTTGCAGCACTAGGAGTTTACAGTTTAACATATAAATTTGGGGGACACAATTCAAACATAAAAAGGGATTTGAAATATGACAAAAGTATGATAAAATTCTTGAGAATGGATAGGGGACATTGAGGATTGTGTGGCAGTGTTTCAGTTAATGCTATAAAACTATTCAATCACAGTCATATCATTTGTAATATCCATAAGATCTAAGAAAACCAAGGAATAACTTGAGTTAAAAGTTTTAATAACTCTGTTCATGACAATTAAATGTAAAACTATTTTCTTTACATATACTTTAATTGTACAGAATATAAAATAGAAAATAGTAGTCGCTCTAGACTTCTTCACTATGCGTATGTATGTTGTAGGTATTTTTACCGAGTGATTTGTATTTGTTATTTTATAAATTATGCCCACAGAGGGTCAGGATTAGAAAATCAGAAAAGCAGAGATTGGTAGAGTGAACTCTCTACGTCTTTCATCCTGTGACCTTCAGAATAAAGTCCAGCTTCTGCTAGTCTCTAAGACAGTCTTATGTTCACTGTGAAAAGTTGATGTGCATTCTTTGCTTTACATATTTAATACATAGTATACAATTTCAAAAATTTTATCTACAGCTTGTCTTTAAATCAAGATTTAATATTTCCTATAAATATCCTGATTTTATTTTCCAGTTCATTTTAACAAATTTAAAAATTATTTATACATCTAGAAGGGAATCTCTTTGGCTTTTTTAAAACTTTATCCATACTCACTCAGTATATAATGTTTAATTTTATTATGGTAATGTTTAAAATACAGTAGAGAATGAAGAAAACACATAACAAATATTTAAGTAGGAGACTAGAATACATATTTTCAACATTTCCTTTTGTATTATTGATGGGGCATTTTCTGAAATTCATGGTTATTCTATATGATCAAATATATAGCAGTGGTTGAAATATTATTTAGAATTTTTTTAAGAGAGGTAACTCAGAGAGGTAGGAATACATTGCATACAGCATAATGTGTAAATTATCTTTCTTAGTACATAGTAATTCGTTAGACATTTCTCTATACTTTCTCGATTCCTAGAAATTTGTCAGATGGCTTTTCTTTTACTTCTTGGCATGCATCCCTTGAATCCTTAAAATGAATGCAATTTTATGCTACAAGTTGTATCACAGTGCACTTTTCTTTCCCTTAGCTCTCTCAGACAATGAGACTTAGGCTTTTACCAACTTTGAATGCTTATGTATACTCATAGCCATTTGCATTGCATGCCATTTGAAAACCAGATGAATAATATATATTCTCTAGAAAAATTCAAAACTTTGCATGTACATTCAAAACATTGCATCCAAATTCAAACAATTCATGATTCCCATAAGGCAACCCATGGACATCCATGTACTTCAAAGTACAGTATTTCTAGACTAACAATAATAGCCTGGTTATACCAATTATGACTTATCTTGATGGAATATAATATATAACAGGAACGGGGGATGCTTTTGATAAACTAAAGCATGACAAAAGCAAAATACACAGTTATATATATGTTACATTTACAATGATATAAAATATGCATGCTCTGGACAAAAAGTTTAAAAACTTATATAAAATAAAAGTAGTTTTGTAAGAGTATAATAAGATTATGAATAAATTTCATTCTTTTAAAAATTTCTTATTTTTAAAAATGCTATATTGCTTTGTATTAAAAATAATATTGAAATATGAGAAACCTAGAAAAGAGATAATTTATGATCTCCGTAAGTATTCTCCAAGTAAGAATACTGGAGTGAATTGCCATGCCCTCCTCCAGGGGATCTTCCCAACCCAGGGATCAAACCCAGGTCTACCGCTTTGCAGACAGATTCTTTACTGTCTGAGCCACCAGGGAAACCCCAGAAAAGAGATAATTTATAATCTGGACACTTTCAGTCATCCCTTATATGCTCGTTGAGCATCATTATTTTCTTTTATCATCTTCCTTTTTATTCTCTTGAATGATGCTAAAATAATCTTTTAAAGCAATTCAGTCTGATTATACCACCTGTGCAGTTAAAACTTCTCAGTGGTATTTGATTATGGTCACTAAGGCTTATTTTCACGAGATGGTCTGTGTCCATCTCCCTACCATTTCTCCCAGTTCACCAGCCTTTCCCAGATAAAGCCTACTCCTCGCCTCTGTACTTGTCTCTGCACATTCATCCTCTTGTACTCTTGCTCTCCTTTCCTGCTGCTGCTGCTGCTGCTAAGTCGCTTCAGTCGTGTCTGACTCTGTGTGACACTGTAGACGGCAGCCCACCAGGCTCCGTCGTCCCTGGGATTCTCCAGGCAAGAACACTGCAGTGGGTTGCCATTTCCTTCTCCAATGCAGGAAAGTGAAAGTGAAAGTGAAGTCGCTCAGTCGCGTCCGACTCGAGACCCCATGGACTGCAGCCTACCAGGCTCCTCCATCCATGGGATTTTCTAGGCAAGAGTTCTGGAGTGGCTTGCCATTGCCTTCTCCGGCTCTCCTTTCCTAAATCTTACTAATTCTTTAGATTTCAGCTCCAAATATACTTCTTCAGGACAGTCATTATTGTCCAGTTTGAGAATAGTATCACATTGTTCATACTTACAGCTTTCTAGTTTTTATTTCATAAATTATTTGTGGAATTAATGACTAGTAAACCCACAGTCCACTTAATATTTTATAAAATATTTAAAACATGGATTCTTTCATATAGGTAAAACTGAGAGTGAAGAATTACAATTGTCTGACTAAATCAATATAAGTGGCCCTCCCCCACCCCGCACCCACCCCCTCCCCCGCCCCGCCGTTCCTTTAAGACTAACCTATGTAAGACAAGGCCTCTCACTAAGGTAGAGAAAGTGTTCAAGTGAGTAGAGAAGATATTTTACGACACTTATAATTTATGTCTTGAGATTTAGGCTGATACCATGACCCTAAAACATTCAGCAACTTTCAAATATTCAGAGAAAATGCAAGTCAATTAAGTTTAAAAATAAATCAAACATGTTATTTATTGTCATGTGGATACAATAGCCAACCAATTGAATCTATATTTCTTTAAAGTTATGTAGGTACTGCCTTGGAGGCATCCCTGGTAGCTCAGACAGTAAAGAAACCGCCTGCAACGTGGGAGACCTGGGTTTGATCCCTGGGTAGGCAAATCCTTTGCAGAAGGGAATGGCCAGCCACCCACTCCAGTATTCTTGCCCAGAGAATTCCGTGGACAGAGGATCCTGGCAGGCTACATTCCATGGGGTTGCAAAGAGTCAGACACGACTGAGGGACTAACACACACACTTTAGATCACTTCACACTGGGGATTCAAAAGGAAAGACAAATTCACTCAGTAGGACCTAATCTCAGCATCATCTCTACAGTTAGAATAGCACTTCTGAGTGTTCACACAGAAGCTCAGTCTTCCTGAACTATTGCCGGTTGTACTGACCAGAAAGCATTGGTATGAGTTGCTGTAGCATCATTCCAATGGATTTGACATTTAAGGAATGGTGGTATACATCACATCCTACACTTCAAATTTAATACAACAAAAATCATGAAATTATGCTACTTTTAGCTTTACCTTCAAATATTCTTGGAAGCTTTACTTTAGTAGATCCTATCTTATGATAGTCACAATATAATATGCAAATAGGAAAATACGTGTTTGTTTAAAACAATAATATCCAACCTGACATTTTTAATCTCATGAAATTACCTAGGAAATGGATGAGCTGCTAAAATATCAAGGCTAACAAATCATCAATTCAATGGCTTTGTTTAGATCACCCTGACAGGAAGAACATTAACCATATTGTTGCCTTTATTCTTTAAATCAAGATATTCAAAGGTTTTGCAGTTTAAAGTATAGTCAGTAATCTGAAAGTTTTCTTACCATGGAAACTTACCTAAAGCTGCAGAATGTTGAGTAGATATCTAATGACTGCTCTTCACCAAGAGGTAATTTGGGCAATTTCATACTTGAGATATGAAAACTTTTATTAATTGTTTCAGTTGTTCTTAATTTTTAAATTATATCTTTGTACATATTTAAGAGTTCATAAAATAAAAGGATTCTATGCATATCTAACTAGTAAGAAGAAACCACTTAGGTTTAAAACAGAAAAATTGGATCATTTCTACCTGAATACCATCTAAGAGCCCTAACATCCAAGTATTTTTTTCATAAATTATAGACAGCTTGATTCAGACTGTACACATAGGACTTAAATGGAACAATATATATGAAGTGAGGCATTCTCTTTCTTTTTTTTCATTCTCTTTATTTCTATACACTTATTGCTTCTTAAACAAATTTTGCTTCACTTTCAGGAGTAAGGGATGAAATACCTCAGTCCTCCACCTTGAAACTGTTTTCTTTTTTTTGTTTTGAAACTGTTTGCTTTGTAAATGCACTAATGCACTTTATTCTAACAGTCTAAGAGGCAGCAGTTTATCAGTATTTCCAGAAATGTGATTGTGTTGTGGTTCATTAGGTGAACCATGCAATTAGGGATATCAATCTTCCTTCTCACTACCTGAAGAAAGTTCTGACAATAGATGATTTGGTAAGATAAGCTCTACACGAATTTAACTTCCTATTTAGTTTCTTAATGCCTTAATTTTCTTACAGCTTTTAAAGAACACATGTGCAAGAGGATCGACATATTCAAAGAATGCAAGTGGTTGTAATAAGTACTTCTTTGAAGTACCATTGGGTTGTAGTAGACAGCTCCAAAGATTAAATGACTAGGTTTTTATACAGTATTTTATGCTTGTGTGCTCAGTCGCCTCAGTCGTGTCTGACTCTTTGCTACCCTATCGACTGTAGCCCTCCAGGGTCCTCTTCTGTGGGATTCTCCAGGCAAGAATACTAGAGTGGGTTGTCATTTCCTTCTTTAGGGGATCTTCCTGACCTAGCAATTGAACTCCCATCTCTTACATCTCCTGCATTGGCAGGCAGGTTCTTTACCACTAGCACCACCTGGAAAGCCCTATACAATATTTTAGGTGAGTGCAAATTTCTACAGCAAACAACATATTCATGTGGCTTAGAGGATTAGAAGATATTTACTTTTATGAGAAAATCATTGAACTTTGGTCTTTTTTTTAAACTTTAAAATAAAGCTCTACCCATCTCATTGATGGTATTAGAATTAACTTGCTAAACAACTAAACTTGAGGTTACTGCAAGGAGATCAAACCAGTCAATCCTAAAGGAAATTAGTCCTGAATATTCATTGGAAGGACTGATGCTGAAGCTAAAGTTCCAATACTTTGGCCACCTGATGTGAGAACTGACTCATTGGAAAAGACCCTGATGCTGGGAAAGATTGAAGGCAGTTGGAGGAGGGGAAGACAGAGGATGAGATGGATGGATGGCATCACCGACTCGATGGACATGAGTTTGAGCAAGCTCCGGGAGTTGGTAATGGACAGGGAGGCCTGGTGTGCTGTGGTCCATGGGGTCACAAAGACTGAGTGACTGAGTTGAACTAAACACAAGGGGCAGAGTACCTTCTGCTGTCCTTAGTAAAGTATCTATAGCAGCATCCAGTTTTGTTCTGAAAAGATGTACCGTATTTATTGTGAGTGGTTATAAGCTGTTTAAATAGTATTTGCTTTTGCTTTTATGCCCCCCAAAACATGAAACCTTTTCTCACTTCTTCAACCTGGTAGTATAATAACTGGAAGATATTCCTATTCATAGTATACTGTATATTCATAATATACTAGTTTTATGAAGGCAGTGGTTGTTCATATGTAATGGTAATTTTGTGATTTATGACCACCTCAAGACTATAGAGAATATGGCTTGTATTTCTCACGTTTTCTACTATATCCCATTGGTATTATCAACTTTATCGTGTCTCCTCAGAATGAAGCAGGGGTAGACACAGAAATGACATTGTTCATATCCTGAAACAGAGCTAGAGAGACAAAATTCCCATCCACTCTATTCCCACTGTACCTTAGAACATATGAAATCCTCTCTACGATATTCAGAGTTAATAAAAATGTTCCCTTCCTGCCTTTCTCCTTTCCCTTGACTCCTATTCCTTCTCCCTCTCCTCCTCCTTGTCCTCACATGAGTGCTAGCAGTAACGGAAATATACAAATAAGCATAGCTACCATTTATTGCACTCTTACTATATGTTAAGAATTTTGCTAAAACTTTAACTACATTATCATTTATCTTTACACACCCACTCCAAGGTGTATTTTATGTCAGTTTTTTCATCAAAGAAAATTATTTACATTAAATTAAACAAAAAGAGGGAGTGTATTATATGATAAGTGATGGTTCATGAACCAATGGCCACAATATAACCAGGCCTTAAGAAAAGAGAAGAATCTGATAATGAGAAGGACCTGACAATGTTAGGAACTCAGGAAGCAAAAAGCTCTCTGAGTCTCATATTTGCTTTTATCTCTATATCTTTGTCTTGGTTTATCTATGTATCTATGATGAAAGAAAGTGGTTATTCTTTGGTTTCAGGAGATATGTCAGTGTTAATAGCTCTTTCTCAAGCCCAACCCCAAATTCTCAGGAAGGAAAATTTGACTGAGAGCCTGAGTCAGGTATCAAGATGGATCCAAAAAAACCTTAGTTTGGAGAGCCAGCTGCACATGAAGCATATCTGGGGACACGTGTTTGGAAAGAGATCTTGTGTGCATATTACAGTGGACGGGATGGATCAAAAAGGGAAAGTAGTTGATCCAAATTCACACAATAAGTAAATGGCAAAGTGGAACTTAGGAGCACAAATTTTGTCTCAAAGTTCAAGTGGCATTCTTTGAATTGTACTGACTTTTGTATTCATTTCCTACTGTTACTGTAACAAATGATTATAAATTTAGTATCTTTAAAGAGCATAAAGTTATTATCTTGCGGATCTGGAGGTTGGGAGGGTTGGATGTTCCTTCTAGAGGCCCTGGAAAGAACCCATCTTCTTGTCTTTTATAGCATTTATAGGCCACTTATATTCCTTGCCCTGTGGCCTCTTCTTGAATCATTTCAAACCTCTGCTTTCTTCATACCTCTTTTTCTCACTCTGATCCTCCTTCTCCTTTCTTTCAAGAAGCTTTGTGATTGTGTTGGGTTCATCCAGATAATCCAGGATTATCTGCCACCTCAAAAACCTTAAATTCTTTACAACCTTGAAACTCCTTTTGCTGTGTAAAATAGCATCTTCACAAATTCCAGGGATTAGGGTGTCCATATCTTTAAGGAGGCCATTATTCAGCCACCACAACTCTCTAGAGCCAAGTCTGTGCCTACTTAATTTTGCCATTGCAACTCATCTTTTTATCTTCCTTTTGTAACCTCTCTTTCATGTATTTCTAGTTATCCTTATTTCTCTTAGATCTGTTTAGCAAAAACAAACAAACAAACAAAAAACAATTTTTATTGTTTTTCCTTGGTATTGCTTGATATTCTGCCATACTTCTAATAACAAATATTTCTTGGTCTTGGTAATTTTTGAATTCTTAATTTCTGATATAATCCATCTATTCCTTGAGAAGGACTTTGAAGAAAGTTTTAATTTTGACAGAGATAGAAATAAAGGGAGAGTATTTCATTTTGAATAATTTCAATGAACAAAGGCCCAGAGCAAGATATATAAGGTAGAACCAAATAAAATCATGTTAACTAGTCTGTAGGGAACATTTGATAGAAGGATGAGAGAGGAAAAGTAAAATATGGAAGCTGCATTTCTAAAACCTTCAAATTAATTACTAGTGTACTTATGTATAATGATTGGTGGAAAAATGATTTTTATCTCAAAATTAAGTTTTCTACAAATTCATTATTTATAAAATGTGTTTATTGTGTGGGAAAATGCCCATTTTTTAAAAGCTTGCTATTCTTACATACACTGACCTTTAAAATTCCAAAAAGGTCTTTCATAAACAATTGTACTATTTATTTAGAAACAGGTACACCTACACACACACATACACAGAACCACCAACACACAAGCAGTACCTCATGCAACTCTGGTTGTAAAACGGGATTCGAACAATATAGGCATATAACTTTGAACAAGAGTTTATTTATTCTGCTTATTTTGTTATGTAGCTCTAATGATTTTTAATAATACTGAATGATTCTGAATGTCTGGAATAAGTCTGTATGTAAACTGTTAGGTAGTAGGTGCCCAATAGGCTGTCTGTATACTCCTATTGTATTCATCTTGGATAGAACTATTCATATTTATGTTAAAAAATCAACTTAATTTCACAGTCATTAAGGAACAACTATGAAAATATTTAATAGCTATAAATCAACCTTGGAGCAAAAGTGGGTTATTGAATTTCAACTCACAGTATAAATGAACTATTTTGGCACTCATTAGATTAAAATGATTAAATTGCTTCTCTCTTGTGTCTCATATTCACATAGGAAGTTTTGTACTTTTGCTTAACCACAAAGTACTTTGCCCTCTAGAAGGAAAAAAATAATAATCTCATAGCTTTTTAATGAAAGGGACATTGTGTTATGTGTAACTTAATGTTTCCTCTAGATTTACTGTTTTAGAAAGGGCTAGAAGTGGAAAGTATTAGACGCTAGTGACTTACAATGACATCATTCTGTATTTAATTAAAGTGTGTTCTTAATACTTCACTAAGACTTTTAAAACCATGGAGCTCTATCTGATTTAATTTTTGTTCTCAAAAACTGGATTTCTTAAAATTTTCATGTTTGACATTATTTTCTGAAGTATTTATTTAAAAATAAATCCAAACATTTAAGCAAATTAGAACTGTATTAGACTGTGTTTATAAAGAAAAACGTCTATACTATTTACTGCTTATAAATTTATTTAGCTGGTCTTTACTCAGTGCCACATGTTTAGAGATGCAGTCTTATACAGATGTGAAGTCTAAGAGATATAAAAACATTTAACATGGATTTTGTTCTAAGGGGGAAATTGATACACAGTGAAGTATATAGCATTCCATAGGATGAGTGCTGACAAAGACATGTAGAGATGTTGTAGAAGCACAGAGGGGTCTAACAACAGGTTTCTAGAGGTGAATTATGTTGTCACTAAGCCTCAGGAATCTTGTTGACTCTGAATATTTGATTCCTTAAGAGAAGATTGGAATTCTCCTAGCTTAAGCTCTGCAAATACCCAGAGTAGCAAATTCTAGACATTATGTAGCATATTTCCAGTGGGAGGACTCTAGCCTGTATAATAGCATTAACTCACCACTGGGCTTTACATATAAATACTTGATTTTTACATATAAATACTGAGTTGTCTATATGGGCAAGCAAAGAATGGATGAAAAGAACCCAAGATCACTTTATAAAAGCCACTCATATTCAATACTTTACATTATTTAATTATTTCACTCCTTTCCCTCACTAACTCATTTACTAAAGTTGACCAACAGAAAAAAATGGCATCATTTATCATGGTGCCATTATTACAGTCTTTTAAAGCCATCTCTAAAATGATTACATTTTGATATTGTGAACACCTGATGTATATAGAAAGATCCTGGAGACATGCTAGACCCAGGATCTCACTGCGTTTCTGTTTTGGCACAACCCTTGTGCTGTCTGGATGGTTACCCTACACCTGCCACTGCAGGCAGATTTAGCTCACCTCTGCTCTAGCATTCTCAGCTTCAGTGGAGCCAACTATCATCAGTCTCCACATTCATGAGCGACTATTGTACATGTGAGAGTCTTGGAAGCCCTCATTGATGTATTTGTATGAGGCTTTACATTAATGGGCTTCCCTTGTGGCTCAGCTGGTAAAGAATCCACCTGCAATGCGGGAGACCTAGGTTTGATCCCTGGGTTGGGAAGATCCCCTGGAGAAGGGAAAGGCTACCCCCTGCTCCAGTATTTCTGGCCTGGAAAATTCCATGAACTGTATAGTCCATGGGGTCGCCAAGAGTCGGACATGACTGAGCGACTTTCACTTTCACTTACATTAATAGTACAAAGTTAGTTGCAATGCCTTCCAAATATTTTTCTCATTCTCAATTTCCAGAAATACACCATCTGGTGACCCTGGCCATTCTTTTAAGTTATTTCTAACTCCTTGTCTCATATAAATTCTTTTGTGATTAAGTTTGTCTTCATATCAGAGTATTGAAATATTAGTTGTTTAGGAACAGTGAGCGATCGTGGTGAGGTATTTGAATTGAGTTTGATGTTAGATCACAACTTGACCCTATACTATCTACAGAGTGTATTTTCCATAAATTCATATTATGTTACCACAGCAATAACCGAGAAAAGTATAGTTGTGCTATATTGTCATATATATGTTTAACTTAAGTTTGGACTAAGTCAATTATAGTCTAATAAAATGTAATGTCAATTACTGATTGGAAATGGGCAAGAGACATAGCTTGCTAAAATGAAACAATGTACATGAAAGTATTCACAGGACAGTTTCTAATATTAACAGTTAATGCAGTTCATGGAACAGTTCATGGACAGTTTCTAATATTAACAGTTAATACAGTTCTTGGAACCCACAACTGAGTGAAAGCTGATAACAAAATAACTATTGTGTTAAGCAAAACACAGTCAAGATAGTAAAATGGATAGACATAAAGAACAGAGTGCTAAGACAGTGTACTGATCTAATGCATTCTTACCAGAGAGTCCATAGGGATGGAAGATTACAAAGTGAATATCACTAAAGTCTCTTCTTGGCAGTGACAAGAAATAGCAAAAATATCCAACATAAAAAAGTATCAGGTTTTCTGACATGAGATCTGAGTCCTACAATAACAAGAGACCTTCATGCTCAAAACTTTGGCTAGACTTCCAGCATGATTTCATGTGTTTCATCCTGGTTCTTGTTTAGTCTGGGACACTGTGGGATAAGACTTTATATCACAATGTTAGAGTCAGAAGAAGAGATACGTACATGGATGTGTCCCTGACCAGGACTATAAAGTTTATGGGTGCTATCCATAAATGGATGATTGCACTGATGATTCTATAACCTGAGTATTAGTGATCTTTCTAAAAGTGTCAGGCTTTCACCTGTCCAAATGGTCAAGCCTTCAATTCATATATTAATTGAGGATGGTATGGTCATGGTGTTGAGTATAAATAGGAAATCTGCAACTGTGGTAAACCACCGATAGAACTGTCAGATAAGAGATCTCAATAGTCCTACCTTAGGAAGTTACCATTTTGAATTAGATTATTTGACCCCACTAATAATATTTCTCTGTGCCTAGGAAAATTGTAGGGAGCAGCCAAAAGATTCACATAAGTTCATATAAACATAGAAAGGTCCAAGTTCCAAGATACCATCATGTAATCAGAAGGTAGGAGCAGGGCATAAAAAAGAGACTGGAGCATACAACAGTGTATATGAATGTGTTAATACACATACAAATATCTCCTGTCTTTATTCATTGACAGAACCTAGAGACAATGACACTCAAGCAGCAATAAGAATTTTTAGTAAGTAGCATTCTCCATTGAAAGTTGCTGAGGTTCTTTGGTGAAGTGATTGGAGTGGTTTGACTGGAGTAGGGAAAATGCAAGATGAGTCTGGAGCTATTAAAAAAGGCAAAGAAAAGATAGAAAGAGAGGGAAGGAAAGAGAGGGAGGAAGGAAGGAAAGATGGAAGAAAGGAAAGAGGGAGGAAGAGAAAGGAAGGGAGGGAGGGAAGAAGGGAAGGTAAGAAAGAGGAAAGAAAGAAGAAAAGGGAACAGAAAGGAAGGAATGGTGGAATGTCAGAAGGACATAGGAGCCAACCAGGAAAAGCTTCCTATGGCCAAGCTGGAACAATTTGAGCAACAAATAAATTATAAAAGTATTTGATTATTACTGAGAGAATGACATAAATATCTCTGAGTCCATGATATTGTAAATAAATAATTAAAATGCAAATGAGACAATAGACAAGCCTTTTTAAAATTTTTTAATAATTTATTTTTTATTGAAGGATAATTGGTTTACAGAATTTTGATGTTTTCTGTGGACAAGTCTTTCTTATAGAATAATTCCAATTAAAAATGTAGAAGAAATGAAGGAAATAGAAAATCACAGTTAGAACACCATCAGATCAGATCAGATCAGTCGCTTAGTCATGTCCGACTCTTTGTGACCCCATGAATCGCAGCATGCCAGGCCTCCCTGTCCATCACCAACTCCCGGAGTTCACTCAGACTCATGTTCATCGAGTCAGTGATGCCATCCAGCCATCTCATCCTCTGTTGTCCCCTTCTCCTCTTGCCCCCAATCCCTCCCAGCATCAGAGTCTTTTCCAATGAGTCAACTCTTCGCATGAGGTGGCCAAAGTACTGGAGTTTCAGCTTTAGCATCATTCCTTCCAAAGAACACCAGGGCTGATCTCCTTTAGAATGGACTGGTTGGATCTTCTTGCAGTCCAAGGGACCCTCAAGAGTCTTCTCCAACACCACAGTTCAAAAGCATCAATTCTTCGGTGCTCATCCTTCTTCACAGTCCAACTCTCACATCCATACATGACCACAGGAAAAATCATAGCCTTGACTAGACGAACCTTTGTTGGCAAAGTAATGCCTCTGCTTTTGAATATGCTATCTAGGTTGGTCATAACTTTCCTTCCAAGGAGTAAGCGTCTTTTAATTTCATGGCTGCAGTAACCATCTGCAGTGATTTTAGAGCCCAGAAAAATAAAGTCTAACACTGTTTCCACTGTTTCCCCATCTATTTCCCATGAACACCATAGTGATAATTAACTGGGCTTCCTGCAGGCAAGACACAGTGATGGGTGGCAAAATTAGTAGACAGAAGTTCAAGGAGAAAGAGGCTATTTGCATACTCACAATCTATCCCTTCCCCAAACCTATCAGTTACAAATAAAAACATAGTAACTTCACAGGTTACTGAAGTATAAGATGCCCCCTTATAGAATGATCAGTGCAAACATCAGCAGACTTACCAAATCCTGAGCTTCTATTATGATGCAATGAGACATAATACATGTCTGTGGTATCCTTCCTAATAATGCATAACCTCAGTCGAACTTTGAGAAACACCAGACAAAACCAAATTGAGTGACACTATACAAAATAGCTGACTGTTTAGTGTGTCAAGGTCATGAAAGACAAGGAAAGAATGAACAGATACCACAGAATAAAAGAGATTAGGAAGACATGACAGCTAAATGCAACCTGGGACCCTGGTTTGGGCCTTGATACAGAATAATGACCTTAATGAAAAAACAGGTGAAAGCTGAACACATTCTGTAGTTAATAACATTGTACCCTATTAAATTCTTAGTTTTGATCATTGTACCACAATCAGATTTTACCAAATGAAAGGTATACGGAAATTCTCTGTGCTGTTTTGCAACTCTTCTGTAAATCCCAAATCATTCCAAAATAAAGTAACACGAGACTGAAGGAAAGTATGAATTGTTTTATGTGTCATGGAAATGTGAAAACCGTGGTTTAAGCAAACTACCATTAGGATGCTTTTGGCTGCAACAAACTGTTGGCAACAAAGACAACTTAATTGTCTTATTTGATTGCTTATTTAATTGAACAAATCTTTATGGCAGTGGTCAATCAAAATGTTGTTCTATCAAGACTCTAGCTTCTTTTAATTTGCTGCTGCTGTTAAGTTGCTTCAGTCGTGTCCGACTCTGTGTGACACCACAGACAGCAGCCCACCAGGCCCTGCCATCCCTGGGATTCTCCAGGCAAGAACACTGGAGTGGGTTGCCATTTCCTTCTCCAATGCATGAAGGTGAAAAGTGAAAGTGAAGTCGCTCAGTCATGCCTGACTCTTTGCGACCCCATGGACTGCAGCCTACCAGGCTCCTCCATCCATGGGATTTTCCAGGCAAGAGTACTGGAGTGGGATGCCATTGCCTTCTTCGCTCTTTTAACTTAGATTCCCTTTATTTTAGCTCTCCTTCACAAACCATTTTATCCTCATCCTCATAATGAGATAGCTGCAGGAGTTCTAGGCTGATCACTAGTGGCCAGAATGAGAGGCCTACTAATTTCAATGACTTGTCTTTAAAAAGGTAAGAACCTGTCTTTCCCAGATATCCTTAGGAAAACATCATCCCCCAAAGATCCAACTGGAATAGATTAGGTAGGATTCTCTTTACTAAGCCAACTGGAGATGCAAGGGGGATCACATGGACTGTTTGTCATAGGCCTGGTTTCTATAAGCAGTCACTAGCCCATCCTGGAGCTGAGGGTAGATTTCAAGTACTGTGCCCATCCTGGAACTGAGGGTGGGATGCTAAGCTGAGTGAAGCTGGTTTAAGTAGATGGACTAAAATCAAAGTTTAAGAAGAAGTGATTATTAGGAAGGAACAAAATAGCCCATGGTAACATTTTTCAAAATAAAAATTGTACATATGGTCTGCTACTAGTAAATATTGTAATACAGAAACAAATGAACAAACAAATCTGAAATTTACACCCTTCTAGAAAAACCGGGAAGGCTTGTACCCATCCTCTCTACAGCAGTGCTATAATTATTTTGGCAATCTGGTGAGACCCAGTAGGTTAACTTATTAATCCTTTAAATTCCATCACTGATTAGTCTGATCCCGTTTCCACTTGTTTCAGTCAGCATCCTTGGAAATGGTTCCTTTGTTTACATACATTTGGCACATCTCCCACACCTAATTTGATCACCTGCATTTGGAAAAACTGGCAATTTCATTTGAAGATTCAGGTGCCCTCATTAAAGAACAAAGCATTACATAAGCTTCCTGCTGGCTAAACAATTTAAAATTGCCTAACATAAGCTCCTCACCTTCTTACATACAAACTGTTACATGAAACACAAAACAAGAGTGTCTTTTGACAGAGAGGGTAAAAATATTCCATGCCCTCTAGAGAGAAACAATCTTTAATTGGAATAACTTGGCAAAGTTCTGTGTTGGCACCGTTCACTATATGGAAAAATCTCAGCCGCTAATGACAATAGTGAATGTGTTGGAAAGAAATGACAAAAGTGGTTTGTGTCCCTCCAAAAGCAAGCATAACTTTTAACAAATGTGAAATAAAGTGGCTTTCATTTACCTTTTGCATTTAAATATAGTAAAAATTATTATTGGAACTAAACTCAGTATTTTATAATAACCTCTAAGGGACAAGAATCTGTAAAATTATATGTGTAACTGAATCATTTTGCTGTACACCTGAAACTAACAACATTGTAGATCAACTATACTTCAGTAAAAGGGATTATCTGCGGGCAATTATAGTTTTACAAATGCCATCAATGGAAACCAATACCTGCATATTTTGTTGGCTGTTTCTATGCTGTATTTAAAAATATTTTAAAATATATGGATAAATTTCTCTTGCACCGAGGATCAACTGGATCCACATCTACAGGTCTGAAATTTCTGTCAATAGATCTGGGTATCCTACTGCTTACTGGTCTGTTCAAAATGGAATTCATGATAATACAACCCCAAACTGTTTTTCTCCCCACATTTCTACTTTCATTTGAGGGCACCACCACCATGCCAGTGACCTCAGTCTCTGACTCCCACTGTCATCTCTAATTCCTCCTAGCTGATTTTCAGTCTCTACATGCTGTTACTAAGTACCCTTAATTTTTATATCTAAGATTTTAATCTGTGCTTTCCTTTCCATTCCATTCCATGTAATGATCATCTCATTATGACAAATTACATATTTTCTAGCTGGTCCAAAATTCTCTCTTTGTCCCAGCAACCTGCTCCACTAACATACACACTCAGACACACAGATATACAGACACACACACACAACACACACACACACACACACACACCACTTTCAGAGACAATTACTACCTCATAGATTAGATTTTATGATCTTGTTTCTCCCTGCTTCAAAATATTTGATGGCCAGCTAGTAACTTAAGTTTTATAGGCAAGTCTCTTCATGCTTTGGTCACTAACTATTTTAGCAGTCTACTTCGGTAAATACTTTTTATGTCTCAGCCTCATGGACTTTATTTCATGTCCTTTTAAAAAAGCACATGTTTGTCTCAACCTCGAAGACATCTCTCTTTCCTATTTCTTTTCCCTCCCTGCCTTAGTTAGGACTACTATATCAAAGTACCATAGTCTGGGTGATTATAAATAGCAGAAGTTTATTTCCCATTGTGCCGGAGGCTGGAAATTTCACAAGTTCTCATGGAGGCCCTCTTCAGTGTTGTGCACTGTGGAATTCTCTTGTATCCTCACATGGCTTAAACTGGGCATCAGAGGTAGACATTCAAGAGGGCTACACGCTCATGACCTAATTACCTTCCCCAAATCCCATCTCCTAATACCATTACATTGGGTGTTAGGATTTCAACGTATGAATTTGGAAGGGACACAAACATTCAGTCCATTATATTCTCTGACCAGTTTTTCTTCATTTCTTTCATCCACTTTATTTTAGCCTGGTGGTGGTGTTTAGTCCATAGGTTGTGTCTGACTCTTTTGTGATCCCATGGACTATAGCCCGCCAGGCTTCTCTGACCATGGGATTTCCCAGGCAAGAATAGGGGAGTGGATTGCCATTTCCTTCTCCAGTGAATCTTCCCGAACCAGGGATCCGACTGTTTCCTGGTTTCCTGCTTGGTAGGCAGATTCTCTACCTCTGAGCCAGTTGGGAAGACCCTTATTTTAGCTAGCATCTCTATACTAATAATTCCCTAGTTTAGTGTCTTCAGCTGACATACTTTCCTGAATCCCAAATTTGTATATCAACTGCCTACTACTTGATATAGCCTCCTAAATGCCAAATTGAACCTATCACTTTCCTCTGCCCATTTGTATGTCCCTCTGTGTTCAGTCATCAAGTATTGATAATCCATCCCACTTGCTAAATATCACAATGATGTTAGAAGAGTTGTAAGCCTTTTGGCTTAATCTGAATAATGGCCATTGGTTGGGATGAGATAGGAAAAAAGTATAAATTTTTGTCTGCTATTTTAAAATAATATGAACCAGAGAAAATGCTAAAAATATAGGATAGACTCAATAATATTGTAAGACCTAGAAATAATTAATGCTTTGTAAATACAGCAAGCAAAATATTACCCCTAACATACCCATTTGACAAACTCTAATTATATATTTATTCATTTTAATCTAGCCTCTGTCATACTTAGCACAAAGCATGAGTTTGATATTGAATAGTAATCCTCATTTAGAGCAGCTGAATAACTTAGAAGTCCCAATTTCATCCTTTTCCATGTAAATGATATTCCAAAAATAAGAGCATTACCATATATAGTATTTCTAAAGTTTATGGCAAATATTATTTTCATCATGCTCTCTATAAACTCTGGTAAAAATATGCATTAGCATATTAACATCATGCTCTGTGAATATGCAAATACCTATAAATATTTTTTATTCTCACAATTAAAATAGAACATTCATTATAGTTATAAAGAAATGTGGTTAGTGGTTATATATTTTGTATGACTATATCTTCAAATGGATTTCATGTTATAAGTGATCAAAGATATTTGCCTTAGAATTATGTAGAAAAAAATGATATCCTCAGCCGATCCTTGTCCCATTTGCTGTTTACTCTTGTCTTATCAAGTAGAGCTCTAGTTCTAGTTTTTCTAGATAAGTGACATAAGCACACTAAACTTCAATGATCATTATGAAAAGGAAAAAAGCTTTGAAATTCAAAACAATACCAGTTTTCATATATTTTTGAAAAGTTTTAAATGTTTGTTTTAATTCATATCATGTGAAATTGCTAATTTTTCATCATTTTGCTTATAAAAATTGCAGTCTTTATGATTAATTTATATGGTTTAATCCCAAGCAGTTAAATCTATTCAAAGTCCTTAATTTCTATGTATAAAAACTACACATTAAATAGAAACATTGAAAGGATATTTGAACTCAGCTTTATTAAATGGTAGCTAAACCTATTTTTGTTAAGGTTGCATTATATATGATAAATATAATGCATATTTTTATATCTTGCATTTTGTTCAAACTCAGGATGTGGCACACTCTGAGCAATGTGTAGACAGGAAGAAAATCACCACACTACAAGAATAAACAATTATAACTTGCTACTGACAGCAGGTTTCATGATACTCTATAATCTATTAAAGATTTGCATATATACAAAAACATTTTAAAACTCACAGTTCTGATGGTATGTTTACATTTTCCTTACCTAGATTGTACCAATGTTATTTCTAATGGCAGTAACACTAAACATTTGTTTATTTGTTCTGTTGAAAATTACTCTTTCTTTGCAGATAACTGGGATAATTATAATGTGCGGATCATGTATGGAAATAAGTTGACAGAAAATTAATAACTTCTTCATCAATAACTGGTAGCTTAAATCAATTTCACTAATGAAAATTATTATTATTTCATTTTGACTAATGTTTATAAAACATTTTTTTTGGATGTTTGCCTCAATTAAGAGGCAATTTAATTTTCAAATAACAGAAAACACAACTAACAGTGAGTTGGCAATAAGAAAGGTCTTCCCAGGTGGCTCATTGGTAAAGAATTTGCCTGCCAGGCAGGAGTTGTGGGTTTGATCCCTGAGTTGGCAAGATCCCCTGTAGAAGGAAATGGCAACCCAGTCCAGTATTCTTGCTTGGGAAATCCCATGGACAGAGGAGACTGATGGACTAGAGTCCATAGGGTCACAGGAGTCAGACACAACTTCGGGACTAAACAGTAGCAGTAAGAGGATTATTGTCTCACATCCCAGAAAGAGTTCTGCAATGACATCAAAGATCCTGTCCTTTATTTCATGTGCTGATTTTGATACATTAACTTCTGTGATTCCCTTCAGAGCCCCAACATGTCATTATAGGCATCACAGGTAGACAGCAAAATCGAGAAGAAAAAGACTGTTCTTTTCTATGCAGCTATTTATTTTCTTTTATTTTTCATGCAGCTGTTTTTACAAGAAAGAAAATCACTCCCTTGTCCACTGTTTTTATTGGACAAAACTACATCGTACACCTCTGACAGAGTCAGTCATTGGCTAAGAAAAGGGAATTACTTTACAGGCTCAGACTAAACAATATCTCACTTTGTAGCTCTTCTCCGTACACATGGCAACAGTAATTGTGAATACTCAGACAAAATAGGAGCTCTGTCAGCAAGAAAGCATATAGTACCTTCCATTAGGCAACCTGATGTTTCCAAGTCATCAAGCACGTTTATGTACTAGACCTTGCCAATGAATCTATTCATTCCCATTAAACACATCTGGGTATTTAATAGCTCTGTCTAAACATCTATTTAATATAGAAAAATGTCTGGAAAGATACACAGCAAACTTAAGTAACTCTAGGAAGCAAAATAGGGAATACAAGGAGCAATTACTTTCAGTTTTTAATTTATATGCTTCTATAGTGTTTGATGTTTTACGGTGAGGATTTATTAATCTTGTACTTTAAAACAAAAAAAAAAAAACAGTTTTTCCTAACTCTGTGTAAATTGCAAAATAATTCCATTAAAAAGAAATATTCTTTCTACATTTTTTTTAAACAAGCAGAATATAGCATGTGTCAGAGAGCAAACTATTATGTATTGATCTGAGGAAACCATTTCTCAGGATGCAAGGGGTTCATCATTGGACATGGTATACAGAAGTTAGAATGATATTTGAGAAACATCTTTAAATGAAACAGTTTTTCATTAAACTGTTGGGCCACTTGATACCCAGAATTTCTACACTATTCAGATCTCTACCTACCTGTAAAATAGCCCCTAACCACTGTAGTTATGCACTTGCAGTCTTAGCTAGTCTAAATTGAGACATACTTTAAGTGTAAAATAGATACTAATTTTTAATAAATATATAATTTTCAATGCATTTTATATTGATTGCATATTGAAATAATAGTTTAGATAGATTTGGCTAACAAAAACATTATTTAAACTATTTCCATCTGATTCTTATTTACTGTTTTAAGACAGTAAAGAAGACAAATAAGACAAAGTTACATATGTGGTTTGCGCCTATGACTCGCACTGTATTTCTATTTTACAGCAGAGTTCCAGAGGTCCCATGAGGAGGCCCAGTTAGGTTCCAAAGTCTGAAAACTAAGCAGCCTCATGTAAAGATCAGTACATGAACCTGCTGGGAATGAAGTGAAATTTACCAAACTCACATCTTTAAGTCTCTCAGGGATTTTTAATCGCATAGATAATTATAACTTACACATATATGTGTGTGTGTCTATATATATATATATATATATATATATATAAAATATGGGCAGAATGTTGAAAAATAATCATATTTGGTGGAAAAGAAGCTCACTCTGAAGAAACAAGAGTAGAGTGTAAATCAAATAAGGATCCTTATTTGTTAAAGTCTAAGGAAAGGAATACTTTTGAGAGTTTACAGAATATCCTGTCAATCAAATTACCTTATGCACTAACTATAATGATGGAGTAAAAGTGCAGTTAATTTCAGAAAACAAACATTGATGGAGCCAATGAAGTACCCAGAGGGCTGAGGATGCACTTGATTCTGACTTTATGATGGAATTAAACATGAGATTGAAGAGGATTTCTACCCCTTTGCAATTCACGCACCTCAGTCCAGTGAGCTGCAAAAGATAAGTGAGGGAGGCATCATACTTGGAAGGTTCCAAGGATGTCACCACAGAAACAGGAGCTTGTCAGTCTCTGCTGGGAGCATCTGAGGAGCAGGATGCTATAGTTGTAAGATCCCCTGGGAGCTTTAGGAATTAGCCATGGGGATTTGAGGATGAGATTTCCAGAGACTACACTAGTGGGGCTGTGACTAAGATTGCCCATTACATTATTTTTTTAATTTTTATAAGTCTTTATTTACTTTTCATGCTAATGTGATCTAAGGCAAATGTGGACTACTATTTAGAACATTCAGAAATGAGATTAACTCAGTCATTTAGGACCATTAAGATAGAATAAAAAGGGTCTAACACCTTTAAACTTTATTAGCAAATGCATCATAATAATGTGTGACTTTTGTCATCTTTCACTAGCTTAGAATGCTATTTTAGAATATTAATATTGAATTAATATTCAAATTAATTATCAGAGACTCTTCAGATTAACTGAGCCACTTCTGTTGCTCTCAGTGTCTCCACCCAGATAAATACTTGGCTCCTTTTACATGGCAGTTTCTAAATGTTCATCTGCCCAGGTGTTTAATTGCAGAGGATTTCACAATGCTTATGTTTTTAATAAACAGCTTTTGAGCTTCTTTAAGCATATGAAAATCAGTTATATCCAGCATAAAAACTGAGTGACTTTTAATGTTAAAAATAACCTAGTGAAGAACTACTAGTATGAACATTGTCAGCTTCAACCCAATCAAACATAATTAAGATACATATATACAAATGAAATTAATCTAGTAATAACTGAAGTATAAAAGATTATGAATATATATAAGTTGCTGATTAGAGCTGTATTTAGATATTTTAATTACATAAGTAATTCTCAGATATGTTTGGGTTAAAAAGTCATATAACATGGATGCATATTTTATTATACATTTTTATCTCCTTTTATATAATCTTTATCTTAAAAAATTGTGTAGTATACTTTCAAACATTTTTCTACATAAACTCATGTAGTTACAATATGTTATTTACAATTACATACACATGTGTGTATATTTACATGACCATGTATGCATAAATTTTTGTATGTGTAAGTATATGGGTCTTAGCTGTTTTCTAAATAAATGAGCTCATACCATAAAAAGTTTATTTAAGAACTTGATTTTTAATCAACAGTGTATATGGTATCCTTCTTGTATCAGCACATCTTCTTTTAAAGGGCTGCTTGGATTTTTACAGTATGGATAATAAATAAAGTAAAATGACTTTCTATAAAGTTGAAGAAAGCAAATCGCTTTATTTATGAGAGAATAAATGGCAACCCACTCCAGTACTCTTGCCTGGAAAATCCCATGGATGGAGGAGCGTGGTAGGCTACAGTCCATGGGATCGCAAAGAGTTGGACACGACTGAGCCATTTCACTAAACTGTATTTTTAGTCTAGAGCATGGGAGTTTCTAAAAGTTTCATATGCCCTGGATTATCATGTCTATTTGCATATAAGGAAACCATGTCCAGAAAGCAAAGAAACTTACTCCAGGTCAAAGTGAAAGTGAAAGTTACTCAGTCATGTTCTACTCTTTGCGACCCCATGGACTATACAGTCCATGGAATTCTCCAGGCCAGAATGCTGGAGTGGGTAGCCTTTCCCTTCTCCAGGGCATCTTCCCAACCCAGGGATCGAATCCAGGTCTACAACATTGCAGGCGGATTCTTTACCAGCTGAGCCACAAGGGATGCCCAAGAACACTGAAGTGGGTAGCCTATCCTTTCTCCAGCATATCTTCCCAACCTAGGAATGGAACCGGGTTCTCCTGCATTGCAGGTGGATTCTTTACCGACTGAGGTCAAACAGTTAGTAAATTTTATATCAATGTTCTGTATTTGGTAGCCTCCCATTTTTATGTCAGTGTTGTTTGAATAAAATTTGACTGAATTAAGGATGGTATAAAGGAATATATTTTTGAACTGAATATATAGTTGTGATGAAGTAATATTTCTGATTAAGAAAAAAAAAACCAAAATAATTACCTAATAGAGGAAGTTCCCTGGTGGTTGAATCAGATCAAAAGTATTTAGAATGCTGTATAAGGGCATATAAAGTTAAACAAAAATTTTTAAATAAGCAAAAATAATAGCAAGAATAGAAAGAGAAAGTATTGGAAAGAGAAATAACAAATGCATTCTATGGTTGATCTAGAAGCCTTAAAATAAATACCAAGCTGAAGAGTGTTAGTTGGGAGTAATGGTTTCTTAAAGACTTCAACATGAAGGAAAGAGCGCACATGATGAAAACTGAATTGTAAGAGAGTGAATCCTTGAGCAAGATACAGAATAGATGTTATTGAAGAGAAATGGAAACCACATCAGAATGTACTGCCAAGGAACAAGTATGATTAATTAATAAAGGGTTAACTGGCTTTTGTAGGCTTTATTAAATACTTACACTTTTAGATAATGGGTGCATAATTAAATTTCTGACCTCCTGTGAGAATATTAAATGGTGAAACTGAACATATTATATGTAAAATGGGACTTCCTGGTGGGTCAGTAGGTAAAGAATCTGCCTGCAATGCCGGAGACCTGGGTTCAGTCTCTGAGTTGTGAAGATCCCCTGGGCATGGCAACCTACTCCAGTATTCTTGCCTGGAGAATCCTCATGGACAGAGAAGCTTGGTGGGCTACAGTCTGTGGGGTCTCAAAGAGTTGGACACGACTGAGTGACCAAGCACAGCACAGCACAAAATGAGATTATTAGTATATCCTATGTATTTTTGAATTCAGATCAGATCAGATCAGTTGCTCAGTCGTGTCCGACTCTTTGCGACCCCATGAATCGCAGCACACCAGGCCTCCCTGTCCATCACCAACTCCCGGAGTTCACTGAGACTCACGACCATCGAGTCCGTGATGCCATCCAACCATCTCATCCTCTGTCGTCCCCTTCTCTTCTTGCCCCCAATCCCTCCCAGCATCAGAGTCTTTTCCAAAGAGTCAACTCTTCACATGAGGTGGTCAAAGTACTGGAGTTTCAGCTTTAGCATCATTTCTTCCAAAGAAATCCCAGGTCTGATCTCGAGATGACACCACCCTTATGGCAGAAAGTGAAGAGGAACTCAAAAGCCTCTTGATGAAAGTGAAAGTGGAGAGTGAAAAAGTTAGCTTAAAGCTCAACATTCAGAAAACTAAGATCATGGCATCCGGTCCCACCACTTCATGGGAAACAGATGGAGAAACAGTGGAAACAATGTCAGACTTTATTTTTCTGGGCTCCAAAATCACTACAGATGGTGACTGCAGCCATGAAATTAAAAGACGCTTACTCCTTGGAAGGAAAGTTACGACCAACCTAGATAGCATATTCAAAAGTAGAGACATTACTTTGCCAACAAAGGTTCATCTAGTCAAGGCTATGGTTTTTCCTGTGATCATCATGTATGGATGTGAGGGTTGGACCATAAAGAAGGCTGAGTGCTGAAGAATTGATGCTTTTGAACTGTGGTGTTGGAGAAGACTCTTGAGAGTCCCTTGGACTGCAAGGAGATCCAACCAGTCCAAAGATATTACAAATATCTGTTATAAAAACCTAAATACAAGAATGAGTGATCAACATGATTGGTAATACATCAAAAATTCATTTCCTATAAATCTCAATGGCATGATATTGGTATATAGAAAAAACTTTTCAGACTTAGATTACGGAAAATATGAATTTAAAAAAATGTTTTTGTAATGACTTAAATAAGATTTACACTAACACTTATTGGACACTTACTATATTCCATGTATTTAAGATGCAGTATTAACTCATTTAATCCTCAAACAACTCTAAATCAATTACTATTATCTGCATTTTAGAGAAAACTGAGACATGCATAAGTTAAGTAAGTTGCTAAAGTTTAACTTTTCATTGGTCGAAACATTTGAATCCTGAAAATCCGTTGCAAGAGTTTGTACTCTTAGCCACTGTTACCATTGCCTTACATAGCAATTCATCCAAGCTATTTTTTAAAAGCTGCAGCGCAGTTCATTTTAAAGGAAAGTAATCAACTTTTAAAACCAATCTGATGACTTTCAAGTGGAAGGCTTTCGCCCATGCAGTTACTTTTGTACTTTTTAAATAATAAAGGGGCTTTTATTGTCCATTGTTGTTCTTCAGTCGCCAAGTTGTGTCGGACTCTTCACAACCCCAAAGACTGCAGCATGCCAGGCTTCCCTGTCCCTCACTAGCTCCCAGAATTTGCCCAAGTTCATGTCCATTGAATCGGTGATGCCATCTATTGTCCATATGGTAAATAAGAAGAGCTGTTAGATGTACAACACGGTGTTCTAATAGTTTGTTTGTATTCCCTATGTTCTTCATATATATATACATAGTGAAGAAACTGAAAATCGTTTGCTTTTATTTGCAAAGGAAACTGCCTGATAATCCATAATATATTTATTTTTTAAACTGAACTATAGTTAATTTACAGTGTGTTAGTTTCAAGTGTGTTGTTGCAACGTGATTCGGTTTGTATATACTATGTGTGTGTGTATGTGTGTGCACACATATATTCAAAAAGTATATATATATGAAGTGAAGTGGTGAGGTGTTAGTTGCTCAGTCATGTCCGACTCTGCAACCCTGTGAACTATACCCGCCAAGCTCCTCTGTCTATGGGATTCTCCAGGAGAGAATACTGGAGTGGGTTACCATGTATTCTCCAGGGGAACTTCCCGACCCAGGGATAGAACCCGGTTCTCCTGCATTTCAGGCAGATGCTTTTGCCATCTGAGGCACCAGGGAAGCCACCAGGAACATTTTTCAGATTCTCTTCTATTATAAGATATATAGTTCCCTGTGCTGTAGCGTAGGTCCTTGTTGTTACCTATTTGATACACAGTATTGTGTATATGTTAATCCTCAACTCCTAACTTATCTCTTCCTCTACTAGCCTCTTATCCCCTCTGGTAACTGTAAGTTTGTTTTCTATGTTTGTGAGTCAGATTCTGTTTTGCATAGAGATTCATTTGTATTATTTTTCTTTTAGATTGCACATATATGTGATATCATATGTTTATTTTTCTCTGTTTGACTTATTTAACTTAATATGATAATCTCTAGGTCCATCTATGTTACTGGAAATGGCATTATTCCATTCTTTTTTAAGGCTGAGTAATACTTCATTTTGAGTGTGTATGTGTGTTTATACATATATGTGTGTATATGTTTGTTGTTGTTTAGTTGCTAATTCATGGCCAACTCTTGTGACCCCATGGGATGTAGCCTGCCGGGTTCTTCTGTCCATGGGATTTCCCAGGCAAGGATATTAGAGTGAGTTGCCATTTCCTTATCCAGGGGATCTTCCTGACCTGGGGATCGAACCCAAGTCTCCTGCATTGACAGGTGGATTCTTTACCACTGAGCCACCAGGGAAGGCTCGCTCGCTCTCTCTTTCTCTCTCTCTCTCTGTGTATACACACACACACACACACACACACACACACACACACACACACATACACATCAAGAACCTCTTGATGAAACTGAAAGAGGAGAATGAAAAAGTTGGCTTAAAGCTCAACATTCAGAAAACTAAGATCATAGCATCTGGTCCCATCACTTCATGGCAGATAGATGGGGAAACAGTGGAAACAGCGGCTGACTTTATTTTTGGGGGCTTCAGAATCACTGCAGATGGTGATTGCAGCCATGAAATTAAAAGACACTGACTTCTTGGAAGGAAGGTTATGACCAACCTAGACAGCATATTAAAAAGCAGAGACAGTACTTTGTCAACAAAGGTCCATCTAGTCAAGGCTATGGTTTTTCTAGTGGTCATGTATGGATGCGAGAATTGGACTATAAAGAGGGCTGAGTGCAGAAGAATTGATGCTTTTGAACTGTGGTGTTGGAGAAGACTCTTGAGAATCCCTTGGACTGCAAGGAGATCCAACCAGTCCATCCTGAGGGAAATCGGTCCTGGTTATTCATTGGAAGGACTGATGTTAAAACTGAAACTCCAATATTTTGACCACCTGATGTGAAGAGCTGACTCATTTGAAAAGACCCTGATGTTGGGAAAGATTGAAGGCAGGAGGAGAAGGGGGCGACAGAGGATGAGATGGTTATATGGCATCAATGACTCAATGGACATGAGTTTGGGTACACCCTGGGAGTTTGTGATGGACAGGGAGGTCTGGCGTGCTGCAGTTCATGGGGTCACAAAGAGTTGGACACGACTGAGCGACTGAACTGAATACATACACGTTTACACACATACCACTTTATCCACTTCTAAAGTGGATCTTTTTTATTCATTTATCTGTTGATGAGCATTTAGGTTTAGGTTACATCCATGTCTTGGCTATTATAAATAGTGCTGCTATGAATACTGAGGTGCATGTATCTTTTTGAATTAGCGTTTTCTCTAGATATATGCCCAGGAATGGGATTACAGGATCATATGGCAACTCTATTTTAGTTTTTTAAGGACCTCCATACTGTTTTCCATAATGACTGTACCAGTTTACGTTCCCACTTACAGTGTAATAGGGAGGGTTTCTTTTTCTCCACACTCTCTGCAGCATATCCATAGTATATTTCTTATATCTTAAATTACTTCAGACCTCAAAACTAAAATTCTGTTAACTTGAAAGTGATGAGAAACATACAATTTCCTTATAACAAATCACTTGACCTATGATTTATATTTGTACTCTTGGCATTTGCTTCATGAGATGATAAACTGCAGAAAGTTCTTCAGGTTTTATTTGGTAAATTTTACAAGGATTTAAAGAAAAATAGTGAACTTTAAGAACTTTGGTGTCCAATTCTTCCTAGATGCCTTTCTGTTCTAACCTTTCTTTGATAGCCTTCAATGTAAAAAACACAGAAATATGACTGTTCTGATAAGAATGACCTTGAAGTTTTTTTTGCTGAAAGAAATAAGTAAACTATATTTTTCATTTATTTTTTATCCTCTCCTTCATGCTTACTATGACCTTTTAACTTGAATATAGCAATTTCGGAGCTCAAGGAAACCTGGAGTCTGTATTTATACTGTCGACTGTAGAGATTATTTCCTTTGCTGGAGGATGGTGGGTAATGACAGACTGCACATAAGAAAACAGAAAGCTGTAGATTTTCATTATAATGTTTGGAGGAAGATAAGTTTACTTAAAACAGCCTCTATTATAGTGTCTTATTTGACTTACTCTTGGTCTTCAAAGAAAGGATTTTACTGATTAAAATAGCATGCCAAATCTCTTTGGCTGTTTTAAAGGCATAAAAACCTGAAACATTATATCAATATTACAGCCAGGAAGGGCCTTCAGGATCCTCCAGATTTGAGATTATTTCTCTTTTGGTGATCCCAAACCCTTTTGAGACTTGATGAAACCTATGCATGTTTTCCTTTGAAAAAGGCAGATTTGACAATACCGTAATACTTGCATGGTTGGCAGGGATTCCGGGATCTGCAGGCAACCCACAAGGCCCACTGATATCAGAGTCACAACTTCTAATCTGGTCTGATGCTATTGTTTGTTACATAGATAATGCAAATAATGGACAAGTTGAAGGTGATGATACAGGAATATGTGTTCAGCTGAGTATATTTATCCCTCTACTTGTACATGCATGTGCAATGGTATATTAACCTTTTGTAATACATGTTGAGTTTAAGAAATCCAATCTCTGCCTTCATTTTCCTATGGCCTTCTCCCTTCTATCCATGTATCACTTATAAGAAAACACTTCTCTTCACATGTAAGGTCCATCAGAATGATCTTGTGTATTTTGGGGGATATGGTTTAAATCTGTGTAGTTATCATTATTGATCGCATGCTAGGCAAGTGGTATTATATATACTGTTTCTTTTGATTTTACCAAAATTCCATGAAGTATGCAAAAGGGCACTTGTTACCAATGAGAAACTGGAGACCCACAGAAGTTAAGTAACGTTCCAGACTGCATACAGCTTAGTTAGTGATGGAGTTCCTGCTTGGCCTATATTCTCACTGCTTAAGGATTAGTAAGGACTCAGTTACCCGGAGTAAATCAGAACGAACAAAAGTTCTTAAAGTCTTCTTGGACTTTGTGATTTAATGAAATAGAAAATAAATGAACATAAGTATCTGAGACACAGAATAGAAGGTACATAGGGTGAAGAGAAAAGTGGAAGTGACAAATAGATTCAAGTGATTAGACATGATACATAGAGTGCCTGAAGAACTATGGATGGAGGTTTGTTACTTTGTACAGGCAACATATCAAGACCATCCCCAAGAAAAGAAATGTAAAAAGGCAAAATGGTTGTCTGAGGAGGCCTTATTAAATAGGTGAGAAAAGAGAAGCTATAGGCAAGGAAGAAAAGGAAAAATGTACCCACCTAAAAGCTGAGTTCCAAAGAATAACACGGAGATATAGGAAAGCCTTCCTCAGTGATAAATGCAAAGAAATAAAGTAAAGCAATAGAATGGGAAAGACTAGAGATCTCTTCAAGAAAGTTAGAGACACCAAGGGAACATTTCATGCAAAGATGGGCACAATAAAGAAGAGAAACGGTATGGACCTAACAGAAGCAGAAGAGATTAAGAAGAGCTGGCAAGAATACACAAAAGAACTATACAAAAAAGATCTTCATGACCCAGATAACCACGATGGTGTGATCACTCACCTAGAGCCAGACATCCTGGAATGCAAAGTCAAGAGGGCCTTAGGAATCATCATTACAAACAAAGCTAGTGGAGGTGATGGAATTCCAGTTGAGATATTTCAAATCCTAAAAGATGATGCTGTGAAAGTGCTGCACTCAATATGCCAGCAAATTTGGAAAATGCAGCAGTGGCCACAGGACTGGAAAAGGTCAGTTTTCATTTCAATCTCAAAGAAAGGCAATGCCAAAGAATGTTCAAACTACTGCACAATTGTACTCATCTCACACGCTAGTAAAGTAATGCTCAAAATTCTCCAAGCCAGGCTTCAGCAATATGTGAACCATGAACTTCCAGATGTTCAAGCTAGTTTTAGAAAAGGCAGAAGAACCAGAGATCAAATAACCAAGATCTGTTGGATCATTGAAAAAGCAGTGGAATTCCAGAAAAATATCTACTTCTGTTTTATTGACTATGCCAAAGCTTTTGACTGTGTGGATCACAACAAACTGTGGAAAATTCTTTAAGAGATGGGAATACCAGACCACCTGACCTGCACTTGAGAAATCTGTTTGCAGGTCAAGAAGCAATAGTTAGAACCAGACATAGAACAACAGACTGGTTCCAAATAGGAAAAGGAATATATCAAAGCTGTATATTGTCACCCTGCTTATTTAACTTATATGCAAAGTGCATCATGCAAAATGCTGGGCTGGATGAAGCACAAGCTAGAATTAAGATTGCCAGGAGAAATATCAATAACCTCAGATATGCAGATGATGCCACACTTATGGCAGAATGCAAAGAAGAACTAAAGAGCCTCTTGATGAAAGTGAAAGAGGAGAGTGAAAAATCTAGCTTAAAACTCAACATTCAGAAAACTAAGATAATGGCATCCAGTTCTATCACTTCATGGCAAAAAAGATGGGGAAAAAGTGGAAACAGTGACAGACTTTATTTTGGAGGGCTCCAAAATCACTGCAGATGATGACTGCAGCCATGAAATGGAAAGAGACTTGCTCCTTGGAAGAAAAGCTATGACCAACCTAGAGAGCATATTAAAAAGCAGAGACATTACTTTGCCAACAAAGTCCATCTACTCAAAGCTATGGTTTTCCAGTGATCATGTACAGATGTGAGAGCTTAACCATAAAGAAAGCTAAGTGCTGAAGAATTTATGCTTTTGAACTGTGGGGTTGGAGAAGACTCTTGAGAGACCCCTGGACAGCAAGGAGATCAAATCAGTCAATCTAAAAGGAAATCAGTCCTGAATATTCATTGGAAGGACTGATGCTGAAGCTGAAACTCCAATATTTTGGCTACTTGATGTGAAGAACTGCCGTGTTGGAAAAGACTCTTTTGCCAAGAAAGATTTAAGGCAGGAGGAGAAGGGGATGACAGAGGATGAGATGGTTGGATGGCATGACTGACTAGATGGACATGAGTTTGAGAAAGCTCCGGGATTTGGTGATGAACAGGGAAGCCTGGCATTCTGTAGTCCATGGGGTCTCAAAGAGATGGACACGACTGAGCGACTGAACTGAACCGAACTGATAAACCTTGTACTCTTATAAATATTGAATATATGTGTATATATATGTGTGTGTGTGTCTGTGTATATATGTATATGTATATATGTATCTATCTATCTATATACATATGGTAGTCAAATATTTGTATATATATGTATATATGTGTGTGTGTATATATATATACACATGTGGTGGTCAAATATATTTCATTGTTATATAAAACAGAAAATTTTTCTAAAAATAATTTCTTCCAAGGAAGGATTAGATAGCAATCCCTTCTCTCTAGTATCTGACTATACAAACAGAAATATATCACTGTTTAATAGTAATTACTATTTACCTGTTTATGCTGCTTTCCAACTTTGCTTTCACTTGAACACTTGATAGGGTAGTTACAGTATACAGAGCACAATGATTACTGGTCAGAGCTTCATCCAACCAGTGGTAACAGGAGGTATATTACCTTTTTGTCTAGATTTTCATGTATTTGGACATGAACAATCAGAAAATAGAATTATAATTTGTGTCTTAGGAAAACTCTAGCTAGTTTGTAATTATATTTTTCCTAATAAATCCAACCTTCTAATTGTGATTTTAGTTTTTTAAACTGGGATAATATACTTTTTTTCTTCCTTGAACATATGGGAAAAGTATTTGCTTTTCTGATTGCAACAGAAAGTAGTATTGTTTCCATGACTTGGAAATTAAGAGTTGGTGTAGAGTTATGACCCCTCATTAGACCTGTCTTAAACACTTTAGTATTCTTATGACGTGTAATGCTATTTCTTCTCACATCACATGAAGAGGAATAATGTTGGTATTTTGCAGTTAATTCAGTTACTTTCTACTAGTGAAGATAGTGACAGGATTTCCTATTGTTAAGTCAAGACCTCCAAACATTATCCTTAACTGGCATTGTAGAGGAAACCTCTTGTAATGAAATAAAAACATTTCCAATTCATTTCTACCTATACCCTCTGGCAGACTGTTTTATGTGGGGTTTTAGTTTAATTGCTAATACTCTGACTTCAGGAGCAGTTTAATGAGCTATTCATCAGCTAATAGCTTTCTTCAAATCCCACATTTTAATGATTGCTTACAGTGATTTAAGTTATGTCTCATTTTATGCCATATTTGTTTTTAGTCTACTGATGTTTGCAAAATTTCTTTTCCATGGTGCAAAATTCAATTTATTAAATGGAAAACATTGAAAATAGTAGTTAGAAGATTTTAGTTTTAAAAACATGAAGGTTAAAGAAATAAACATATCTAAAAACCAAAAACAAAACAGTGTTTGTAGTTTAAAACCCGGTAGTATTATTATTCACTAAGAAAAGTCCTTCAAACAGGAAAATTTTTAGAATTTGCTTCCCTCTTTTTGAAACATGGAAGTTTAAGTTACATGAAAAATAATTCAAGGTCCAGATCTTAAAGAGATTACTATGGGCAGTGTAGCAATCTGCTACAATGGACTGTGTGTGGAATATATATTTTAAAAAAGTTTGGAATCTTTAATGGTGAAATAATACACAATGGTAGGGACTTAGAAATGTGCTGATTTTTATTTTTAAAGGCATTTGAGGAGTTAAGGACCTCAGCCATGATATGGTACTTTGAAAGATACTGAATCTAGTGAAGTTCTAAGTCTTAATTCCAGTTACCATGTAGAATGACTTTAGCACTCTGATACCACTTTTGAAGGGCTAGGATAATAAATCCACTTCAAACATACACAGGCTTAATTTGTGAAACTTTAACATACTTCATATTAATTTAAATTTCTTATTGTAATCCAAATTCATCTAGGGAATATAATAAACTATGAAATAATAAATATCTGATATTATTTTTGACATGAAATTCAACATATTCTTAGGTACAGGGATCAAGAATTAAAAATAAAATTCTTGGTAATGGTATTCATTGAACAAACATTCACAGCATTTATGCCTCATATTTGTTTGGAACAGGAGTTTAAAAATTAAAATAATATAAGCTTTGCCCTCAAGGGAAAGAGGAGACAGTTCTATAAATTGATAATTATAGTAAATGGCATAGATACTAAAATAGAGATGGTTAAGAAAGTATAGAAAAGAAACATCAAATTGAAATGTTAAGGAAGGCCTCCCTGAGATAACTCATGAACTATGTTTGATTTAAGAGTTTGAGTTACATGAATGAGAGTTAAGAAAGTGCCTTTGAGACAAGTGGAAAAGTATTCAATTAGTAAGATACGAACACAAAATGGTCATAGTTTGAATGAAAGAAGGACTAGTGAAGGTAAAGAGGAAGGGATGCACTTGACAGATAGTAAATGGATAGAATATACAGGATTTGATGAGAAAATGGAAATGAGGGAGCTGATAGGAAAGTGTCTGGAGTGATTCAACTTGACTCTACTATGTTAACTAAAACAAGGCAGTGATGGGGTGCATTCACCTCTGACCACATTACATTGTTTACAGCAGAAGTGACTAGTGTACGGGAAAAAAAAATTGAGAGCAGTCAAGAAGCTGGAATTTCTTGAATAGTCAAGAAATTTTCCTTCTTTAAAGATAGGAAATAGAGAGGTTAGAATATTCTCTCTGTTTGTGATTATCCCTGTTGAGTTTTAGGAAGAATTTTGGACGAAGGCCTTAAGATGTAGTCAAGGTCATCCTTTTACCTAAGTCAAGATTTTTGTTGTGCTTTTTCTTTCTTTCTTTTTAAACAGAATTCACTCATTGAACTAAACTGATTTGTTTAGTCAGAGTGGGTATGCTTTGGTTAACTAAAATGGAAAAGAGTAAGATGTTCCTAAGAATGACATCACTTTGCTGACAAAAGTCAAAGCTATGGTTTTTCTAGTAAGCCATGTACATATATATGTACAGATGTGAGAGATGGATCATAAAGAAGGCTGAGCACCGAAAATTGATGATTTTGAATTGTGGTGTTCGAGAAGACTCTTGAGAGTCCCTTGGACAGCAAAGAAATCAAACCAGTCAATCCTAAAGGAAATCAACCCTGACTATTCATTGGAAGGACTGATGCTGAAGCTGAAGCTCCAATACTTTGGCCACCTGATGCGAAGAGCCGACTTCTTGGAAAAGACCCTGATGCTGGGAAAGATTGAGGGCAGGAGGAGAAGGGGCAACAGAGGATGAGATGGCTGATGGCATCACTGACTCAATGCACATGAGTTTGAGCAAGCTCCAGGAGAGAGGGAGAGACAGGAAAGCCTGGCGTGCTCCAGCCCATGAAGTCACAAAGAGTCGGACCCAGCTGAGTGACTGAACAGCAACAAGAAAGAAATGACTCACTCCTTCAATGAGTTCATTCATTGCTGGTCTTTCAAAAACAAATTTATGAAGTCAGGTTTATGGACTAATGTCAGGTACTTTTGTTGTTAGACAATCATAAATTGGCTATGGTAAATATGAATTAATTAAAGAAAAATATTGTGGAGTTGAAACTTGTTCCTAGAATTTTTATTGAGCTGTACTTTGTAGTTTCTATACAAAGTGGAAAATGATTAACATTCAAGACATTTTGCACTGACCCAGTGTTTTTATTAATGATGTTTTGTTTTTCCATGTTTCTTAGCATATACCAATGGTATACAAGTGTTTAGAAATATCTGCCAATGTAGTGGGCCGGTTTTAATTATAACCTACTTTATGCTAATCTATGTCTAAATATATTATATGGTGGTACAACTCTGAATTCTACTGGTCTATATTACAAATGATAGACTGACTTCTTTAAAGAAACTCTAAAATATTTTTTCATTTTAAATTTAAATTTGAAAATTGTTTGTAATTTTTAAAAATAATACTCAAAATTGTTCTGCTAATCCAAGCTGAGATTATCACACTAAAGCTTACAACATATGAATAGATTGCATTTACATAGTTTATAATACACAATTTATGCCCAATATAAATAATCAATAGTTTTTAGGGTTTTTTAAAAATCTCTATCCTGTTAAATTTAAATATAATCATGTAACGTCATTCAACTCTGAGAAGTAAAAATCTAACAAAACTTCTATCCTATTTAATATATATTGGAAAACAATTAAACTGTATAATAGGATAAATTGCATTAGATCTTTTAGAATATATTTGTCCTAATAAAACATGGCCAAACTTAGCTTTTCATATATTAAATACTACAGTATGAATACTTACTAAATTTCTATACACTTCTGATTAATTCAAATAATGTTACTGATTACATAACTTCTGTGATTTATTATTCAAGGACTTAACAAAGCTCATAACTCTATAAAGGGCCAATATGTGAATAAGTTGTCTTTTGTTATGTCTACATTTAATCAAATTTAGGCATAATATATTTTTATTCTGAAGTCATCTGCTTTTTATTATAGTGAGTCCTTCGTTCCTAGGTCTCCTCTTCTTAGTTATAACTAAGAAGTAATAGCAGACTATTAGAGAACGTTTGTTTTGGAATAATCATGGAAGAAAATAGTCTTCATTTTAATAATTAGTTTTTCATTTGTTTTATAAACTGTAATGCGTGTTTTTTTTTTTTTTATGTTTTTTTAAAACATTTTTATGTATTGAATGATGCCATTTAATGGTCCAAATTATGGATTCTATCCTTTAATAACAGTTAAAAAGATAATTGGCACAGCAATATTATACAATATAACCATTAAACCAAATTTAATATTAAAAACTTAAGAAAACTTTTGAGGGGATGTGTGAAACATTTTTATTATTGCAGTATTTTCTTATGAGAAAGCAGTTGTAGTCATAACTGGATGCAAACAATGTTCTTTCACAAAGCCTTAGAAAGGTAGAAAGTATGAGGTAATATCCTTTGTCTTACATGTGCCAACATTATGAGTTAATACTTAGATATTTTTCAAATTCTGGCAGCTGTTTATATTACACATTTTCCTCAGAATCAATATACTTTAGATATTTTTATTTAAAAATTAAAGGAATGATATAAAAATTGACATTAAAATCTTATATGGTTACATTTTTGCTGTTTCCTTATGCCTTGTGAAAATGGAAATGCTGTAAGAAATATGAAAGAAAAACAAAATATTACATTATTTTCATACCTCTGAAGTATTTTTGTTTTTACTTCATTTCAATTAGAAAAAAATCTCTTTATACTTTTTCTCTCCTGGAGGAAATTTTCCTCTATTCTTGTTTTAAACCCTCTATCACTTATCACATGCCTCATCTAGAATTAAAATGAGTAGATAATCTGCCAACACTTTATTCCAGTTTCATTTAGTTTTCTGTATATTACAATATTACTGGGATTTAGCTCATTTAGGCCAAGCATTGCAAATCTATGTAACACATCAGAGTGCTTTCCTCTAGCTGTAAAACAAATTCAGTACTAATTGACTACTCGCAAGACATATGTGACTTCATAACTACTAGAATATGAATTAGACATTGCATTGTTCAAATTCTGACTTCATTGAAAGTAGTACGGAGTATGGAAAATACAAACTAAATACAAAGAGCTATTATACAACATGGGTTTTTAAAAATTTCTTCAAATTTTAATCTCTTTGGACAAAAGGAGCTGTAATTCTTCCAATGTCTATTAATTTATTTTTTTTATTCTTCATTTTTTTGAGTTTTATGTAAAATATGCCTCAACCTTCTTATTAGAGATGAAGGCCAGAGTAGTACCATCCCATCTATTTATCTATCTAATCTTCTGTCTATAAACATCTAGCATTAGGTGTTTATACACATGTTCATATATAAACGTTAATATAAGTATTTTAAAATTTATGTCTAACTCTGGTTGTTTGAATAGTGATTAGGTACATAATATATATGTGAGGTGAATATAAAACATTGGTTAGGTGAGAAACTGTTAAGTCCAATTTATAGATTTTTAAATGATATAAAATGAACATAGCTATCATGAAAATTATTTGGAATTTTAGCTAATGATGACTATTAAATACAGATCAGTCATGTTTTTTCCACATAATACATTTTAGATCTTCATCTTGGATATTAACTAACATAGGGTCCTATGGCAAATTTATTTACAAAAAAGCCACGAATTAGAAACTCCTTGGTAAGTTTTAGCATTTCACAGGTATCTTTCTGTGACATTTTCTTCTATTTTTTTTTAGAAACAGATTCTAATATTTGGCTGGGCTTAATTTAAAGCCTATATTTTCTACCCCCCTTATAATTTATATAGTATTTAATCAACATTTGCATATATCTGACAATTCTCAATAAAGTTTTAAAAATATTAACTGTCCATACTCAATAGACAAGCTTCTAAAGGGTGCTCAGGTAAATTAAAGAATAATCAAGGCATCTAGCATATGTGAATAAATTTTTAAATTATATATTAAGATACTGGCAATGAGAAGCAAACCTTTAATTATCACTAGTATAATAATTCTTATGATGAAATTTATTTTTATGTATATCCTCCCAGTAGATTTATATCCTAATATATATTCCAGATTGTATTTTTTGATGATAATGTGATACCATTCACTTGATTTTATCTTTTCTTTATAAATGGATATAACAATATATTTTGTGAAGACTTGAAGCTTTGCAATTGGATAAATATTGGATTGGCCAAAAAGTTTATTTGAATTTTCCATAAAATGTTATAGAAAAATCCAAACGAAATTTTTGTCCAACCCAACACTTAACCTAACCCAAGTGCTTAACTACATGAACAAAGCTTTCTTCATAGTGCTGTAAATAGATGAGTCTATATGGTTGTTAATGGGTTTATTGAAATTACACTCTGCACATTGTAGCATGTATCTTTATCCTTCCATTAAGGATTTGTAAATTGATATTTTCCCCTACAAGTAGCCAAATAATTTTCCTTTTTCAATTATTCAGGGAAAAATCAAATGAAGGAGATGGTATGTATCTTTGATGTTTAGAAAGAAAGTGACCCACATCTTATAGTATTTATTTATCACCGAAAGCAGACTCTGTTATAGCTCTTCCAGGTAATTATGAGCTCAAGGGCTGGCATGAAAATGAGAAACCAAATAATTTTGCATGAGAATTTTTATCATAAAACTCAAAAAGAGTAGAGCCAGACATACAAGTAAAATGTCAGGCACATTGAAAATCACTGTTGATAAATACTTGTTGAATTTATAATGGAACCAAATATAACTTGTATCCAGTAGTATATGTAAGTAAAATTAATCAATAATACATAGACCATTGAGTATTAATAAAAATACTATTTTTACTTTGTCTCTGAATGATACATTATGTTTAAGATATCATAGTTAGTGGAATACACTGCTAGTTCTGATCTTTGGTTTGATTCTTTTTTGTAAGCAGGATGATAACACTGTGATCTGTTTCTATTCAAAGGAAAATTCAAGATTTTGTATCTCTCCTGGCACATTCCTCCCTAGGAACAGGATGGAAAGAATGTATTGTTACTTCTAGCTTTTTTCAGCAGGATGGTCTTTTAGGGTAAAAATAAACCTACAGTGTATCAGGCTTATTAAACAAATGCACATTTCAAAGAGAAGTGAAATAGTAACTTATTCTCAAGCCAGCAGCTAAAATGAACTACCAAGTGGAGAAGTAAGTTTACCTTGTCTTATTTCTCAACAAAAGCTTTCTCCCGTTTGTTTATTGTTCCCTGCTCAGTTGACTTTTGCTGTGCATCAAACCACTCCAAAACTTAATGACTTAAAGCATTCCAGTTTCTTTTGTTCACAGTTCTGTGGTTGGAATGGGCAGGATTTCTGGTTTGTGATAGCTTTGCTGATCCCTGCTTAGCTCTTTCATGGCTCTGTGGACAGCTGCCAGGTTGGCAGGCTGCTGGATGATCTAGAATGGCCTCGTACACAATCTGGCTATTGGCAACTGGTTGGCTAGTGGGCTGTGGGCTGAGGCTCTTTACTTCTCCATATGGCCCCTTATTCTCCAGCAGGTTAGCACAGACATATTCGCTTAGTGGTCTAAGGTTTCCAAACACAGTAAGAGAGAGGAAGTCTCAGTAGGCAGACACTGATGAAGTCTCCACTTGTATAATGCTTGCACATATCCCATTGGCCAAAGAGAATTACATGGCTCAACACAGGTTTATGTGGGTGAGGATTACCCAGTGATGCAGATGCAGTAAAAGGAATTATTATATCTCTTTCTATAGCTTTGTTCTAAAGTCCTAAATAGTGCTGGGTACAAACTTGAGATGTCCTTCAGGCAGAATGAGGCCCAAATGATGAAAATTCTACACCAAGTAATGCAAGTTACTGAGGATTTAGTTTGCATTTCTATTTGGTAAAGAACTGGAAGGAGAAAGTTAATATTTGATGATCAAGCTATAATTCTAGTATTTACATATAAAAACATGAGCAGTGATCAGAGGCAGTAGATCTTATAGTTTTAAAATTTACAATATTAAGCCCATTTTTAAAGCTTTACCTAACTTTTTTTTTTTTTTTACTGGTTTCCGGGAGCCAGTAATGAAACTGATTAGAGCTATTTCTTAAGTGATTTTATTTTATAAAATGCTAAAGGAGACACTATTGTAAAAGATTAAAGTATTTTTCTGGTAAAAGTAAGAACCCAAGAAGAGAGGAGTGTCTGATCTATAATAAAAGCAGTTATTTTTATTATTACCTCCAAATTTTAAAAGGCTAGCATTAGTGTATGCATGCCTTTATTTATGATGAACTAGTTACTCAAAGAGGAAAGATAAGAAAGTCAAAACATTATATGTTAAATAAGTTGAACTCCCTAATTTTGAAGATTATATTTAATTGCAAAGGTCAAAGAAAATTACAAATATATGCTTATTTTTTATACTTAAGTCAAAATGTGTTTCTGGAGAAGGAAATGGCAACCGGCTCTGGTATTTTGCCTGGAAAATCCCAGGAACGGAGAAGCCTCGTAGGCTACAGTCCATGTGGTTGGAAAGAGTCAGACAGACTCAGCGACTTCACTTTCACTTTCCAAAATGTGTTTATCTTCCTTTTATTTTTTAACTGATGAAACAATTTTAGAAGAGTAATAGCAACCAACTAGACTTCCCATCCTCATTCCCAGAATGCTGATTTTTTTGCCAAATAATGCCAGTTTTTTTCCATGACAAAATTTGTCTTAGGACGAATTAAACATTTGTGTATATGTTCATACACTGATACTTGTGGTATGAATTTTAATTACATTAGATATGGTAATCTATGAAAGTATGAATCTGACTAATTTGAAGATAGCTAGAAAAAGAGTTGAAGACAATAAAACTTGACAATGGCATTCTTCTTCAACAGAAGCGTCTTATAGAAACCAATTCTGAGAAGTCCCTACAATTTTAAAACCAATTTTAAAAATAAAGTAGCTAACATTTATTACCTCTTTTTCACTCAGGATATGTCATCCTTAGTTGTCACATTATTGCCTCTATTCCTCTAAAACAAGGTTGTTGAGAATGAGAAATTGACTTGTCTACTATCAAATATCTATAAAGTGTTGAAGCCAGAATTAAGAGTCCAAAGTTACTGTACTAAATTTTTTTTTTTTCCTATCTGACAGTTTCTTATAAAACTTCAGTTACTTGCCACTCAAACGTGAATGTGAGGTAAGTGTCAGTAAAATGGAACGATGGTCTAATCAGAAAAGCCATCAATTTAGGGAGAAAGTGGACTCATGTTCTGAGACCAATTCTGCTCAAATATGACAATTTTGAAAGAGAACAAGGGAGGGAGACTTTCAGTGGATCATTGAGGCAGAAGGTTGGGTTCTGCATCATTCCCCAAAGGCTGTGGACTAGCTGACCCTCTTCAGATGTTATCTTCCTGTACGTTCAGCCTGTAGGATTGCTAAGGGGGCTCCTGAGGGTGGAGAGCTAGTCATTCTTTAACTACTTAATTCTTCATTCTTACTTCTTTTAATCTAGCAAAATAATCAACAGGTGAGGGAAGGTATGGTGTGTATTTGGAAGGCATAAGTCAGGAGTTAGGATACATTGCCTAGTGATCTCATAATTAGGTTCTTTCAAGGAGTAACCTCTTTACTGTCAGTATGATAAAATACAAGAATTCCAAAAATCTCATAAAATTTCCACCCCTTGAAAGTGAGAAAAAAATCTGAGAGTTGTTTGTTCTATTTCAATATCCTGTAGCCTTGAGGCAAGGAAGCTGGAGCACAAATATTCTCAAAGTCTTTTCCACAAAGCAATATTAAAGGTTGACTATCAAGTGTATATTCTGGACATTGGTACACAAATTGGTAATGAATTACAAAACACATTAAACCTTGATGCATTGGCTGTCTACTCCCAGGAGGTATTATTGAGTTCATAATACTTTCTAAGCCTATCAGTATTTTCTTTTTTAAAAATTGTATTTATTATTTTTCACCAGCCACAACATTTTCATTCTTCTAGTACATCATTTCTGCAAACATATATTGAACAACAAATATGAGTCAGGGGTACTTTCCTATCAGTCCAGTGGTTAAGACTCCTTGTTTCTACTGCAGGGGTTGCAGGTTTGATTCCTAGTCAGGGAACTAAGATCCTGCATGTTGCATGGTGCAGCCATAAAACTAAAAAAACAACTATGAGTACTATGAGTCTGTTACGGAGTCAGATGCTAAAGTTACAGCAGTTACAATTACCTACCTTCGTGGAGCTGATGGTTGATTGGAAGTAAGAAGTTTGCATAAATGATTAACTTAACAATTGTTATATAACAGTAATGCCTAAGGAACAAAAATATTTCCCTAATAAGTTATTAGGAAGCAGGTATTTTCGTAAAAATGGTAGTGATATATTGGTGGAAAACTTTTAAAAATATGCTAACAAAAGTGTAGTGCAGAGAACATTGACCCAAAAAGATCTGAACATGGCATTCCAGGAATGCAGTTTTGTGAATACAATTTTTTTCTGTAACACTCCAAGCTTTTTTTTTTTTTTTAAACTCCTTACAATGTAATTTCCCCCCAGAATACAGGTTCATTTTGAAAAGTGGGCTTTGTTTGCAGAATATATTTTGAGAGGCTAAATAAGCAATGACTTTTTAGAGAAACTAAGTTCATTGCCCACTGATAGATTTTAATTCTGTATTTTATTATATTTTCAAAGTTGTCCTCTATCTAAAATCCTAGGAAGTTTGAATGCTTTTATTTGGCATTGTTTTCATACATGATAGGTTGGACTGGTTGACAGATGAAGGGAGGAATGGTCAATCTAGTTGAATTGATTCATCTTAAATTTAAAATTGATGGATTGTATTTCTTTTTTGGTGAGTTGAATTTTAACATGGTTCCAGACAGATACCAAGTAGGACTTGATTAACAGCTTTGACTCCAATGGGCAAGAAGACTAATGTGAAAAGTTTTGTTTAGTTTAGGGACAGAGATTCTAAATGGGGATGGGAGAGTCATTTTTTAACAGTATGTATTTATATTTTCAAACCAAGTAGTGAGGAACTCAGAGAATCCATTGACGTTATTAGGAAGCAGGTAGAATTAAGCTGGACTGACATATTTGAATTGAAGGAATAGAGCACTGGTTCTTCAGTTTCTGATTAAGTAGGTCTGGGTAAAGACCCTAACACTGGCATTTCTAATAAATTGCTAGGTACTTCTACTGCCTGTAATCTGGGCACCACACTATGAGACCCACTGGCTTAGAGTATGTCTGGTTAAGAGTAGTAGCCTTTGAGTAAAAAAGTCATTAACATTAAAAAGAAAAGTGGTAACAGTAGTGGCAGAGGCAAAACAATGGCAAAAGAAAAAGAAGTGGGCAAAGCGTGTTAGGGATTTATTTCACTGTGTGCTTTGTTAGAGTGCATTTATAGAAAAGTCCATGTCCCCACAGTCCTGCTGCCTTTAAATTATCACAGAATTGTCAAGTGCTAATTAAGATGCCGTTAGCTCCATGAAGTCAGGAACTTTGCCTGTCCTGTTCACTGCTATATGTGTTATACTGTCTCTGCACAATTTATTCAACCCACGGGCTATCTAAGGACTAGATCTGACTCTCGGGAATCTGAAATGAGACACATAGAGTATGCCTGTCTACAGTGTACACTGGAGCTAAGAAGTGGACTGACTCCCCAAAAGCATGAGCAAGTGGGAAGCAAGAATAAACAGAGAAGCCAGTAGGTAGAGAGAAGAAAGTTTGGGAAGTTGTAGCCCCATCCTTGACAGCAGCTGGTTTGCTTCAGATAACTTTCTTGTGTCACTGAGATTTGCTCTACTTTTTACCTCTTCTTAGAGTCTTATAAGATTTTCTAATATCTTTTCTTGCCTTGAGAACCCCATGGACAGTGTGAAAAGGCAAAAATATATGACACTGAAAGATGAATCCCCAGGTTGGTAGGTGCCCAATATGCTACTGGAGAGGAGTGGAGAAAAAACTCAAGAAAGAGTGAAGAGACAGAGCCAAAGTGAAAACAATGCCTAGTTGTGGATGTGACTGGTGATGAAAGTAAAGTCCATTGCTGTAAACAGCAATAGTGCATAGGAACCTGGAATGTTAGGTCCATGAATCAAGACAAATTGGAAGTGGTCAAACGGGAGATGGTAAGAGTTAACATTGACATTTTAGGAATCAGCAAACTAAAATGGTCTGAAATGGCAGAATTTAATTCAGTTGACCATTATATCTATTACTGTGGGCAAGAATCCCTTAGAAGACATGGAGTAGCCATCATAGTCAACAAAAGAGTCCAAAATGCAGTACTTGGGTGCAAATGCAAAAATGACAGAATGATCTCTGTTCATTTCCAAGGCAAACCATACAATATCACAGTAATCCAAGTCTGTGCCCTGACCAGTAATGCTGAAGAAGCTGAAGTTGAATGGTTTTATGATGACATACAAGACCTTCCAGAACGAACACCCAAAAAAGATGTTCTTTTCATCATCTTTTGGACTGGAATGCAAAAGTAGGAAGTGAAGAGATACCTGGAATAACAGGCAAATTTGGCCTTGGAGTACAAAATGAAGCAGGGCAAAGGCTAACAGAATGAAGAGTTTTACCAAGAGAACACACTCATCATAGCAAACATCTTCTTCCAACAACACAAGAGAAGATGCTAAATGTGGATATCACCAGATGGTCAATACTGAAATCAGATTGATTATATTCTTTGCAGCCAAAGATGGAGAAGCTCTATACAGTGAGCATAAACAAGACCAGGAGCTGACTTTGGCTCAGATCATGAACTCCTTATTGCCAAATTCAGACTTAAATTGAAGAGTAGGGAAAACCACTAGACCATTCAGGTATGACCTAAATCAAATCCCTTACGATTATACAGTAGAAGTGACAAATAGATTCTAGGGATTACTATGACAGACAGAATGCCTGAAGAACTATGGGCCAGAGGTTCATGATGTACAGGAGGCAGTGATCAAGACCATCCACAAGAAAAAATTGTAAAAAGGCAAAATGGTTGTCTGAGGAGGGCTTACAAATAGGTGAGAAAAGAAGAGAAGCTAAAGGCAAAGGAGAAAAGGAAAAATATACCCATCTGAATCCAGAGTGCCAAAGAACAGCAAGGAGATATAGGAAAGCCTTCCTCAGTGATCAATGCAAAGAAAAAGAGGAAAACAATAGAATGGGAAAGACTAGAGATCTCTTCAAGAAAGTTAGAGACACCAAGGGAACATTTCATGCACAGATGGGCACAATAAAGAACAGAAACGGTATAGACCTAACAGAAGCAGAAGAGATTAAGAAGAGGTGGCAAGAATACATAGAAGAACTATACAAAAAAGATCTTCATGACACAGATAACCATGAATGTGTGATCACTCACCTAGAGCCAGATATCCTGGAATGCGAAGTCAGGTGGGCCTTAGAAAGCATCATTACAAAGTTAGTGGAGGTGATAAAATTCCAGTTGAGCTATTTCAAATCCAAAAGATGATGCTGTGAAAGTGCTGTACTCAATGTGCCAGCAAATTTGGAAAACTCAGCAGTGGCCACAGGTCTGGAAAAATTCAGTTTTCATTCCAATCCCAAAGAAAGGCAATGCCAAAGAATGTTTAAACTACTGTACAATTGCACTCATCTCACATGCTAGCAAAGTGATGCTCAAAATTTTCCAAGCCAGGCTTCAGTGAACCGTGAACTTCCAGAATTTCAAGCTGGATTTAGTAAAGGCAGAGGAACCAGAGATCAAATTGCCAACATTCTTTGGACCATTGAGAAATCAAAAGAGTTCCAGAAAAACATCTATTTCTCCTTTATTGACTAACCAAAGCCTTTTACTGTGTGGATCACAACAAAATGTGTAAAATTCTTCAACAATGTGGGAATACCCTACCACCTTACCTGCCTCCTGAGAAATCTGTATATAGGTCAAGAAGCAACAGTTAGTACCATACATGGAACAACAGACTGGTTCCAAATTGGGAAAGGAATATGTCAAGGCTGTATATTGTCACCTGCTTATTTAACTTATATGCAGAGTACATCATGCAAAATGCCGTGCTGGATGAAGCACAAGCTGGAATCAAGATTTCTGGGAGAAATATCATAAACCTCAGATATGCAGATGACACCATGCTTATGGAAGAAAGCAAAGAGAAACTAAAGAGCCTCTTGATGAAACTGAAAGAGAATATGAAGAAGTTGGCTTAAAACTCAACATTCAGAAAACTAAGATCATGGCAACTGGTCCCTTCACTTCATGGAAAATAGATAGGGAAACAATGGAAACAGTGAGAGATTTTATTTGGGGGCATGGGCTCCAAAATCACTGCAGATGGTGATTGCAGTCATGAAATGAAAAGGCACTTGCTCCTTGGAAGAAAAGCTATGCCCAACCTAGACAGCATATTAAAATGCCGAGAAATTGCTTTTGCTGACAAAGGTCTGTCTAGTCTAAGCTATGGTTTTTCTAGTAGTCATGTGTGGAGGTGACAGATGGACTATAAAGAAAGCTGAGCACTGAAGAACTGATGTTTTTGAACTGTTGTAATGAAGAAGATTCTTGAGAGTCCGTTGGACTGCAAGGAGATCAAACCAGTCACATCCTAAAGGAAATCAGTCCTGAATATTCTTTGGAAGGACTGATGCTGAAACTGAAATTCCAATACTTTGGCCACCTGATGCAAAGAACTGACTCAATAAAAGACTCTTGCTGAGAAAGATGGAAGGCGGGAGGAGAAAGTGACGACAGAGGATGAGATTGTTGGATGGCATGACAGATTCTATGAACATGAGTTTGAGCATGTTCTGGGAGTTGGTGATGGGCAGGGGAGCCTGGCGTTTTGCAGTTCATGGGGTCGCAAAGAGTTGGACATGACTGAGTGAACTGAACCGAATAGCTTTCTCTCCTTTTTTGAAGATAGATTGGATGTGTCTTTTCTCCATGTCACCAAAAAGCTCACACTAGGACTTAGAGGCTTATTTCCCTGGCATTGGTTGCAAATAATAGCCACTTCTAAAGGCTGCAGACAGAGAAGGCAATGGCAACCCACTCCAGTACTCTTGCCTGGAGAATCCCATGGACGGAGGAGCCTGGTAGGCTGCAGTCCGTGGGGTCACTAAGAGTCAGGCACGACTGAGCGACTTCACTTTCACTTTTCACTTTCATGCGTTGGAGAAGGAAATGGCAACCCACTCCAGTATTCTTGCTTGGAGAATCCCAGCTACATAGGAGCCTAGTGGGCTGCCGTCTATGGGGTCGCACAGAGTCAGACACGACTGAAGTGACTTAGCTGCAGCAGCAAAGGCTGCAGAAGGCAGTTTTGTCAACTGAAACTGAATTCCCTTTGTTACAGAGAAATGGGGTTTTCTAAGGAAGACCCTGCTTTAATTGTCAATATCTGCCAAACTCAAAGGATAGCTGGGGCAGAATATGCCTTTCTAAGATAGTGCTTGTACTGTTGCAGTCATTTTATAGATTCAACTGAAAAAGGAGATTCTAGGAAGCTCACTCTGGCTGGTGCCACTACCTGCAGCAGGAATTCCGGATGTGTACCTAGGATTCCAAATGCTTCTTGGCAGAAGACAAAGCCAGGTGGGAAAATATACTAACAGCCCCGTCCTTAATTGCACTGATTAAAAAGAGTTTATAGTCAATATTTGGAAATAGTCCTTTTTCAATTTAAAACTCTCAACCGCTGTCCACCCCCACCCCATGCAAGTAAATGTAACCAGAAATCATTGTCCATGATAAAAATCTCAAGTTGGTTAAGAAAACCATGTGGGTTTTTTTTTAAATGTACTTTTCAATTAATTTCCTTTGCAAGGTTTTCATCTCAAGTATGCACATTCAATAACTACAATGCTGAATGTCAGACTGATAAATTATAAGTGAAATGCTTGGTGTCCTTTGGTGTTAAATTTTTCATACTATGTGTATAGGAGTCTGATATAAGCCATGGACAAAATGCCTCCTCCTTGCATACAAGGGGTCCAGGTCAATATTGAGCTTAGTGGTGATTTCATGTATGCCTTTCTTTCAAGAGGAGTTCTGACTTAAGACTGTTTGAAAACTCAATGCTTGGATAATAATTAGTATGCTTCCTGACTTATACAAACTAAAATGTCTATTTTCAATTTTATTAACTATAAATCAGTGATAATATATACACCACCAATGGGTATCTGAAATATCGTTTTGTTACCATATTGATAAAATGCTTACCCCAAATGAATAGCTTAACTTTTTAAATCAGTTTGTTATGATTCTGCTACAGATAAAATTGACACTCAATTTATAGAGTGAATTGAAAATGCTATCAACTAGTTACTGTGAGAATTCACATGAGTTAAAAAAGCAGCTCAATTCAAAGCATCAGTTGATTCCTTCAGGGACAGGGTGTTAAGAACAAAGTTGCCTGCCAGAGGTAAAAGTATCATCAGGGAATAAGAGGCAGGCAAAATTGAAAAACAGGAAGGAAAAATTTGAAGTATTTTTAGAAACCTGAAAACTCTACCATGAAATTATTTTAGAAGTTCAACAGGAAGATAGGCAATCAAAGTTTTAAGAAAATCAGAGAGGAACCCCGTAGGAACTATTTTATCGAAAAAGAAGTGTATTTTTTTTCCCTTTGAATAAGCCCCTGGTTTATTTTGTGGAAGATTAAAGCTCTCTTAAAATGGATTATTATTTTTTTAGATCAAGGGGAGTTTTCACATCTGTCATGTTGAAAAAGTAAATCTAACTCTCATTTATGCTATATTTTCACACTGGCAAATTTGTACATAGTGTGGTAAATACAGATTCCTTGTTGGTTTTGTTAATTCTTTGAAAACAGCTATACTTTCCTAAAACAATTAAGGGCGCAGTAAAAGTACACTAAATTTCCCACAGTGTATATTATAATCTCTTTAGGATTTCTAGATTAGGAAATTCTAATAAATTTCGTCACAGTTTATCATGTGTTTTTATCCCCTTTTTAAAAAATCGATGCATTTGGAAAGCATATTATGTAATTGACAAGGTTAGTTTACCCCAATCCATATGTTTAAAACTCCATTGCAGACTTCAAAAAATTATCTAGTGTGAAAATTAAAAAGATTAAAAGCAAAAATAATATGCTCAAAATAGTCTTCTGAAAAATTCTTTTCTAATGTGCAAATTCCATTGGTATATAAACATACAATTTATTTAAAATGTAGAGCACTTTTTAAGAATAATTTTTAAAAGTTAAAATCTCAGCTCATATAAATATTAAATGAACGTGTGTCGATGGTTAATTTAAATCATTATTAAGGAGGGAACTAATAAGATGTTATAATCAGTTCAAAGGACTGAGAAACTTAAGAAACTCACATGTATAGAAAATAAGGAATTTTGAAATGAGTTTATAAATACATGCAAAACGTTTATTGAAAAGGCAGTGATCAATTGCATATCATCACACACAATATATTTGCATTTCGGTGAGCAAGAATCCTTTGGATTATTATCAGTTTTTTTACATGAAAGGCAATTAGATGAGCTAGATGGGACATCATGGTTTCCCACCCCCTGCTTCTTTTAAACTTTATTTATTTTTGGCTGTGCTGGTCTTCCTTGCTGCGTGGCTTTTCTCTAGTTGCAGTGGATGTATCTGGCTAACCAGGTGGCTCTAGTGCTAAAGACCCTGCCTGCCAATGCAGGAAACATCAGAGACACAGGTTTGATCCCCAGGTTGGGGTGTTCCCCTGGAGAAGGAAATGGCAACCCACTCCAGTATTCTTGCCTAGAAAATCCAATGAACAGAGGAGTATGGCAGGATACAGTCCATAGGGTCACAAGGAGTCAGACATGACTAAAGCGATTTAGGATGCACACACACACACACACATAAATATACAAAAATAAAATGTTATTTTATTTTCATATATATATTCTTCAAATTCTGTCAAATATCATTAGGGAAAGGTACCATTTTACAGAAGAGGGAACTAGGGCTTAAGAGGATAACCTTTTAGAAGCACTTCAGCAAACAATTATCACACTAATGATTTGGATTTTTTCTCTTGCTCCAAATCTAAAACTGTTTGGCTACATCAAAATTGATACAGTTGAAGAAAAGTGATAATTACTGGTGCTAATTTAGGATGATTAAACATCAAAATGGACTTCATTTATCAAATAACATAGCTGGCTAAAATTTTACTTTATTTATAGCCCATGAGGTACAGTATTATTGAAAATAAACATCAATTTCAAGCAGTGATCTAACTGGAGTTAGCAATCCAAGAAAAGCAAAGCAGAAAGCAAAATTTGGAAGCTTATATTTAATTTCTGTTGTACTTGTTTATTGAAGAAAATATTTGTTGAAAATTTGAGTTTTCTAACTACATGACACAATATTAGTTATCCTAATCTACTGTAGGTAAGAATTTTAATCTTCCTTCTTTAGGATACTAAAATAGAAGAATTGTTAACACATTTTTTATGGTTTGTTATGTAGCATTGATTTTAAACCATATTTTTATTAAAATGTATTGAAATATTTAGTTCTAAAATATAACCATAATTTAAGAAACCCATCTGGAATACATCTCTGCCTTATTAGTGGCTCTATTATTTTTTCCTGCTTCATAATTTGACAACTGCATTTTTTGAAAAGTGGATAAATGTATATTTTTATAACTTTCTTCCCCTCCCAAAATGCCACATTCTACATTTGAAAGGGAAATTACTAAAGAAATGCTATTTAAACAATCCTATATTTGTCTTTTGAAACCAAATACCAGTAGCATAGAAGACCACAAATATTATTCAGTAAAATCTTTGTACCAGTCTCTATAAATTAAAACAATATGGAAAAATTGTTGTTTTGAAAAATCAAGCCGGTATTTTTTCACATATGTTACCGTTGATCCTTGAATCAACAAGTTTGAACTGTGCAGGTCCACTTATACTCAGATTTTTTTTTTTTTTTTTTAATGTTATGTACTACAGTAGTATACAATCTGCAGTTGACTGAATCTGAGGATATGGAGGGCCAACTATAAATTACATGCAGATTTTCTATTGCACAGGTGGTCGGGGCTTTCAACTATATTACATGAAATATTACTCATGGTAGAATGGGGCACGTCTAGTGATGTATTTGTTAGGGTTCTCCAGATAAACAGACCCAATAGGATGTATACATAGAGAGATTCATTATAAGGAATTGTCTCATGCAAGCGGAGCCTGAGAAATCTCAAGACGTGAAGTTGGCAACCTGGAGATTCGAGAGAGCAATGATGTCATTCCCATCTGAAACTCAGCAGGCTTAAGATCTAAGAAGAGACAACTTTTCAGTTTAAATCCAAAGGCAGGAAAAGATCAGTCTCCAAGCTCATCAGTCAGGCCTGCGGATTTCCCTCTTACTCAGCAGTTTTGTTCTGTTCTGGTTTTTGATTGGTTGAGACACACTCTGCTTTACCCAGTCTACTGGTTCAAATGTTAATTTCATCCAGAAATACCCTCACCTTCACACCTGGAATAATGTTTGACCAAATGTCTGGGCATCTTATGGCCTAGTCAGGTTGATGACTAGAAATATCCTCAAATCTTTGTCTTTTTTTTTTAAGGTGCTATTTATTTCAGAGCTTCTCCCACCATGGATTGAAATTGTTTGCTATACATTATGTCTACATTTCTAGATTGTTAAATTATGAACCCTATGAAAGCTATTCTTGGGAATATGTTTTAGTGAACAAGTGAAATGGAGAGATTAACAGGACAAGGACTTCAATTTTTTCCTATATCCTGGTACACAGAAAAAAAATAATGTTTATTCCTCTACACTGTGTTTATACAGAAAAGCTGTGCTACTGGGTTTATCTTGGATATATGTGCAAATAAGAAAATTATTTCAGAAATGCATTGCATACATTTTTAATGAAGTGATAATGCCTTATTCCTGGGAATAAAATGAGTTTGTCTCATACCTCCCTGTCAGAATAATGCTCTGTTGGGGAAAATGGGGAATGCATTTAATCATGTAAGCTTTATGCTAAATAAACACAAGCTACCAGCCATAACAATTTTTTAGAATAATAGGAGGAAATAAGAATATAGTTCTTTCCTTTGTGCAACTACTGGCATCTTTTACTGATATGAAGTGTAGAATTTTACTCATACTTTATAGAACCTTGTAAAAGGATTTTCTTGAATGATTTGTCAATCTCAACTGTTTAAAATAATTACTTGTATCCTTTGAGAGTTCATTAATAACTGGCATTCATGATAATTAATGAATACATTAATATTTTTAAATTGCAAATAATGAACATTGTGATGTTTATAATGTAAATTAGATAGAATTAATTTTAAATTATTTTCTCATAAGCATTCATTTCAATAAAATAACATTGCTGCTGCTGCTGCTGCTGCTAAGTCACTTCAGTCGTGTCCAACTCTGTGCGACCCCACAGACTGCAGCCCACCAGGCTCCCCCGTCCCTGGGATTCTCCAGGCAAGAACACTGGAGTGGGTTGCCATTTCCTTCTCCAATGCATGAAAGTGAAAAGTGAAAGTGAAGTCGCTCAGTTGTGTCAGACTCTTTGCGACCCCATGGACTGCAGCCTACCAGGCTCCTCCACCCATGGGATTTTCCAGGCAAGAGTACTGGAGTGGGGTGCCATTGCCTTCTCCAAAAATAACATTAGGTTCATTAATTAAACTATATTAATATAAAATACTCATTCCTATATTTTAAAATATATATGATTGTTTTGATTTTGTGTCCTAGTTATAGATTAATATAAATTACTTATCTTTTACCTGCCCAGTGAAAAATTAGGTAAAGTTCATTTTAATTTAAATACATCTCACTGAAGAAACATTATAAATCTAATTGTCAAATGAATTTAGTAATAAAAGCAAATTCACTTTCAAGTAAAGTATAGTGACATAAGGATTTTTTGATCCTTAATATATTATAATCCTTATATTTATTCAGCAATTTTTAAACTTAGTGTAATAATTCATAAACATATTTTGAGATTCCCAGATAATAGTCTATATCATTATTATACACCTGCTACCTAAACCTACAAATGCCTCCATTTTAAAGCTCAATTAAACAAAATACAAAGTCATTAAAATTTAGAGTTTGTTCCCTATCCTGTGAATGCCTAGGTCTTTTTTAAACACTTTTTTTTTCATAGCATATGAGATCCATGAAGGTGGGAATCATTGCTTGTTTTTTCGTTGATTTATCATGACTCTAAAAATTGTGCCTGACATTTAATAAAGAGGTCAATAAACAGATGTTGAATGAATGAATAAGCCAGCCACTTGGCTTGGATAAGATACATTAAATGAGAATATCCTTGAAAAGTTCTTGGCAATGTGAAAGTCTTATTTCTTCATAAATACATAACAAATTTTTATCTATAGTTACTTCAGGAAGAGAAGGGAATATGTAGAGAAAGTAAGGGGAAGAGGAGACTTTTTTTTCTCCTTTTAGTTTCTTTTCCCTTTTTTTCTGATTAAAATTCATACCTATGTGAACATTTGCTATCATGCCAGAAAGAGAATAGACCAAAGGACATTTGGAGCTGCCACTTCATTTATTAGAAGATTGAGAACAATTACAGGTTGAAGAACAGAAACTTTAAAATCTGTAGCTTAAAAAATTGAGGTCAGATAAGACTGGATGCATGGCATAGACCCTCTCGGGCAGGACTTCTTTGCAAGGTCTCTATACTTGTGGTTTTAGAATGTCCATTGATGACCAGTTTATAGAGTGATCCATGGTACCAAATATGAGTGTGAAACAAAGAAAAACAAATCAGATTTGCCAAAGCATGGCAGGAGAAATTAATATATTTAGGAAAAAAATGAAAAGGTATGATGACTGAGCGACTGAACTGAACTGATGATGATGTAAAAAAGGAGGTCCAGTTTTCTCATGTGTAAAATGGGTCAGCCGGGGTACCTTTAGTATCTTTCTTACATCTGTAAAAATTATGAGTTGCTTTGTTCACTGATTTGCACTGAGACGTGAACAAATCTTGATTGTTGCATCTCACTTTCTTAGGTCCCATTTTACACATGGGAAATATACTTAGCTTCTGACAGGAAAAAAGGAGTAGGCAAAAAGCAAAAATACTAGAAGTAGTTCAGGATATAGACAAGTTTAGCTAATAAATCACATACTCTGTCTCTGTGGTGGAAAGAAATGCTGTGACTTCTACCACGTGCTTTGTTCCTTCCACACCATTTAGATGGAAGAAAGAAACAAGGAAAAACTAACACATTCATCCACACACTTTTTGATGCAAAAAGCAAACTATTATTAGATCGATTTATTTGTATACCTTACGTCAGGGCAAAAAAAAAAATTTTTTTTTTTTGTGAAATGAATGTTTGATCTACAATAAATACCAATAGGAAAAGTAGTATTTGCTTTACAGAATTCAAGGCAGCATCTATTCTGTCGCTAATCACTAAGTCGCTTCAGTCGTGTCCGACTCTGTGCGACCCCATAGACGGCAGCCCACCAGGCTCCCCCATCCCTGGGATTCTCCAGGCAAGAACACTGGAGTGGGTTGCCATTTCCTTCTCCAATGCATGAAAAGTGAAAATGAAGTCTCTCAGTCGTGTCCGACTCTTAGCGACCCCATGGACTGTAGCCACCAGGCTCCTCCATCCATGGGATTTTCCAGGCAAAAGTACTGGAGTGGGGTGCCATTGCCTTTTCCGATCTATTCTGTAGAAAGCATGATTATTTCACTTATGTTTAAATTTTTTCTATCGACTTGGATTGTTTCTATGACAAACCCAAGTCTTTGAAGTGTTCTTATGGTTTTTATAAATTGAATGTTCTGAAATGATGCATTAAGGATAAGGTATGAGAAACTTGCTCTTCATTTATCTTAAGTGGCAAGGTAATTGCTCTTATTTTATTGGATTAGGAAGATGCTGACATACTAAGTTTTGTAAACTGAACTTTTTTATAAGCCACAATGCTTTTCTTTCCTCTTTAATTTTCTCAAATGTCTCTATGTGTGTAGAATGGTCACAAAATTGTGTCAGCTGTACACAGAATTTAGAAGCCTTAGTGAACACACACATCTCTACTCAAGGTCTGGAGAAGCATGAATGCTGCCTCATGTCATGTGTAGGGCTGCACCCCGCAGGCCAGAAAGCCCTGTGCCTGTCCATCTGCAAGATGCAGGAAAGAGCCTGGAGTCAGCGACAGAGACTTCAGTGATTTAATGGATGGGGGCGCTTACATGTCTGAGGCAAGGTTCCATAGTGACAGGTGGGCAGATAAGTGGCAGGACAGGGCAGCAGGGGAAGGGCTAGGGGAAGTTTACCTATTTTAGGGGGAATTGACTCCAGGTTGGATAATCAGTTGGGTACGGGGAAACCAGCAAAGTGGTACACCTCTCACTGTTCCTTTGACAAGCTATCTCGTTGGAGATGTTCTAATCTGAGGTTTCAAACAATTACTAGATGGAGCAGGGCCAGTATGTAAGGTAAGTCACGTGAGCAGGGTGTATGTGAAGCAGGCACTGATTCAGCAGGGGATGGACAGAGAGAGAACAGCCATCTTGGATGGCCTGATCATATATCGAGAAATATGGTTTCAGTTTTTCTCTGTGAATTCATCTTTCCATATCTTGTTAATTTGACAACATTGATTTATGATTACATTGAAATCTTAGAAGAAATTACAGACTCTAAGATCTATGTTAATATAGAAAGTTAGTAATTATTATTTCGGTCATAAAATGTGAAAAAAAATCGCTTTATATATACAACATGCATAACTCTGAGTTAAAGTCAAGCTATGACGGAGATTTGTTATATTTATTTCTTAATTTTTATTTAAAATGTGATTGTGAGAAAAAGCCTTGACACATTCACATGTTTTAGAATTGTGTAGCTAAGTGTGCAGGAGTGAAATACTTCTGACATATGGAATTTCAAATAATAATTCAACAAAGAAAATAATAAAATCAAAGTGGATAGAGAAAACAGTTAGAACAAAGTCTTATTCAATGGATTTAAATGATAAGTGTGTGGGAATTCATAGTGTTATTCTTTCTTATGTATGCTTGAAAATTTGCATAATGCAAAAACAAAACTCCTGACCTATAAGAGACATTCCATAGTTCTTTAAAGATGACTCAGCAAGAGATTTTATATTTAGTTTATGGATCAGGATTGCATACAGAAGGAAACAAAATCTTTCAGATTCTTAGCTGGGGCTCTGTCCAAAGGAGAAAAGCATACAAATTTATTTAATATAAGTTTCATATGACATGGGAACTTTCATAAGGAAATGAAGACCCAAAGTTGTGGTTAAACCTGTCTTTTTATGCTAGGTTGATGAAAAATGGAAATTAATGGGAAAATATGATGGGGAAAAGGGTACAAGTTAAGTATAGGAAACTGGGGTAATCATAGCAAGGTCTGCTTGAATTCCTCTTAGTGTCTCTTCATCCTTAAAGACAAGGATGCTCTTATTTCATGTGAATCTCACATAAATTATTCCTGAAAGACCAAAGGTCTCAAACCAGGGTATGAATTTTGCCCTCATCTAAAGACGTTTTGAGTTGTTACAGCTGATAACTTCTACTTGCGTCTGAGAAGTAGAGACCAGGGAACACTGCTGAACATTCTATAATACAAAGGTAGTCCCATGCCACAAAACAGTGCCCTGGCCCAAAATGTCAATACTGCCAAGCTTGAGAAACCCTTCTCTGAGATTACTCTTGGTCATGTTTTATAAAAAAGGACAAAGAAAATAAAGCATTGAGTTCACTAATATTCATTCATGCATATAAATATTTTAGTGTTAGTAAGTTACATTATAAATTATAAAACATGTGTACCTATGACCTTATTACTCAGTTTAAGATCTAGAACCTTCCTTGTTCTATGTCATCTATCTCTGTGCTGTTTCTCTAATTCATTCTCTTAATTTCCTCCAAGAAGTGATTATTATTCTGAATTTTATATTTCATTCTTATTTTTTTTTTAAAGTTTGTCCTTAAATAATAGTTTAATTTTGCTTGGCTTTACACTTCATAAAAGCAGCATCATGACCCCTGTATTATCCTGTTACATGGTTTGATTTCACCCAATACTATGTTTTTAAGAATTTTTAACATTGCTGAGAGTAGCCATATTTCATTCATGTTCACTGTTGCCTATTAGCATATGGTGAGTATACACTAAATTTATATAGACAATCTTCTTTTAATGGGTTTTGAGACTATTTTCAGTTGGTTTTGATGTAATAAACAGAATATTATAAGCATTATTTTAAGTCTCCTGGTGAATATATATAGCAATTATTTTAGGGTACTTAATAGTGGTACCCTTATGTCATAGGGCCTGTGGATGTATATATAATGACAAACTTTCCCAAGGGTTATACCACTGATATATTCATAAATGTTATATAATTTTACCACTGATACTTTCATAAATATAGTTCTACTAGCATAAATGTATTAGTGTTCTTTTTTGCTTCATATATTAATCAACATTTAGATTTAGTATTACCTGATTTCTTTGTGTTTTCTAATCTGATGAGTCTAAAATAACTTCTCATTGAGGTCTTGATTCTTAATAAAATAATTATTTTATTACTAATGATTACATATGTGTATTGACATTTATATTTCCTCTTTGCCAAAGGTTATCATATATCATGTCTGTGTTTCTGTTGGAATGTTTTCATCTTTCTTATGTAGGTTTTGCATATATTTTCTGATTCTTTTGTGCAATATCCAGAATTAAAGATCCCAGGAAATAGTTGGAGTTTTTTCTAGTCAACTCATCAGACTAGATGAGTTTTTTTTGAAACTCCTCTTGAAAAAATTGAATCCCCTGATGGGTAGATGATAAAGAAATGTTAAAAGAAATCTCATTTTGAGATATGGTATTTCTGCCATTTTAAATAGTTTATCTTTAATCTGTCGTATTATAATAACAGTAATAGAGATGAGACACTGAAACTGATGGCTATAATATAAAAAATGGGAAAAAAATTCCCTAAAAGGTCTTTTTTTTTTTAATGAATGGAATGTCAGACAGTAACTTCTTTTTCATATTTAGCGTGTATTACTATGTTTCCCTTTTGAAAAAGATGTGGCTCAAGTTTTAAAGAATCACTAAAAAATGAAAAAGAAAGAGCAATGACTCCATTTCCCCTTATTTGAAAAGGATAAATATAAAATGGCAAAATGAAGTATTGCCCGATCATGCCTATATGTGTATGTGTGTGTGTGTTTTAGTTGCTTAGTCATGTCCGACTCTTTGCAACCCCATAGACTGCAGCCCACCAGGCCCCTCCGTCCATGGGACTCTCCAGGCAAGAGCACTGGAGTGGGTTGCCATTTCCCTCTTCAAAAGGAACTATAGAAAAAAAGAAAGTGAAGTCGCTCAGTCATGTCAGACTCTGCGACCCCATGGACTGTAGCCCATCAGGCTCCTCCATCCATGGAATTTTCCAGGCAAGAGTACTGGAGTGGGTTGCCATTTTCTTCTCCATATGTGTATAGATGTACTGATATAAGCATTCCCCGACATCATTGGGTGTCACACATATGCACAAGAATTCAGAAGCTGGCCTATGGAAATTGAATAGGATAACCAGTTTAAGATAATAAAAATCTGATAAGTCCTTCAAGGCAGCGATTTCAGATCAACACAGAGTATCATCTGTCTTATACAATTGTGACTATAGGTGTTACCGCTTCTTTAAATGATAGGTGACCAACATATTCAATACCTTATGTGTTTAAAATTGATGAGGGATTAGATAAATGAAGACAGTTGTTTGTTTTTTTTTTTTGGCTCTGGATATTTCTTTAACATATTTTCTATGGATTGACTTGTGTAACCTCAAGCATTGTAAAAACCGTGGTCCTTACTTTAAAAAAAATAATGGACTAGAGTAAATTTTCTGCAGATTAAGGGGAGGGCATTCTGACATTCCATTGCTAATAGTGTGAATACTCTAGCTTGTATGACTTAAAAGGAACTCCTTGATTTTGAATATGTAAATTCTTAAATACAATGATTTGCCATTCATTGCTCTGGAGAAACTGATAAGGCAAGGAGTGCAGAAAAGAGGATAAGACAATTGAATTTGACTTTACAAAGATCATATTCTGAGGAAATTAGAAAATATTCATGTTGCTGACAATAAAGTGAAAACTTAGAACTTATGAGGCATTTGTGTCTGAGATCTAGCAGAAGATGGGAGGTGAATAAACTTTCAAAATATTGTTTTGTCTTCAATGATGATATTGGTGGAATGTCCTAAGGTTACATGATTAAAGAAAGGTGAGTTAGAACTTAGATGTAGAGACAATAATTATTCAGTGGGAATTAAAGAAATAGTTAAATAAGAGCAGAACTTCCATTAAGTTTTAATAATAGAGATGGGATAAAAGTTAAACATAAAAATGTAAAAAATATATCATTAAAGAAACTGTGTTAGATAGTGTGCCAAGGAAAACAGTGACAAATGTTAAACACAGGAAAAGAATCATTGGATTTCATTATCAAATAATAAGTGGTACAAATCAGGGTTCTACTCAGGTTCATCTGAAAAACTATTCCATTTACACTTAGCTGTATTCTTTAGAGTATGTAATCCAGTGATTGAATATTTAGAGATAAGAGTAGTACTGGTTTGTTAAGGGATTAAATGAGAAAACATGTTGTAATTCTTTGTATTACAATAAATTAAAGAGATTTACAACTATAAATTGATCAAGGATATTGATAGAAATGTTTCAAATGACTCAAAAACTGAGTCTTCAGTGTGTGGTAGCATGAAATTAAAAGACACTTACTCCTTGGAAGGAAAGTTATGACCAACCTAGACAGCATATATAAAAGCAGAGACGTTACTTTGTCAACAAAGGTCCGTCTAGTCAAGGCTATCGTTTTTCCAGTGGTCATGTATGGATTTGAGAGTTGGACCTTAAAGAAAGCTGAGCACCGAAGAATGGATTCTTCTGGACTGTGGTGTTGGAGAAAACTCTTGAGAGTCCCTTAGACTGCAAGGAGATCCAACCAATCCATCCTAAAGGAGACCAGTCCTGGGTGTTCATTGGAAGGACTGATGTTGAAGCTGAAACTCCAACACTTTGGTCACCTGATATGAAGAGCTGACTCATTGGAAAAGACCCTGATGCTGGGAAAGATTGAGGGCAGGAGGAAAAGGGGATGACAGAGGATGAGATGGTTGGATAGCATCACCGACTCTTGGACCTGAGTTTGAGTGAACTCCGGGAGTTGGTGATGGACAGGGAGGCCTGGCGTGCTGCAGTCCATGGGGTCGCAAAGGGTCAGACACGACTGAGCGAGTGAACTGGACTGGACTGGTAGCGTGCAAATTTCAATTAAAAAAAAAGTGTTCAATGGGAAACAAAATGTACTTTAAAATGAGATATGTTGTTTTGGTTTATTTTCTCACTTCCAAATTCCCAGAAGTTTGTGAGTACCTTTGTCTTGGAGGCATATGTGGGGTTAGGCTGAAAGAAGAAATTATCAAAGAGAGGTAAGCCCTTTCCTGGCTTTTGTTTTCTGAAACCTAAAATGTTAAGGGTTTCTGCTTACATAATAGAGGTAACAGTTGAACTTGCGGATGAAAAGAGTCATTTAGTTTAGAAGGGGCCAGAGAGTTGGGGCATCTTGGAAGTAGTGTGGACGCTTACTCTCCTTGATTTCCCTGCTCCAGGGAGATGATCGTATCTAAGAGAAAAATGCTGTGTGGTTATTTAAGGGAAAGTTACTTAGTGCTCACAGCACTAGGATTCTCAGCCTCAGTAAGAAGCTTGATGCCCAAGTTTGGGAAACACCAGAGGGATGACAGCCTATCAAGAGACTGTGCTGTCTGGGACCACAGATTATTTAGAGATGAAGAATGTGCATGAAAACTAGAGAATCCACCCACCAAACATTCTTCTGGATATAAAAGATACTTTGGATCTTCTCAAGACTCCATAGGGAGGGAAGAAGTCTCAGGAGTGCATTAAACTGAAACTTTTCCTTCCTATATAGAGGAGTTTCAGAATAATATATATTTTTATTGCTATGTAAATAAATATTAGATTTGGAGTATACCTAACTGGAGTACTGTAATATTCATAACTTTTATAAAAAAGATAAATCCTGGGGAAATACAAATCGTAGACCTTTATACTTTGACTTATTTCTAGCAAGCAATGAAAAACATGCAGTAGGGCTCTGAGGCGGAACAAACTGAAAGTCATTAAATATTTGTAATTACCTGCATCATAATGACAGCATCAGTGTGATGTGAGAAGTGATCAAGTTCTCTGTTTCTCAGCAAGCTCTTACACATAGTATGAAAATGGGAAAAGAAAGGCATGGGGATAGGCACACAGCATTAAAAGGAAAGTAGAGAAAGATTAATCCTGGAACAAAGACAGGAAATAGAGGAGACGAAAGCTTTGGTTTGTGAGCCCACCTTGGACTCCCTGGAGCCAGATATGGAAGAAGATATTCTACTGAGGGTAGCAAAGTTCATTACTCTGGATCTGGCAGCCTTATCCAGACTGGGGAATGCTACCAATTCCTCATGCTTGTGTATTTCATTTTCTGTTGAAAGATTGATGATTACTTCTGCATTAGAGTGGGCGAAGTTTTTCACATATCTACCTCAGTAAGTCTGTTGGAGTCTGGCAACTTGCCTCAACTGGCAGCAAACAGGGAGGATATACCCCTCTGAAACTCTGTGGGTGGAAGAAAATTTTACTTGGCATGTGTTTGCATTAGACAAGCCTAGTAACCACCACCTCTAGCTACAACCAAGAAGTTTGGGCTAGCGGCCAATTTTCAAGGTTAAACATAAATCTTTAAATATGATTTGATAAGAATATAATAATACCATACATTCTTTATCTGGGTGGTGTTTTTAACAAAGTGTGTCTGACCACGCAAACCAGTCAAACCAAACTACCAGGCATTACTTTCCTTATTTAGGCTGTGTAGATGGCAGAAAGAGTGATTCACTGTGAAGAGAAAGCACAAATATATAGAAAATTGTATGATAGTTGGTAGTACTTTTGAAGAAAGTCTGTGCTTTCTGCTAAAATTTTGCCAACAGTTTTGCAAACTGGAAGAAAAATTAGGGGAAGGTTATAGACTAGTGATTCTTGTTGGCACCCTGGTGAAATGGTATCAGAATATTAGAACTTATGTGGTGCTTATGGGTGAATACTGTGCAATTCTGTAGATTGTCATTTCTCTGCCTAAATGCTAATTAATATTCTAAAGTACAACTTATTAAAGTTTATTTAAAAGTACATTTTGTAAATTGTAAGTAAATAGTATTAATAAATGAAATTAATAATAAAACCCACAAATATGAATTCATTCATAATTATATTATTAAAATATTTATTATAAATAATTTATCCATAAATAAAGTTGCATTATTTATTAAAGTATACTTAGGAGTCTAATTCAGTATTCTAAAAAGAAAATTTGGTTCTAATTAACATACTCCGGGAGTTGGTGATGGACAGGGAGGCCTGGTGTGCTGCAATTCATGGGGTCGCAAAGAGTCAGACATGACTGAGCGACTGAACTGATCTGAACATTCAATAGTTGTTCAAAACTCTAAGGTGTACTCAAATAGACAGGTGGTTGAAATTTTAGGAAGGACTATTAATTAATCCTCAGCCTTGTTTTGATTTGCTTATAGTTTTCAATTGTTGTCATTCTTGTTTCCTATTAAAACATTATGCTTGCTTAATTTCATTTTCAATTTACTTTGTATTGTACCTTTCTTTAAACAACTTTGAGGAAAATAAATATCTCCATCAATAGAATTTTGACCTAAGATTTGATATCAGTTACTTTAACTAGTTTGCTTTGCATTTTGAACACTAATCTTCATGTCTCTATTGGTAAGGATATATATGTTTGTGTGTGTGTGTGTGTGTGTACATTCAAACGTTCACTGTATTAAATATCACTGACTTATTCTTCATTAGAATGTGAGAACTGGTAGGATAATGAACCTGAGATCTTTTCCTCTCCTCAGTAAGAAACACTGAAATGTTTGAGAGTGGTAAAAAGTGATTTTTAAGTACTTAGTAAGATACTGATACAAATACAATCTTGATGCTAAAGTGAAATCTAAATGAGCTAATGGAGAAAAAAGAAATGGATATAAGACTTTTTCTAAGTAAATTGTAATGTAGAAATATTGGTCTTTTTTGTCTTGGTCTCTGGAGTCCTTTCCAGTTCTCACTCTCCTGCTGCTTGGAAACTGGAGCCTGTCCCTTTGGAAGGCACCCTCTCCCTCTGGCCATATACTTGTCCTACACACACTACATTCCCCTCCCTTCCCAACACACACACGCACACACACACAACATCTTTAACATAGTCCATCAAACAATATTCAACTAGCCAAACTGTCAAATCATCCAGTAAGCCTTTAATTGTTTGGGATTATAGATCCTTCTAAATCTTAGTGATTTAGTGGAGCATTGTAAGTTACTGATATACTATCAACCAAACATGGAACTTTTTTCTAAAATGAAAAATTGAAACATAAAATATAAGCGTGCAGTTGTGCCTCATCCAGTATTCAGTGTTGATATAACACTGGCAATCTTAGAAATCTGTGTGTCCATTCTACTACTGGAAAATGTTGTTAACATATAGTTCTCTTCTATAGTATTCACAGCAAAGGTAAGAGAGCCTGGTCATATGTCCCTAACAACTAGAAGTTCACGTTGTCCAACACTTGCCTCATTTTGACTCTTGCTGGCCCATCTGTTAATTTTTCCACTATGGTCTCTCTTTCCACCATTTCTTTTTATTTCTCTTGAACTGATCCAGGATAATTGAAAAAAAAAAATGCCAAAGAAGAGTATCACACTGGATATACTACAGATTTAAGAAAGTCTAAAATACTTTCAAGAAAAATCAGTAGGTATTTGAAATTGGGAGAAAATTTTTGTCATTATAAAGGGCATGGTAAACATCACTGCACCCTGAGAGGATTAACCCAAAATGAATAGGACTAGGAACTGGGTTAGCCATGGCCCCAGGAATTTATCTTGGCTTCAGAGGTTTGGAAGAAAAAGGAAGAACATTTGCCGTCTAAGCAAACAGATATAGTTCCAAATGGATATGCTTCTTATAGAGCTTATTCTATTATGGTTCCCATTTCTGAACATGCCTAATGCCAAATGGGGTATGCAATGTACAATAAAATCACATCTCCAAACATTAATTTCAGGAGCAACAAATAATAACTAGGTTGTTGGATTTAGCAAAGTCAGCTAAGTTTCCTATTATTGTATTTATGATGCTAGTTCATTAATTTTTTCAACTGGTAGCCTTTATTAGCTGGCACCAAAGATTTAAGTGTGAGACTGTTTTTACCCAGTAGCCTAATTTTTCCTGTGAGTAATAAAAGGAAATGAAACCTCTGATTTTATTAATAAACATCTATTATTCAAGGAAACCACTAAATCATGGCTTTGAAACCACATAGCTAATTTAACTATAAGGGAGTGAGATGAATGGTCTCCTATAGATGAGATATAAATGTTACGAAACTGCATCATGAGACCCCTACTGGCTTAAGGTTTGAGAAGCCCACCTTCACGGCTGAGGTCCAGAAATACTTCTCTTAGAATACCAGCTCTACCTGTGGAGAGGCAGTATGTCCTTTCTGAAACTAATTAAACCTAAGTCTCAGTTTTCCCATGAACACAATGGAAATAAAGTACCTACCATACTGAGTTCTTGTGATAGTTAAAGAAACCAACACATGTTAAGTGCTTAGGACAAAGTATACATGTAGGCTCTTAGTATCTGGTACTTACGTTAACCAGAACTTCTGAACATAGTATAGCAGACAGCTTTCTCTCTCATCAGTGTTGCTTTCATGTCTCCCAACTAGATGGTCTCCTTCAAATCATACCAGTAAATATTCAGCAACCTGGGGTTTAGAAATGACTATATGTGCAGTTGCTCAAATGAAGAACGAACACTGCTTTCTATACAATATTATTACTGGCATGCTATCCACTGGATTTGTTCAAGCACTATAGTTCTCAATTATCTGTAATTAGAGTTTTAAATAAAAGTTGAGTAAGGAAAGAAACAATATAAAGAATTGTCCACTTACATGTTTTAACCAGCCTGCCATTAAATGCCCATACAGTGTTGATATCTTCTACTAGGCAGTTATGTAAGGTCCTATTTCCAAGATATCTTATGAAGTCTTAGAAATATTTTATCAGTACTTTATAGAATTGTTTTTAGTAAAGTCTTTATTTTAAAAGGAACCTTCCCTCTGAAAGAGGAAAGAGAATACCACAATTTAAAGGTGATTTTTTAGGAGGAAAGATTAAACAGAAAAATGTAATGATTGAAGAATTTTGACCTAATAAATGGAGGAGGAAATGGCACCCCACTCCACTACTCTTGCCTGGAAAATCCCATGGATGGAGGAGCCTGGTAGGCTGAAGTCCATGGGGTCCCTAAGAGTCGGATACGACTGGGCAACTTCACTTTTACTTTTCGCTTTCATGCACTGGAGGAGGAAATGGCAACCCACTCCAGTGTTCTTGCCTGGAGAATCCCAGGGACGGTGGGGCCTGGTGGGCTGCCGTCTATGGGGTCACACAGAGTCGGACACGACTGATGCGACTTAGCAGCAGCAGCAGCAGACCTAATGAAAATATAGAGGTGAAAGTACACTGACCAAGAAGTTTGAAACTAGAGTAGTATAATCACCCTGACTGAGGATTTAGCTTGTGTTTCCTATTTTCCCTCTAGCTTAGCAAAAGGGCAGCATATTTGTAATTCTGAAGTCAAGACTGTTTAGTGCATCATTTTACAGGCATGCAGGACAAGTCCAGGGAAATACATGATTCATCTGCTTAGAAAAAGAGCCATATTTAACTAATTTCCCCACCTCTATCCGTTGATGTCATTTTCTTGTGCCAGAAGGGATTCATTTTACTGTTTTAGTTACAATAGAACTGTCTTAGCTTGTTGATTCCCCACAAGCATTTTTACACACATATATCACCTAAAATTTCTAGAGCCATTAAATCACAGACTTCCCATTACAAGGGAGCTTGTTAGGAGGATATGAGTTGGAACATTACCATATTGAGTAACCAAAAACACAGACTTTAGTTTGTATGAGTCTAGACACATATGCAGGCTCCCTGGAATCACAGAGAGGTATTTTAGTGCTTGCAACCCCGAACAGATTTGGCTTTTTATCTTGCCTAAGAAACGAAGAGAAACCTATTTAGTTTTATGCTATCACTGCCTTTGGAATAACACACTTAGTGTTTCAGAGGATCCATGTAAATTAATAGGCATATTTAAGATTGAGGTTTGTGAGGGGCTTTTTGTTTGTTTTTGTCTGACTTGTCTACATCAGTTTATATCTATTTCTCTCATTATCTCCAAAATTAGTCCACCTATGTATTTTGTCAGTGCAAAACTATCAATAATAACAACTATCATTTACTGATCATAAGACTATTTACAAGGAACTTACACATTGTCTCATATCAATCCTGCAAGTTGTATAGTTGGGAAAAACTGAGGCCTATATTAATATAGCAAGTAACCTTCTGAAAGTCTCAGGACTAGTTAAATTTTTATATTATCTGTATATATCTCTCTCTCTTGTGGACTTTTAAGCCACAAAAGATTGTTGTTTAATATTCTCCATTATGTATCCAATTATTAATATGAATTTATAACTTAAAAACTTGGTAAATAGTTTTTGAGCATCTACTCTATACCAGTTATAGTGGCTTAGAAACAGATAAATTTCCACCTAAACCCTGCCCTTCTAGAGTTGACAGTCTAGTGAGAGGGCCAGATATTTCAGACGATTGTGAGATCAAGTAATTATCATGATAAGGATAAAATCTGAGTCAGGGACTAAAGGTCTGTATTTCTGTCTGTCTGCTGTTGCTGTTGTTCAGTCGCCCAGTTGTGTCCTACTCTTTGCGACCCCGTGGACTGCAGCAGTCCAGGCCTCTCTCCCTCCCTCACCATTTCCCAAAGTTTGCCTAAGTCATGTCCATTGCATCGGTGATGCCATGTCTGTCTTCTAGGGTGAATTATTATGTAATATTTCAGATTAGGCTTTCAGAAATGTCATATTTTCCCCCATGGATTTTATTTTGCTCATCCAACTATTCAAACAGTACAAAGTTCTATCAACTATTCTATTACATATATAATGCACATGACTCATGTTATTATATACAAAATAGAACATAGGCATTAAAATATATACATATGTATACATATATATACACATATTCTATCTAATACACATGTGTTTGAATGTATTATAAAATCTTATATGCATAATAAAACCATATAACTAATTTATAAACATATATGCAAGCAAAAGGACATTGTTTTCTGTGTTAAACTATTTTAAACATAAGCTTTCAGACTTAATCTTCAGCATTCTCTTTTGATTTAAATTCTAGTCATTAAGAGCTGGACCCTGCCCCCGGCTGTCACTGATGGACTGCACGGCAGTCCTTGTCAAAAGCTAAGTCCTGCAGATGCCACTGACTGTAGCAGTGAGATTATGCCAGGCTCTTCCATCCCCCTCTCCACAGACTCTCTTTTCTTTAACCTAGTCCTTCTGGGACCTCTTTTAGAGGATGTTTTTCCATGCGTTACCTTCTAAGAACACTCCTTGACAACATGGGAGGTTATATATTCCTTCTGACTTACAGAAAGCCACCTATCATTTTGTGTATTTTTGCCGCCATCACTAGAGATCTCATTGTGTGGGCTTACACCGGAGTTAGACTTTCAATTTCTCTGAAGGGTAGGCTTCATGGCTACTCTGAATTATCCTGAATTTGCTGGCAGTACTGCATTAGTTGTCCAAAGTTCCCCTATCTGCTTAGAAGAGATCAAAGTTAAGCCAAAATCATTCCTTTCAGTAGTCTCCCATTACTATGTTGTTGCTGTTTCACTGGTCTCTGAGAGTGGCCTTTTAGATAAGCTAAGAGTAACCTCTGCTTCTGCCTTTCTTGAGCAGCGGAGAGGGACTGATGAAAAGAATCAGACTCAGTGCTGACTCTGGTTGAATCCAGTAGCATTTACCCTATGCAGCATTTACATTTTTCTTAGTATTATAGACTCTCATGGTCAAGTGTCAGTATCTGTTCATGCTGCTGTTGCTGCTAAGTCACTTCAGTCATGTCCAACTCTGTGCGACCCCATAGACGGCAGCCCACCAGGCTCCCCCATCCCTGGGATTCTCCAGGCAAGAACACTGGAGTGGGTTGCCATTTCCTTCTCCAATGCAGGAAAATGAAAAGTGAAAGTGAAGTTGCTCCGTCGTGTCCGACTCTTAGCGACCCCATGGACTGCAGCCTACCAGGCTCCTCCATCCATGGGATTTTCCAGGCAAGAATACTGGAGTGGGGTGCCATTGCCTTCTCCAGTATTTGTTCATAAATTCAACCAATGTTTACTGACCCCTACTGTGTGTGATGGGCACTTTGCTGGATACAGAAGGTAAAATAAGGAATTTGATAGAAATGATTCCTGCCTTCATGGTGTATAGAAACTTTCATTACAACCTTTATATAACTTTAAAGATTTTTTTTGAAAAGTCCTGCCAAGTCCTCCTCTCAAGAAAGTCAGTGTGACATATACAAATCCATGGTTTTTGACTCTAGTATTCTTTCTCACTAACCTAATGAGGTGCAGAAAATGCCAGCAACCTCCAAATAAATTGTTTGGAATCATTGTTAGAACCCTTTCCTAATGATCTGAGCATCTGCAAATACTCAGTCATCCCTTCATTAAGGGTCTACACATCTCATCTCCTTCCTTGAGCTGTCTTCTCCAGACATAACATGAACATGACCTCTGAATCATTTGCATACACATTTGCCAAATCTTTTCTTATAGAAAACAGTTTAAACCCCCTGTTTTATGCCATTTGTGGTATACAAAAAATTCATTCAAATCTAGATATAAAATAAATTCCATAACCACATAAACACATTCTTTTCATTTCAGTGTGATTCTAAAAGTTTATTGTGTTTCACATTTATCTATGAGCATACATTAAAAACTCATACACAATAGTTCTTGGCTGAGGTTAAGGAATTGACATCTTTATTTAAAATTTTTGCATTTTTACTGTAAATAGTCTATGGATAAACCCTTGAGAAATATTACTTTATGTCATACATCCCATAATTGTGGAGCTAGAATAGCTGGTAGGATATTAATGTTGACATCTACTTATTAAAGTATTACATATTTTAGGATGATATATTTAGAATGGATATATGCCTTCTAGGGACGTAAAGTAAGGCAGAGTCTAAGGCAGAACTATTATTAGATATATTATGGCAATATATGTTCTTAGAAATATGTCTTTATAGTCTGTATTTGGTTATTTCCAATTCCAAGACCAGCAGTAGTAGTTGACAGCCCCACCACATAGTAGTCAACATTAATCTACTGGATTCATGTTTAGATACAAATTCTACTAAGTGGATAATTTCATATCTAAAATGACATCCATGTCTCTTTATGCATCCCTTTATGCCAAAAAGTGTCAATAGAATAATTTAATTTGTTCTCCAACCACTTTCAAGACTAAAATTCACTTTAAATATGGAAAGAGTTTTTGTTGTTGTTGTTAAATGACAGATTAAATATGTACATTTGCTTTCAATTTCTCTCCAACAACTCATTAAGTGTGGATAAAACCAATGGAAAATTTGGTAGCCATGGCAATAGGAAAAGAGAGTGGCGTGGGGAACATGGGAGCAATGATTTTCAGAGGATGAGAGCAGACCTGGCTACAGTAACATTTGGGAGGCTGAAAACCACAGAGGTAATTCCTAATTTAGCAAAGCAAGAAAATTGGATCCTAATAGGAATAAAGAAGACTGAGGCTAAATTTAATCTACAGGGAAGACCCCAAAGGTTTGGCAACTGGCAGCAAAAGACTCTCTGAAATTGGGCTAAGTGTGAGGTTGGGAGGTAATATAGGTAGATCGCTTGGAATTCTGTTTAAGAAATAATTAAATAGATAAACAGCAAGGTCCTGCTTATAGTACAGGAAAATGTATTGTATACATTGTAATACCTATAATGAAAAAGAATCTGAAAATGTATGTATAACTGAGTCACTTTGCTGCACACCAGAAACTAACATAACATTGTAAATCAACTCTGCTTCAATAAAACAAAAAAGTAATTAGAACATCAGACTCTCCTCCCTTCTCTACAACCAGATGTCTACCACTTTGTATATCATCAGAAGAATTAAGGTTTATTACCTGTAAAGGATAAAGCAGAGACTTTCTGACTGGGGGATACCAGGCACAGTTGAGAGGGAGAATAAATCTTCTAAAAAATCTAGTGATAAAGAGAAATTTTACTAGAGCATGTTAAAATTCTAGCTCTCTTTCCCCCTGAGCTCTCGGAGCCTGGCACTAAGCTATACCTAACATAAAAAGATTTAAAGAATCTTTTGTGATGATCCTATACTTCTTTAGAAAGTTGCCAAACAAAACCACCCTGTGGGCCTATAGATGAAAAAAATATCACCTACCAAATTAGAACTTCTAATCAACTTTTTAATGTCCCAGTCTTATATGTGAGCAGACAGCCTTGAGTCTCAGCAGGTAGTTGAGGAAAGACTTTGATAAAGAAGCCAAATAGTTATTAAAAAAAAAAAAAGAGGTTATGCAAGGAAAACAGAGATTATGCAGAAGCAATACAACTAGGTAGACAAAAAAGAAATCCATTGACATCCTCAGAGAATAAGAGGACTTATGGCAGTCATGAGGCAACAAAGGAATACTATTTTTTAAACTTAGAGAAAAAAAGAACTTTCATGTTGAACAAGTGATAGTTGCATCAGTTGATGAGTTGGGCATATGATTAGGGAAATCTTGGTGAAAGGAAAACAGATAAATGGAGATACTTTCTCAGGAAGATACTACAGATGTGTTCTACTACCCAAATCAAAAAGTAAACCAAGAAAGTAAAAGTCTTGGGATCCAGGAAACCAGTCTTCAGTATAAAAGAGAAGGAATTAATCTTCAATAAAAGAAAGATGGCATGGAATTCCTAGGTGATTGTGAAGAGAGATTCCCCAAATAATATTTGTGTAGCTTATTTAGACCAGGTCAGATGGTGAATTTTATTCAGGAAGGTAGAGTTTATTTTAATGTATTGAGAGAGTGATAATAACTGTGAAGAAGTTCTGAGATACAGCAGTGAGAAATCCATAGAAGAAACAACGGGAAGATAATTATTCCAGAGGTGGGAAATTATGAAATCATAATATACTATATGGTTCAGTTGTCAAAAATATATAGTTATAATAATATAATAATGTAATAACCAAATACTGATTTAACAAGAGTAAAACTTCAATGTACTGTAAGAGAGAGAACATGATGTATGCTTGTGCATGATGTAGGGTTCCTAAAGCAGGATGAGAGACAGATGATAATAGACATTTCTCCTAGAAGATACACACGTGTCCATTAAGCACATGAAAAGATGCTTGACTTGACACCATTAGTCATCAGGGAAATGCAAATTAAAACCACAGTGAGATAATGCTTCATACTCACTAGGATGGCAAGAATCAAAAAGTCAGAAAACAAGTGCTGGCAAGGATGCGGAGAAATCAGAACTCTCCTACAGCACTAGTGGGAATACAAAATGGTGCAGCTGCGTTGGAAAACAGCTGCCAATACCACAAATGATTCAACAGAGAGTTGCCATATGAGCCAGCATTTCTACTAGTATTAATATATACCCTAAAGAAATGACAGCGTATATCCACACAGAAATGAAAACATGTGTCCACACAGAAACTTGTACGCAAATGTTTATAGTAGCATTATTCAGGAGCTAAAAGGTGGAAACATCCCCAAATGTCCATCAAAAGAAGAACGGATTAACTAGATGTGTTATGTCAGTACAATAGAACAAAGTACTGATACATGCTACCTACCACGTGGATGAAGCTTGAAAACATCTTAGTAAAGAAAGCCAGTCACAAAAGTCCACGTACTGTATTACTCCATTCATAAGGACATCCAGAATAGGGAAATTTACAGAGAAAGAAAATAGATTAGTGGTTGCTTAGGCTGGTGAGGTGAGATTAGGGGTAGGGGAGAATGTAGAGAGGTAGAGGGGTGATAGCTATAGGGTATGGATTTCTTTTTGAGTTAATGAAAATGTTCCAAACTTTACTATGGTGGTGGCTGTGTTTATCTGAGAATATACCAAAACCCGTTTTAACTATACACTTTAAATGGGTGAATTGTATGGTATATAAATTATATATCACTAAAACGGTGAACTTCTAGAAGTTCCAGCCTGATTTAGAAAAGGCAGAGGAACCAGAGATAAAATTGCCAACATCCATTGGATCACAGAAAAAGCAAGAGAATTCCAGGAAAACATCTACTTCTGCTTTACTGATTACACCAAAGCCTTTGTGTGGATCACAGCAAACTGTGGAAAATTCTTAAAGTGATGGGAATACCAGACCACCTTACCTGCCTCCTGAGAAATCTGTATGCAGGTCAAGAAGCGACAGTTAGAACCGAATATGGAACAACAGAGTGGTTCCAAATTGGGAAAGGAGTACATCATGGTTGTATATTGTCACCCTGCTTATTTAACTTATATACAGAGTACATCCTGCGAAATGCTGGGCTAGATGAAGTACAACCTGGAATCAAGACTGCAGGGAGAAATATCAATAACCTCAGATACCCAGATGACACCACCCTTATGGCAGAAAGTGAAGAGGAACTTAAGAGCCTGTTGATGAAAGTGAAAGAGGAGAGTGAAAAAGTTGCCTTAAAACTCAACAGTCAAAAAAACCAAGATCAAGGCATCTGGTCCCATCACTTCACGGCAAATAGATGGGGAAACAATGGAAACAGTGACAGACTTTATTTTCTTGGGTTCCAAAATCACTGCAGATGGTGACTGCAGCCATGAAATTAAGATACTTGCTCCTTGAAAGAAAAGCTATGACAAACCTAGACAGCATATTAAAAAGCAGAAAAATTACTTTGCCAACAAAGGTCCATCTTGTCAAAGCTATGTTTTTTTTAGTAGTCATGTATGGATGTGAGAGTTGAACTTGAAGAAAGCTGAGCACCAAAGAATTGATGCTTTTGAACTGTGGTGTTGGAGAAGACTCTTGAGAGTCCCTTGACTGCAAGGAGATCAAACCGGTTGGTCCTAAAGGAAATCAGTCCTGAATACTTATTGGAAGGACTGATGCTGAAGCTGAAACTGCAATACTTTAGCCACCTGATATAAAGAGCTGACTCATTGGAAAAGACCCTGATGCTGGGAAAGACTGAAGGCAGGAGGAGAAGGGGACGGTAGAGGATGATGTGGCTGGATGACATCACCAATTCAATGGACAATGGAGTTTGGGTGAACTCTGGGACTTGGTGATGGACAGGGATGCCTGGCGTCTGCAGTCCATGGAGTTGCAAAGAGTTGAACATGCCTGAGTGACTGAACTGACTAACTGAAAACTGTTTAAAGAAAAATTAAGAAGCAGGAAAATGACCATATTATTTGGAGATTTGAAAATAAACCTTACAAAAGTTATAGCATAAACTTAAAAGTTATGGCATAAAAGTGATTCTCTGTAAGGCAGAGTTCCTCATCCAGGGCATGGTTGACACTGGGGACTGATCATTCTTTTTTGTGCAGTGCTATCCTCTGCATTGTGGAGTGTTTAAAAGCATCACTGACCTCTACCCAGTAGATGTCAATAGCAACCCTCTCTCCCCTCATTTGTGATAACCAAAAATGTCTCTAGACATTTTCAAATAGCCAGTGGAGATGGGATTGGGGGCTTGGTTTTCCTTAGATAAGACCACTGCTCTGGGAATTGGGAATTGGTGTAGGGGAGGGGTACAATGTGGAGGCATGGTTATTTTTCATGACACATACTGAAGAAATGTTTGGTTATTTAAACTATGAACATGTATGTCTTAGTTCAGACTGCTATAACAGGAAACAGAGGATAGATTGAGCAACAGAAATTTATTCATTTCTCACGGTTCTGGATGCAATTAAGATTTAGTTTCTGATTAGCACTCTCAGGCTTTTAGTTGTTTCCTTCTCTTTGTGTCCCCTTACATGGGGAGAGGTAAGAGGGAGATCTCTCACTCTCTCTTCCTCTTCTTTTTTATATTCTATTAAAAAATTGAAGTATAGTTTACTTACATGTTTCATGTGTACAGCAAAATAATTCAGTTATATATGTATATACAAATATGGCTCAGTGGGTTAAAAATCCATTTGCAATGCAAGAGACACAGGTTTGATCCCTGAGTCAGGAATATCCCCTGGAGGAGAGCATGACAACCCACTCCAGTATTCATGTCTGATGAATCCCATGGACAGAGAAGCATGACATGCTACAGTCCACAGAGTGGCAAAGGGTCAGACACAACTGAAGCTGAGCATGCACACATGCATACATATACATATCTATTATTTTTCAGATTCTTTTCCATGATAGGATATTACAAGATATTGAATTAGTTCCCTGTGCTATACAGTAGGTTCTTGATGTTTATATTCTTTTTCTTTTTTTTATAAGGCTACCAATTCTACTGGGTTAAAGCCCACTCTTATCAGCTCTTCTTAACTTAATTACCTCCTAAAGGCTCTATCTCCAAATACAGTCACATCAGGGGTAAGAGTTTCAAAATATGATTTTATTCAAGGAAGGGGCAAAATTCAGTCTAAAGCAATGTATACTTCTGAATAAAATAGAAACTAAATACTGGATATTTTCACTGGAAACCTATGATAAAATTAGCCATTAAAGTATTTACTCTTACTGGAGATGTTCTTAACTATATAGGAATACTGTTTTTCTCTTGTTTGGTTTTTGGATATTTATATTCATTTGGCTCTTAGGTGGCTTCCCAGGTGGCACTAGAGGTAAAGAACCCACCTGCCAAGGCAGGAGAAGAGGCAGGTTCAATCCCAGGGTTGGGAAGAACCCACTCCGATTTTCTTGCCTGGAGAATCGCATGGACAGAAGAGCATGGTGAGCTACAGTCCACAGGGTCGCAAAGAGTCAGACACGACTGAAGGGATGTAGCATGCATGCATGTACATTCATTTGGCAATAATATTCCCAAATTACATTTGTGGCAGTTTTTTAAACTATCTTAATATATCCAGTTATTAAGTAATTGTTTTATAAGCAAGATTTTTTGATTACTTGCTTTACTTGTTTTGTTTTCCTTTAAGTTGTCTTGGATGTAAATATTTACCATATTTTTCAAACGATTCAAGAGAAAAAGTGACATATAAATGAAAGATTAATCATTCTTAAAGCACTTTCATATAGGACTGAAATATATAGGTGAAAGTGAAGGTTGCTCAGTCGAATCCAACTCTTTGCAACGCCATGGACTGTCCATGGAATTCTCCAGGTCAGAATACTGGAGTGGGTAGCCTTTCTCTTCTCCAGGGGATCTTCCCAACCAAGAGATCTAACCCAGTTCTCCTGCAGTATTACATTATTTTTAAAAATTGTTATTCAAAGCCCTAAATATGATATTAGTAACAGATAGTAGTTTTAATTCTAACCTAAGATGTTATCTTGGCAAACTAAAATTATTCAGAGTTGTGGTTACTTTCCTGTATGTTCAATCCTTTGAACAGAGGTTCAGTTTAAAGATTTTATTTGGTCAATTCATTTAAAAGAATCAAATCTTCTTAGTCAAAGTGATCAAAGCTTCATTTAGATTTTTAAAAAATTAACCTGGGTTTTACTATGTACATTCATCAAGATATTAAAAAAATGGAGTAGGTACTGTTGAAAGAATTACACCATTTATCAAGTTGACATTTTGGCTGCTTCACAAAAAAAGCAGATTCCATCACTGGTGTACGTAGAGGCAAATTCAAGTCAAATCATTTCTTCCACTTGGGGATGTTTGATTAATGAGGTCCTGCTTGGTTTTATTAATCTTTCTGCATTCTTCACATCTCACTTTGACATATAACCACCTTTTGGAAACCACCTTTATTTACTTTATAATGCAGATTTAACCATAATTTAGGTTTAGAATTTTTTTTTTCTTTAGAAGTCTTTTCATAAAGTTTCATAAGCCTTATAGGACCTTTATTTGTAAGCTTATATACATTTATCTACTAAACTACATGTTGTGAAGATCTATTTTTTCTAACCTTGGTTAATAAAACCCACCTGGTGAATAAAATAAAACATTAAAATAATTAATTGAGACCTTTTGCTGCAAGCATATTTTTCTTACTATACCTTTTAGTATATGAAAAGATAATAGAGAAAAGGCTTTAAACGATAACATCAGAATAGTAAAGCATTAGTAATCATTCTCAAGGTCAACAAGTTTTTCAGTGCTATCTTTGAAGCAAGCATTTAGAATCCAAGTTGCCATTAAGAACTCTGTGGTTGCTATATTTACTTAAAGCAAAACATATTTGATATAGATGAACAGTGTAAATGTTTACTGTGTCAGTTTGATGAATGAATTAAGCATTACCTGCTGAAAAATAAAAGTAGCTTTTTTCTTTTTTTTTAAACTGGTCTGTTGACCACCTTTAATTTAATGGGCTTACTGTTCATGTACTGTCAAACCCAGCAGCTTCAGGCAGGAGGCATAGTTGATTCCCAGCACCACCTCTCCTTAGAGAGCAGAGGAAAGTCACCTTTTTAGATGGAGCCAGAATGCCCATGGAATACAGTCCAGAGTTATGAAACCCTCCGATGAGACTCAGGCAGGAGTCTTTAATCTAAAAATAGGAAGGAAGTTATAAATTCCAGCAGTTTCACAGTGAAAGAGAAGCAAAGGTTAAGTGTACATTTAGAGGATTCACAGGGAACATCAACTCTTGGAGCCTAGAAACACACAAGGAATAAGGCCTAATTTCATCCCTGCCTGATGCACTCTATTTTCAAACTTTCAGAACCCAGCTGGAGACTAGAAAAAGTGTCATTTCTACATGGAAATGGTTCATTATTGTCCCCCCACCTTTTCTAACCTATTTGCTTCTTACCCCAAATCCACCCCTCCTAGGGTAAAATACTTACTTTATACAAGGTGGGTAGGCCAAACTTTCTGTAAGTCAGGTAAAAAGTAGCTAAAACTTTGTGGGTCACAAAGCCTCTGCCAGATTGGCTCAACTCTGTCATGGCTACAGAAAGCAGCAATAGACCATCCATTCAAAAGTAGGAAGGGTTGTATACCAATATCATTTTATTTACTCAAACAGGTGGTGAACCTGATTTGGTCCATGGGCCACAGTTTGCCAACTCCTGCTCTATATCAGTTGGTTATAAATTATGTTTAATAGAGGACTCATAAGGGCTTCCCTTGTGGCTCAGCTGGTAAAGAATCTGCCTGCAATGTGGCAGACCAGGGTTCGATCCCTGGGTTGGGAAGATTCCCTTGGAGAAGGGAACGGCTACCCACCGCAGTATTCTGGCCTGGAGAATTCCAAGGACTGTATAGTCCACGGGGTCACAAAGAATCGGACACGACTGAGAGACTTTCACTTAATAGTGTACACGATCAACTTTATAGATCTTATGATATAGGATTTAAACCGCAAATCACACAACCATTTTTTCTTTTTAATAAGGTGAACCCTGATCCTCAGGAACGGCTATTGGGGTAGCATTTCTGGTAGCGAATAGCAGTTCCCAAGTCTCCCAAGTTTTTGGATTAGCAGCAACAGGGATCAGCCACCAGCACGGTCTGGTCACACTGGATGAGGATATCTTTGCTCTCCTTGTTGGAAGACTCATCCATCAGTTTTTGGTGCTAAGCCACCAAGGCTTTGGAGATGCAGCGGCAGATGGTGTAAAACTGGGCCGAGAGACCACTGCCCTTTACTTGCACATGCACGACCACGGCCCCCTCTCCCCGCTACCCCGAGTGGTTGCTTGTTGCGCAGAAGCAGATCCAGTTCCAGTCAGTCGCTGCGCGACAGCATTTGGGGCTCAGTTTGCGGCTTCTTGTTTCACCTCCGTGAGGTTTGCAGTGAGCCAGGTTTGCAGTGGCTCTTTTCTCGCCTCCGAAGATCTGCACAGACTACAGAGGGTCTTTGGGGCACACGGCTGCAGATATAAAGAGTTCCTTGCTGTGCTGCTCCACAACCAGTAAAGGCCAGTTTTAATAGATGCTTGTTTTTATTATTATTCAACATTGTTTTAAAAACTATGTGTAAAGCACTAGGACAATAAACAAAATTATGAAATGCAATGATTGTAAATGAAAAGAGAACTATTATTTATAAATGGAAGGCCATATTTCTCAAAGCGGATCGCCTAAAAGCCCTTTAGAATGGTGGTTCCCAAAGTTTGATTTCCCACATGATAATCACCTGGGAAATGCCAAAAACAAACAAACAAAAACAACTTGATGCCTGGGTCTTACCCCCAAGAAATTGTGATTTAATTGGTCCAGCCATTGTTTTGTTTTAATATTAGATTAAAATAATCAGTGTGTATTGCATATAGTAAGTATTGTTTTGTGAAACCTTGTTTTAGGACATGTGTTTGACATGAATGTGTCTAATGGATACAAAATGAAATCTGTTTACTTGTGGGTGTGTTCTGAAAACTTTGAAAGCTTCCCTGAATTGCCTGGCATAGAATTGAAGTGGGAGCTGTATTGTCTCCACTTGGAATATATTACATAGAACAATACTGAGTTGTTAATATCTCTTGAGGTGAAGAGAACTCCAGAGGCAAGAAGTCCTTTCAGAAATGAGTCATGGAAATTAGTGAGGAGAGTAAGCTCCTCTTCGGGACAGTGGCAGCAGGGACGGACCTTTCCCAGCCTCAGTGCCTCCGAAGTCTGACAGAGTAGAGTTAAGTCACTACTTTTCCTCCTCCTCCTCTTTAATTACGAAAATTCTCAGCTAAGGGGAGTAACAAAAGGGAAGGAGATTTCAGATGGAGGTAACTTCCATGTCGGGTGGAATAACCCTGGCTGAGGCACAGTTAGGAACAGAAACCACTCATCTCCCTGTCTTGTCTCAAGTGAAAGAGCTATGTGATGTTTAATTGTTCCTGTTCTCCTGCCTCAGGACCTTGCTTGTTTTCTTTCCACTTGCCTCAAACATAAATTTCAGTGAGAAAGGGGAGGTTCCCTTTTAGGTTGTAAATCCTAAGACTGTACATGATGCCTGAAGGAAATTCAGGTCGAGGGGCAGTTAGACATGTGCACAGGCAGGAAGTGGAAGGAAATGTATGAAAGGAATTGGTGGTAGCATAGCTAATGGGATTCTATTGGTATAGTGAAGCTATTTCTGTTTCAGGGATAGAGAAATCTTAGAGATCTGTAGTGGGCAAATGAGAAGACCATGTAAAATTAATCCATTTACATCCGAGATTTAGTATTCATCTTCATTAAAGTTATAAGACAGGTGTTCTAGTGAGAGTTCCTTACGTTACATTTCCCACAAAGCAAGACTGTAGCTTCACATTTTGTATTTTTTTCAAACAGATCATAATTTCACCTAGATTTAATCTAAAAATGGAAAGGACTTTCAGGTTATTTATTTTCTTATTAAGCAGAAGTATTGAGAGTAAGATAGTCAAAACAACTTAAGAAATTGATCCCAGGTTTCGGGGATTCCTGGTTAGAGTGTTTCCATCAAAGCAAACGTCTCTTTCCTCATAAAGAGAAAGTTACACCTTACTGTATGTTATTATGCAGTCCATTCATGCACTGATTCATTCATCCTTTCAGAAATTTTTGAATTCATGTTTTGTGCCAGTCACTCTACTAAGTGCTTCTCTCTAAAAGTAGAATGAGTAGAAAGTTCATGCTCTAATTGGGGAGAGAGACATTAAATCACTTTGAGAATATTCAGTTCTGGAGAGGAAAGGAAGTTGAACACAAGTTTAATAAATTCTTATATCTGTCAATGTTCATTAAATATCCTGTTCTCTAGAGTGTAAGAATAGCTTTCTAGCTTCATTTTATGTCCTCAAAATGAAGTTTAAAAAGTCAAAGACTATAACAAGAAAAATAAGATGTGATAAAATGAAGAAACTTGACACGCTAAAAAGACCCCTAATATGTTTTCTTAAATGTTGTCTTAAATTTTTGCATTGAAATATCTCCTTTGAGATTTCCTTAATTTGTCCATGCTTTTACCCAGAAGAAATAGCAATCAGCAAACACAGGCTAATTTTTAAAAGTCACGTTTATCACGGATTGGTTTGAGAGCCAAAAGCCAAATGTCACATCTCCTGAGGATGCCCATATGGAACAGTGGAATGCAAATATTTGTCTTGAAGTTATTTTTGTAGGTGCCAACCTTATGTCTTAAGGTGGTTCAAGTTAATCCAAGAGAAAATAAACATTTCTTTCCCCAACATTTTTACAATGAAAAAGAAGAAAAACATTTGATAAGTAAAAGATTTTGATATCTTTAAATGTATGCATTTTCATACTTAGTATTTGTTATAAATTAGAAAATAGAAGTAAATAAATCTCATATAAACATGAACAAAACTACAGATTTTTGAAGACATTGATATTAAGAATGTTCTAGTCAATAAGCATACACATACAATGACTTGTTTAAAACACAGTAGGATATGCAAGTGTTCTCAATTTGTTTGCTTCTTCTTTAATTTTCCTACAAAGCAGAAATAAATATTTGTACTGGAATAAACAAAATGATAGCATTAGATTCTTAATAATAAGTTTTAATATTAGGCACATATTAGGAGAAGCTGATTCTTATTTTTTTATTGATGTACTATATGTTAAAATAAAACTCTTCATATAACAATAAATGCCAAGTTTCCTTTCTTTAAGAAAATCCTTGGTAATTTCAGGGAAAAATGTATATATGTATTTATAGACATATGTGTGAATCCAAAGTACAGTATAAATGTGAAATATATAATTTATAATAATATACCTAATTTAGTATGTATTTAATTTGAAACATATTTCTGCAGATACCTTGGATTCATTTCATGCTGATTAGAATGTTGAATTAAATACATATATTTAAGACATACATATATGTCTTGGAAATGGTTTTACATATGACAAATAAGACTTCCTCCTACTTTTTAATGGCTATATAGTGTTCCATCTTAAGGTATAGTATCAACTTTAGAACTCAGGAAAGAAATGAGAATAGAGTAATTAATGCATCACTGAGTGCACTGCATCAGTGAAATGGCAAAATATGCTGACCAAGAGAAAATGTGTGATTTCTCGAATTAATGTCATGTAAGCAAAATTGTTGAGGCAATGAAACTAAAACACAGAAGACTTAGAAGAAGGCATCAGTGAACCTCAGGGAGCACACCCCTCAGGCATCACCTGAGTATCAGTGAGCACACCCTCCCACCCCCAGTGCATTGAGATATGATCTACATGTCAAATAACTTCTAGATACATTTGTAGATTTCACTTAGGCAGCTGGGTGGTTCAGTTTTGTATAACAAAATTACTGTGTGACCCATCATTCTCCTTTTCAGTGGAATTATTATTAGTGCTTATATTTATACAAGATTCTTTTTCAGCATATTATTTGATTTCTTATAAAAACTCTAAAGTTAGAAAAAGTAGATTGTTGATGTTACAGAGAAGTTGAAGCTTGAAAGTTAGATGATGTGCCTAACACAGGGAAGATAACCAGGACTAGAAAAGTTCATCAAGAAAAATCTCAGTGTTTGTTGTAATACTTCCTCTCAGCCAATAAATAGTACATTAAAAAATTTTACATTGTAAATATTTTTTACAATTCTTTTTTCTTCCATTGTCATATCATGGTTATTTTTATTTAGTGCCTTTTTTTCTTGTTAGTGCTGTTTTGAAAATTAGGAATACCAAAAAAGAAATGAGGTATTTCGATCTCTTTGAAAGACTGAGAAATCCATTTTGAATAGTACTCATTTACTTTCCAGTTAAAAATGGCAGTATTTTTGTGGAAGAGAAACAACTATCATATAATTATTATATTTATGAATACAAGATTTAGTAAATATTTAAAACATTTATCCAAAATAAATATTTAAAGCAGTTCACAAATAGGCATGAGACTTTTCACTTACAGTGATCCAAATTAATATGTATAATTGCTATGCTCTCTTGCTCATTTCTTGGGGATAATTAAAAGGAAAAAAAATGTAGGGAGGACAACTCCTGTGCCAAAAATTATACTGTGGAATAGTTTAGAGGCACAAAAATGACTTAGGGATGTGGAAATCAGGACTATACAAAGTAACTAGGATAACTAGGATCAATTCTACCAGAAAGCAATGAATATAGTAGTGCAATGAAGTATAGGAGAGCATTTTGTAGAATGAAAGAGTCACCCTTTGTTTCTGTTATCTTTTGATAGAGTTGCATCACATTTATGCTTCATAAATAAATCTTATTTCTATTGTGTTCTCTGTGACATTGAACCATAACCCACTATATATCCATAACCCAGTATATTTTATGTCATCTGTAGGGTTTCTGTTCCAGTGGAACAGTATTTGGCACTTGGAATTAATAGTGGGGAGTATTACAGGTTGGATTCCCTGAGAACCAGAGTCAGAGAGAGGTTTGCATGCAGGGAGTTTATTAGAGTGCTTTTTAGAGGGACACATATGGAAGGAGAGCGGGAAACCAAGAGTGGACTGTGACAGCAAGTTGGATGGAAATACTCTCTTAACTGTAGCCTCCGCCAGATGTGGGGGAAGCTCTGAGACTAGGATGATCCTTGAGTAGATCTGCATTCACCTCCAGGTGGGTCAGGCACAGGGTATAGGCTGTCTGAGGGGCTAGACCTCGGGCAAGTGGCTGTCTTTCTCTTTTCAGCTGAGACATTCCCTGGATGGGCCGATAGCTGAACCCTGTTGACAGCATACTCACCAGTGGTGGAAATAAACTCCCTTTGATCAAGAATATAATTTTCTAGTTATTTGAAGAGCTGCTGCTACTGGCAGTTATAAAATTCTTTAGTTACTATTTAAAATACTTACATTACATTCCAGTGACCACTATGTGAATGATTTGAAATACTCTACCAAAAAGATAACCTTTAATGAAGGTAGAATAGGCAACTTGAGTGCTCTTCTCTCCTCAGACATGTCTAGAAGATTTTTGTAAGGACACAGCACTCTCATTATCTAAAAAGTATTTACCTCTCCACTTGAGTGTATTTTTCACATTTTAAAACCCTTTACAGTATGATTCATTAAACAAAATTTAAAAGAGTCTCTGAAGCTAGAGAAGACTAATAAATCACTGCAGTTTCATTTGAATTTTATTGTAACTTCTTATCCTTATAATACTTTCTGAAAATTATTTACTTTGAAGATTTTTTAAAAGAACTTCGGAACTTAGTCATATCTTAATCATGGTAAATGGATATTTATTTTATGGGTCATATGGAGTTAGCAAAAATGTTGAAACAGTTAAAGATCTGAATAGGAGTAGCTTCTATAATGAGGTCTTGGAATTTATTCAGGTTTTTTTTTTTTTTGGTTTTATAGATTATTGAATGAGTAATATGAAAATGAATAGTGAATTGAAAGGATTATGAAAAAAGTTTGGGTATAATATTTATCTATGCCAAATGTTGTGCTTTTATAATAATATCTTAGTTCATAGTTAGCAGCTTATTATTTCACCCATTTTCAAGGCCCAATCAGTGGTTCACTCCAGCTAGTCTTAAAGTATGTTCTTAGTTTCAACAAAGCTCCTATTTGATCCCTGATAATATTGTAGTGCAAGTCTGACTTCAGTGAAACAGATGAAAATGTTGGATATTATACACTTGTGATTTTTGATATTTAGTTTTTTCATCCTTCGAGGTTTTTTAAAATTTTGAAAATGCTTAAGAATTCCTTTGCTAAGGACTAGTTTTACAATGAATATTATAAAAAGACTATTTGTACTTTATTTATATTCCATATAAATTCCATATTTATATGTGAAAATATTCCATATTTTCCCTAACTTAGATGACAATTAGAGTATTACCATAGCAACTATGACAAAAACCATATGTAAGCATATAATTACATAAGTTCCATAAATATAAATTAGAGAGTCATTTTCATCATATGCATAGGCAGGAGTTAGAAGTTGTTTTTCTTTTAAAGATCTCTGTCTCTTCACAACTTTTCTTTTTCTTTCTTTTTTAACCATTCACATCTATATTTACTCAATTTCTTTAGCAGAAAACTTAGGCTCAAGGTATAATCACTGTGTAAATGTTTTTATTATAATTACCACAAATGATATAGCTTGTATCTTCCCATCACTATTACCAAAAGTAAACAAATAAACTCATTGCTAGGACTGTGTAAATATTTATAATATATTTGATTTTGAGAAAAAATTATAATACAAATACTGTTTTAGCTCAAGAAATCATTGAAATTATTGGTCTTGGCTACCAACTAAGATTGAACTGTAAATTTCAAGGGTGAAATATTTAGATCAAAATGCTGCTATTATATCTCTGGCACCTGTAGCTTTTCAGTGTTTAAGCACAAGTAGATGTGAATATATATTTCTGAGGCCCTTGGAGCTAGAATGTAGTTGTAATATTTTTTTTTTAAATTTTATTTAATTTTTAAACTTTACATAATTGTTTTAGTTTTGCCAAATATCAAAATGAATCCACCACAGGTATACATGTGTTCCCCATCCTGAACCCTCCTCCCTCCTCCCTCCCCATACCCTCCCTCTGGGTCGTCCCGGTGCACTAGCCCCAAGCATCCAGTATCGTGCATCGAACCTGGACTGGCATGATATTTTACATGTTTCAATGCCATTCTCCCAAATCTTCCCACCCTCTCCCTCTCCCACAGAGTCCATAAGACTGTTCTATACATCACTGTCTCTTTTGCTGTCTCGTACACAGGGTTATTGTTATCATCTTTCTAAATTCCATATATATGCGTTAGTATACTGTATTGGTGTTTTTCCTTCTGGCTTACTTCACTCTGTATAATAGGCTCCAGTTTCATCCACCTCATTAGAACTGATTCAAATGTATTCTTTTTAATGGCTGAGTAATACTCCATTGTGTATATGTACCACAGCTTTCTTATCCATTCATCTGCTGATGGGCATCTAGGTTGCTTCCATGTCCTGGCTATTATAAACAGTGCTGCTATGAACATTGGGGTACACGTGTCTCTTTCCCTTCTGGTTTCCTCAGTGTGTATGCCCAGCAGTGGGATTGCTGGATCATAAGGCAGTTCTATTTCCAGTTTTTTAAGGAATCTCCACACTGTTCTCCATAGTGGCTGTACTAGTTTGCATTCCCACCAACAGTGTAGGA
>NW_011494832.1:7606661-7661427 GCF_000754665.1 Bison bison bison | reverse complement strand
TGGCTGTACTAGTTTGCATTCCCACCAACAGTGTAGGAGGGTTCCCTTTTCTCCACACCCTCTCCAGCATTTATTATTTGTAGACTTTTGGATCGCAGCCATTCTGACTGGTGTGAAATGGTACCTCATAGTGGTTTTGATTTGCATTTCTCTGGTAATGAGTGATGTTGAGCATCTTTTCATGTGTTTGTTAGCCATCTGTATGTCTTCTTTGGAGAAATGTCTATTTAGTTAGAATGTAGTTGTAATATTGATTCTTGAATGCCTGAGATAACTGGGCAATATAGGCAGAAGAAGGGAACTAAACATCATATACTCCATTGGATCAGGGTTTAAGGTAGGAGGGGTTTTATGAGTGTGGATCCCCTGGTACTCCTTTTCTCTCTTTGCCTAACTCACTCCCAAAAAAGAGCAAAGCACAAGCCTTGCAGACTGTTGGAGGTTGTATTAATTTTCTAGAGCTGCCTTAACAAAGTACCACAAACTGAGTTGCTGTAAACAATAGAAATTTATTCTCATAATTTTTGAGGCCAGAAGTGCAAAAACAAGATGTTGGCAGAGACATGGATTCCTCTGAAGGATTCAAGGAAGCATCCTTCCTTTCCTCTTCCTAGCATCTGGTGGTTGCCGACAGTCCTTGGCACTCCTTGGCTTGTATTCCTTGATTTCCATTCTTCTTCATTGTCACTTGACCTTCTCCCTTGCATCTCTGTGTTCAAATTTTCCTCCTCTTGTATGAATACTAATCATTGGATAAGAGCCCACCCTAATCCAGTATGACCTAATCTTGCCTTGACTGCATCTACAAAACCCAGTTTCCCAAATAAGGTCACTTTGGAAGCTGTCATACTTTAACTGCTGCGGCTGCTGCTAAGTCGCTTCAGTCGTGTCCGACTCTGTGTGACCCCACAGACGGCAGCCCACCAGGCTCCCCCATCCCTGGGATACTGCAAATGTTTAATTAAAAAATAGTCAAATATTGATAGCAGCGTATGTGCCTATATTTTCATCTGTTCCCCAGTCCTCCATAAAATCACCATAAAAGGATTTTAAAGGCACAAACTACTACACAAAAAAAGGGGACAGAAAATAATAACAACTCAATTTTGGAAAATGAATAGCACATGGGTTAGTGTAATTGAGTTGGCATAACCAAGAAAAGCAAATCCTAAGCCAAGAGAAGCACCAGTCAAGAAAAAAAAAAAAAAACTGAGTCATAGCTTAGAATCCTCTGAAACATCAGGAATTGGAAGCATCAAGTACCTATGAAAGTGAAGGTGAAGACTGGTTTCAGAACTTTGGAAGTCTGTTTAATAAGCATTATATCCCAAGATCTCCTGTCTCATTCAGCATAACCCTGCCACTTCCTCTCCCATATCTCTGTAAAGATGGATTTTTTTTTTTCCTCTGGAGTATGTGAAACAGAGCATCTCTGCACTGATGGAATGGACTGAAAACAGAGGAACCAGGTGAAAAGCTAAATAATTAGTAAGACCTGCAGTGTGCCGGTATATGTTCAACAATCAGCTCTCTACTTGATTTGTTGCATTTGCTGATTTCTGTGGTATGTATATCACCACCATGCTCAGTTTCAAGCTATCAACATGATTTTCCTCAATGTAAAGTTTCAGAAGATATGTATATACAGTCAGTCCTTCTGATTGAGGACTTATCATCTCCAGCGTACTACTGCTTGAAAAATGTCTTTCTTCTCTTAAGACTTTAGATTTCTGGCAGCTCTCCAGGGGCACACTTGGAATATTCTTCTTAAAGGAATATGATGAGTCTAAAGAAACATACTGATATTTGGCTTTCTCAAAGAAATGATCTACTGATCCTCTCCATAGCAAAGGTCTCAATTTGCAAGGCCTATTCATGTCTTAGCCTACCCATTCTTAAGCTCCCTCTTTTTTTTTTTTTTTTCTAATTTTATTTTATTTTTAAACTTTACATAATTGTATTAGTTTTGCCAAATATCAAAATGAATCCGCCACAGGTATACATGTGTTCCCCATCCCGAACCCTCCTCCCTCCTCCCTCCCCATACCATCCCTCTGGGCCGTCCAGTGCACCAGCCCCAAGCATCCAGCATCGTGCATCGAACCTGGACTGGCAACTCGTTTCATACATGATATTTTACATGTTTCAATGCCATTCTCCCAAATTTTCCCACCCTCTCCCTCTCCCACAGAGTCCATAAGACTGTTCTATACATCAGTGTCTCTTTTGCTGTCTCGTATACAGAGTTATTGTTACCATCTTTCTAAATTCCATATATATGCGTTAGTATACTGTATTTATGTTTTTCCTTCTGGCTTACTTCACTCTGTATAATAGGCTCCAGTTTCATCCACCTCACTTAAATGTAAACACTGAATTCAAGACCACTGGACAGCTGAGGAAAGCTTCTAAAATAAGTAGAGATAAAAAACAGTAACAAATAAAGGAACTTAAAGGGAACAGAATCTATGCTGAGAGAAAGAAAAGATCTTGATGAAGATCAGAGAAGATATTGTATCCATGGAACAGGATCAAGTACTGCTTTTAAAAGGGACAGAAAATAAAAAAACTCCTTGAATTTAAAATCTGAGATGAATAAAAATTGTAAAAGAAGTTTTGAAAATTAAAGGTGCAGAAATATCCTAGATGTAGAGTAAAAAAGAGAAGGTGCATGAAAAAAGTAAGTGAGATAACAAGAAAATTGGAGTCCAACTCAGAAGCTCAAAAAATAAGCATTGAAGAAAGACAAAATGAGATATGTACAAAAGAAATCATCAGTAAAGACACTGAAGAACATATCTTAGTAGTTAAATTATTTCTAGATTGAGAGGGTCCAGTACAATGGATAGAAACAAACTCATACCACAGCCGGTCATCATAACTTTTTAGACCACTGGGGAAAAAATAGAAGACTCTGTAAAGTTCCAGAGAAAATGAACAGATTATATGCTTTTCAGAGATTAGAAATGCTTTGCTCTTCATAGCTTCAATCCTAAAATCCAGGACGCAACAGAAAAATGCTTTCATATTGCAGAGGAAAATGCTTTCCAACATTGAATTCCAAATCTAGCCAAAATATCAATTAATTTTAAAGGTTGAATACATTTTAGGCATGGAAGTTTTCAGTTAACATTGATATACCATTTCTTAAGAAACTAAAGATAAGCTCACCAAAACAGGAGAGTAAACCAAGTGAAAGAAAGTGAAAATGAAAGTCGCTCAGTTGTGTCCAACTCTTTGTGACCCCCATGGACTGTAGCCTGCCAAGCTCCTCTGTCCATGGAATTTTCCAGGCAAGAACACCAGACTGGGTAGCCATTTCCTTCTCCAGGGGATCTTCCCAACCCAGAAACTGAACCCAAGTCTCCCACATTGCAGGCAGATTCTTTACTGTCTGAGCCACCAGGGAAGCCCTGGTAAACTAACAAGAGGGTTAAATCTAGAAAGAAGCGATTCAAACCAGGAAGAAGTAAAAGAAATCCTTAGTGTAAGAGAGATGGGCCATCTCACAATGAGAGTGTAACCAAGGGGTACCGCCAATCCAAGAAGCTTGTGGGCAGAGGGTTCAAGAGAGACTTCTTTGGGGACAGTGAATCTGATGGACTACCAGATACAGCTGAAAGTACTGAAAGATAATTAAAATAGCTGGTGGAGGGTTGGAGTTTGGATTTGTGCTATTCATATAGAAAATAAAGCAAATAAAAAAAATCAGACATAGAATATTTAATCCAATGATTAAAGGAAGACCAGAAAGAAAAAAAAAAATTCCTATTATGAATAACTGTGTTCTAAGACAAACTTTAAAAAGTCCCAGTTATGTGTTGCATACAATGAATGACTGGATAAATTCAGAAAATAGAGCACCTGCTTCTAGGAATGTGGCATGGCCACTGCACAGACTGTATTCTCTGCATTCCTAGAAGTGCTAACTTGGTGAGTAATGAAACAACTTAGAATTGTTTTTTTTTCCTTTGACTAAGTGCTCAGAGATACCAGACATTGCTCAGCTTTTGGAACTTTAAGTCCAGATTTCCTAAAGATAGTTTTGACCCTTATATTTCGTTCTAAGGTAGGTGATTTGAGAATGCTCTTTTTTTTAATATGCCTCAGCTACCTGATTCACAGAAAAGATTCACAGAAAATAAATGAATTAGAGATTCTGTAAATTTCTGTGCTAAAATGACTTCTCTGTTAAAGGAGAAGAAAAGCTATTCTTGTAAGTTACATAAGACAGAGGTGGCTAAGTATGAATCAGAAATGTAACTTTTTCACAAAGCTGTATTCTCCTTGTGCAAAGGCAATTTGGTTGGTTTACAAAGGTTATAAAATAATAGGTAACACTCTTTTATAATAGTTAACACACAAAAATAAGATGTTTTCATAGTTCTCTCAATGATTAAGCAAATATAATGTTCCTAATTATGGGATATTTAAATAAGATTTTAAATCATTTTCTCAAAAGAATAGCATATGAATTATTTTTGATGTATGTTGTTTATTCACTCAGGTCTCAGGCAATGGAAATAAAGATAAGCCATACAGTTTGCACTCACAGTGGAATTTTTAGACTTGAAAAAATGCACCCATATTATTCCTTGTAATTTGATAAAATACTTTTGAAATCATACATATAATATAGGCACAGCAAAAGAAAATATACATGATGAAAGGCCTTAATGATATCATCATTTATGGGAGTACTGAAGAAGAAAAATCCAAAGAGACAGAATGATTGTCCAGAGAGGGTGAAGAACATCTAAGAAGGTACCAGGAAAATCAAGGACAGACAGAGTTCAAGATGGCAGAATGGCTCACCAGGAAAAATGCCACTGTGAGGGAAAAAATCATGACAGGAGAGCTGACAGTGAATTTGACAGGACAGAGGTATTGGATTATCTTCCGGAATAACACCTCCATGGATTGGTCAGGTTGAGACACAGTGTGGTGAACTTGTATATTCACAGGGACTATATTGGGTTTTAGTTGTGGCACGTGGGATACTTTGTTATGGCACACAGGCTCAGTAGTTTCCATGCACAGGCTTAGTTGCCCTGCGGCATGTGGGATGTGGGATCTTGTTTTCCTGACCAGGGACCGAACCAGCACCCCCTGTATTGCACAGGTGATTCTTAACCACTAGACCCCTGGGGAGTTCCCTATTTGTGGGGATTTTTAAAGTACTAACCCTGTGAGTTTCCCTACCCCGAATCACTGCCCTCTTTGCTGTATCCTCTCCTCCTCAACTAAAAACCAGTTCTCTCCTGAGAACGTTCTTCTCTGTTTAATGCTGTGGTCAGGAAGATGGCGATCAGTTTTCTGAGTTTTCTTCCTGAGGTCAGGAAGGTGGTGGTTAGGCCTCTGAGTCCTTATTGCTGCTGCTAAGTCGCGTCAGTTGTGTCGGACTGTGTGCGACCCCATAGACGGCAGCCCACCAGGCTCCCCTGTCCCTGGGATTCTCCAGGCAAGAACACCGGAGTGGGTTGCCATTTCCTTCTCCAATGCAGGAAAGTGAAAAGTAAAAGTGAAATCGCTCAGTCGTGTCCGACTCTTCGCGACCCCATGGACTGCAGCCCACCAGGCTCCCCCGTCCATGGGACTTTACAGGCAAGAGTACTGGAGTGGGGTGCCATTGCCTTCTCCGAGTCCTTATAGGACTGCTAATAAAGAAGAGGTGGAGCCACCCCGAGCCCATAGTGTGTACACTGAACAGGAAGCGTAGAGGCTCATTTCCTTCCTTGTGCTCCCTTTTGCTCTTTTTGCCACCACCATCTGCCAGCCTCCTGTCTGTTTCCTTGGATTTATCCTTTCTTTATGCTGGTGTTGCAGTTAACCTATGTTGTTCAAGTCTCTGTTACTAGTCATTCAAACAGTTCAGCCTGACACTTACCCACCTTCCCAATTATTTTTCCATCAGTTCTGAGAAATGTGCTTTGTAGTTCATTGAGGATAACAGGAGTGTTAGGGGAAAAGGAGGAAACTGGGTGAAACAATGTGTTTCACACAGGCTAAACAAAGTTTAAAGCAAAAAACGCCTGGGTGAGATGGTGGACCAAAGGAATTGAGGAATTGAGTTTGAATTGCAAAAAAAAATAAGTTAGCTAGAAGGATGTCAATATAAAAGATGGTTAACATTTGACATCTCCTATTTATCCCTTTTGTATCCTTTTGATAGTGTGATAGGTGTTATCTCAAGGCTTTCTGAGGTTGCATTCTCCAGAAGACTCTGAGATAAATATTGGTGTGCAAGGGATTTGTTAAAGAGGTGCTCACAGGGGAGACTGGTAAGGTTGAAAGAATCTGGATGAGGAAGTGGGCGACATAAATGAGAGTAGCTTCAGCCTGATCCCACAGGGAAACTTTAGGTTCTGAATTAACCCCTAGAGGTATCCTGACCAAAGCAAGGGACCTCGGCTTTCATATCCACGCATGTGTCACATATTAGTCAATGGCTGACTGAGGAAATAAATTCTCAGGCATTTTTGATTCTCTGTTGTGTTGGTAAAACAGCTCCACTAGCTGAGGACAGTGATCTGAGGACAGAACAAAATGTTAGAAATAAGAGACAACAGAGTTAGAGGACAGAAAAATAAAGGAGAAAGTGATTTGAGGGGATATAAGTAGAACAGTAATAAGTATCTTTGGCTAAAATTATTGCTTAAGGTGGCATTGAAATTTAGGAGAAACATGATTTGTAATTTCCTAAGAATCAACCATGCTACATCTGTAAGACATTGAGTATTGCATCTTTATAATGTTTCTGTATAAATATCTTTGTAATACCTTTGTAGAAAACTTCTAATTTTTGCTTCTTTTCTGAGTATCATCCTGGCATTACTACATTAGGTAACATGTGGCTTACTTTTTTGTAAAGGTACCTTTTGTAGATTGATTGTGCACTCCCAACACCAGATACATTCATCGAAGCCCTAACCCACAATGTGAGCATGTTGGAGTAAGGAAGCCATTAACATTAACTGAAGTCATAAGGTTGGGGCCATGGTAGGATTAGCATCCTTAAAAGAAGAGACAGCAGACAGCTCACTTGTTCTCTGCTGTGTGAGGACACAGACATCAAGAAGGTGGCTCTCTTAAAGCCAGAAGAAGGCCTTCACCAGGACACAATCAATCAGCACCTTGATCTTGTACATCCTAGCCTCTAGAACTGTGAGAAAGAAATGTCTCTTGTTTAAGCCACCAAGACTTTAGTGTTTTGTTATAGCAGCTAGAGAAGACTAATACATTACCACATGCCTGTACTCATCTTTTGGAGAAGGTGATGGCACCGCACTCCAGTACTCTTGCCTGGAAAATCCCATGGACGGAGGAGCCTGGTGGGCTGCAGTCCATGGGGTCGCGAAGAGTCAGACATGACTGAGCGACTTCACTTTCACCTCTCACTTTCATGCTTTGGAGAAGGAAATGGCAACCCACTCCAGTGTTCTTGCCTGGAGAATCCCAGGGACAGGGGAGCCTGGTGGGCTGCCATCTGTGGGGTCGCATAGAGTCGGACACGACTGAAGCGACTTACCAGCACCAGCCAGTACTCATCTATAAACATGTTTTATTTTCTTTAGGGAAAAGTAAAATTAAAAACAAAATTCCAGAGAGAATGTTTCCCCTTTTAACACCATCTCCTCCCTAACTAATGACCAATAGTGCAATTTCTTAGTTGTGTATAGGTAATTTTCATATATTCATTGTTAAAAATCGTGCCTCTTTAGGATAGAATTGTGCCTAAATTTGCTCTTGGATCTTTCCAGGCTGAACCAGGTAAAAGTGTTCTTTGCATGTTTAGAGAGTCACCTGGCAGATGGCAGAGATGGGTATCCAAGACCCACAGGAAGGACTATGATTTGAAATGAAAATGTTCCTTGGCAAGAACGGCTGCATAAGTCTCTATAAAACTTCCTCTGCCCTTTTTGTGCATTTCTATACAGGTGCTTCCCAGAACAGAACCAAAGTATCTATTAACTGCTGTGAAAACCCTCTGTTTACATGCCTGCTGCAGAAGAAGTGGGGAACCCTGTTGCGGATGTCACATTCATTCCACACCGAAAGGCCCCATCCTCCCAGAGCCCCACACAGCAGAGCAAGAGAGCTTGCTGTTGGAAGCTGGCCAGCAAGACCTGGCAGCACTCCAGCTTCTTTTCCAGGGAGGGTGTCTATAACTCGCCAGGCACAAAGAATTTCAATTTGCCAATCTGCAGTGATGGACAAGGCTAAGTTTGGCTTTAAATTATCTTTGAGTGGCTGTGTGTTTACATGGACTCATCAGTAACTACTATCCTATCTGTCCCCTAAACAGTATTTGAATTGGAAATGCTAAATTTGTGTCTTTTTTTCTTAAATGAAATAGAGGTTAGCAATCCAGTACAGAGGTAGGATTTGTTCCCCATGGAGTTTGCAGAGCCAGCTTGTAACTTGTTTTCACGTTCCTTACATTTTGCTCAGCCTCCCTCTGAACCCACACTTTTCGATTCATCTCATTTACGACTAGTAGAGTGACAGTGATGGGAGGTGTCAGAGAAATCAGATAAACTTTTGTGCTGGCTGATAAAGAGAGAAGAAAGTATAAATGGGAAAGGAAAAAAAAATCACAAAAAACTATCATTGATTCTGTTGCCAAACATTCTCTCCAAGGTCCTCTTATTGGTGAAGGAACTTGGTAAGTGAACTGGGAGCAGCTGTCTGGCCAGGCCCCTTCTTGCGATTCGCCTATCTCCTAATGAATGTAATTTTCTAACTGTACTCTCTCAGGCATAATTTAAGAGAAGAGTTGTAAGTGGTACTTAATAAATATTCAAATGCATGCAAGTTCTCTGGTGCAGAATGAGAAGCTTTTTCTACATAAAGAGATCAGGAGATTGCCTGAAAGAAGGTAACAGCCTAGCAGTGCCAATGCTAGAAAAATATTTTATTGGAAGTTTTCCTCAACTGTGGCTTACATGTTTATTCATCTTTTACACATTTATTGAGCACCAACCATTCAAAAAGATTTGGGGTTTATTGGCTAGTGTAGTGCTTAGCAGACTTGGACAGCTCAAATAGCCTGGTTCATGGCCCAGTTCTTTGGGCAAATTAGTTCACCTCACTATGCCTTGGTTTCCTCTTCTATGAAATGGTGATGATAAAAAAGATACACATCCATAGGCAAGTTGTACAGCTTGATTATGTCTAACACATGGTAGTAGCCTTTGATGGAATAGCTGTTGTTGCCACGTTTATGCAGATTCTATCCATGCAGAAATCAAAAAGATAAAGCTTCCAAGATTCTCATCGTTTGGTGGGATCTAAAGGAAATTCATGATGAAAACTCAGTGTACTAAGTGCTGTAACAGAAGATACGTTCCAGATCTGTCCCACTCACAGTGGGGGTTCCCCTCTTCTGAGGAAAGGGAGATGATTTTAAGGACTTTATCTAGGAGACAAGAGGATGAGGTCTACAGAAAAGATACAAAGCCATGAGAAAATGCAGTACCTCCTAGGAATCTTACATGATTTAGCACATCTGCTGCTAGAGGAGTCACTGGGGTCATATTAGAGAATGAAGTTGGGGTTAGAGAAAGGGCCAGGCCATGCTTAAAAATGTCACTTTTTGTTGCAGGACATTAGTCAAGTCAGATTCTAGAAAGTTTGCTCGATTTAGGTCTAGTGAGAAAGATGTAATTGAGCTGATAATTCCTAAAGCCAAGGCAAGCTAGAAATTTATGAGGAAGAAGAATGGAGTGGAGGGTTTCGCTATGCTGTAAAGCAGAGAAATAGGCCCTGGTGGACAAAAGGTAAATTCAAGGCTTGAGGTGTAATATAAAGAAGTGGGGAGCTTGTCTGAGAGGGAGGGCTGTGCTAGGATCTCTGGGCATCACTGAGGAAAGGAAGAAATGCAGAAGGACAGGGAACCATGAACATTGGGGTTCACTGAGATTTCCTATTACACCATTATCCTCCATTTTTATGAATTATCATAGATTTCTGCTATTTTGTTGTTTTATATAAATTGTTTAACTCTATGATAATTCTATCAGCTAAGTGTTATATCTTTATTTTATAGATAAAGAAACTGACACAAAATGATAATAAATGATTTGGTTAAGAACAAATACCTAGTAAGAAGGTGAGCTTAGACGTGAACTCAGGTCCGATCGATACCAAAAGCGATTTCTATAGAATTTTTCCGAACTGTGAACTTCTTTTTTGACTATATGTCCTCTTACCTCTTTCTAGTCCCGAGTTTCAACCACTGGTACTACTGTCACTGTGGATTTCCTTGTACCTTTTCCTTTCCTTACCTGTGAGTTATACGTGCTCGCCCACCCGCTGTCTCTTATTTCTGGGCCAATGAACATATTTGGCAAAACTTACACTTGCTTGTTTATGTCCTCCAGTTTCAGTTGTATCCTTTCAGACCGTTTTCTATATGCATCTTGTCCATTCTGTGACCTATTCCCCATAAAATACCTCTCAAATGGAAACTGTGGTCCTGATGTACTAACTACAAGTCCATCCCCAACTCATAGATGTCATACTTCTTTCCTTTCATGAAGAAAACCAAGATCATCATGTGTACCTTTTGAAATTTTTATTTTTTTCTGTAGATTATCTCCTCCTTATAACCCCCCGTACTTTTATGTGCCTCTAATGGAAACAAGAGCTTTAGAGTTTCAAATCTTCTAATGAAATTATCTCTAGTAATTCCCTTTCTCGCCCAGAATCCCCACATCATTTCCTACCACTGTGGTCCTCATTTATGACTTCCATATGAATGCATTCTCATTTACCCTAAAAATGTACCCACGCTTGCTCTCTTTCAAATTGCTTTTGCCTCAGCCCTCAGTAGTGGTTAAGAACTGGAAAAAGCTCATTTTCCATTGCATGACAGGTATATGGGGTGAATGACCAACACCTGAAGTTGGCTCTCTAAAGGTACTTTTGTTTACATGTTGATCTCTTTTCCTCATCCCCTACTTTCCTTTTTCTATCCTCTGTTTGTATCATTTCGTTATGCTAAGCTTTAACTCTCCTGCTCCCTAACCTTCACTCCATTATTCATGGTAAGTAAGGCAAGGTAATAGCTAGTTAAGAAAAATATTCTGTTGCCTTAGAAGTGGGTGGAGTGACAATGGATGGTGAAGTTAATATTTTTCACAGATAATGCTGAATTAGTATTTTTATTTATTCCTGGTTTGAAGGAGGCTAGCAAAAGCAGCATTTCCTAGAGTATAATTATAGTTAAGTCACAAAATATGAATAGTTTTTCTTCTTGAAAACTTTCGGGTAACTAAAGTTGATGTATTTAGAACAAGCCCTGGAAGCAGCAGTGCTTCATTTCCCGCTCTTCCTCCGCCTCTACAAAGCCAACTTGTATTTAGAGAACAGAATGCATAAAGGCCACGGAGCAGAGTCTTTCATGCTCTGTCTAGCATAAGGCAGCTGCAAAAACACATGATCTGGAGCATCAAGGCCATGGCTGAAGTCTTTCCTTGTCAATGCAGATGTTCAGCTTAAATGTATGTGCTTGTAGACCCTGAAAGGAATAGGGTTGCCCTGCTTTCAGAACACCAAAGATGTGTCTTTCATTCTGATACTGACAAGAGTATATTGAGCTTAGAGTTGTATTTCCTGAAGTAAAACTTTGTATCAAATGGATGCAGTATTCTGACAGTCACAAATTTCCTTTATATGTATAATGTGCTGTATGCTATATATATTCAAGACACGCGCTCAGGATGCCTGTGATTCTACATCCTTACTTTTATTGATAAATTTATTGTTGTTTAACTGGAAAGTACTATTAAGAATTAAACTCTCACAAGTATGTCTGGCTTGTGTGATACAGTTAAAAATAATGTGGCAGGTTAAGAAACTATCAGATTTCTGCTATTGCTTAGACACCATTTTGTGCTCACTGAAGTTGAATAATTCAGATTCGGTGATGATATGTGGATACATTGGATTTAATGGCTATAATGTATTCTCTCTGTTCTGTGAATTTATGTCTCAGCAATGCCAAAAGCAAGAAAATCCTCTTCGTGTTAAGATTTACTATTTTTCTTATAATCTGAAAGATTTCAAATTTGTATTATCTTTATAATATAAAAATACTTTTCCCTAAATAATTTAACCGTAGTATGAATTTTTCCTAGAACAAACTATATTTATATTTTTATACCTCTGTCAGACAGTGCTTAATAGTTACTATACTTGTCTAAATGCCTGTTTAGAAAGAAATTATTTTTTCTTCAAAGGAAAAAATGGTTTTATTAGGAGGGAAACTCTGTGAAGCCTGGGCTTATGATAGTTTCATACATCTGTATACCCAGAAATTAGTGCTATGCATAAAATACTTAATGAGTAATTGCATTGACATGGGAAAAATTAATATATAGTTGATGGTAATATGTTATAGTAAAGTACCAATTTAATGATCAGAGAAAATAACTGACGACTATATATATAAAAGCTCAGTATTAGGGAGAAAAAAATATATCAAAACCAATTTTTTTAATAGTCTAAGGGCCTTGCCATTCATTGCTGAGGTGACCTGACTTTCCTAGAGATAATAACTATTTCTGGTAATAAGTATTTCTGTAGTGAACTCTAAGGAGGAAGCAGATGGATTAGCAACCATGGTACAGGCAAAGCTTGAGCTTCCAGAAGTACTTTATGATGGGAGGATCATGTACAATAAAAATATCTCAAACTCTGCCCTCTTCCAAGCAGTAGAGGAAGGATGGCAGAGGAGGCAGTAGGTTATAGAAATCAATATAATTTTCTGCTAGTTTTCTTAATAGTTTATACTAATATTTCAGATCATCTTTAATATAGAACAGTTCATGCTTAATGCTCCAAATGCCTTGTAACAAGCTTTGCTTGGAATTCAGGACAGTTCTTCTTTTCATAAGCAAAGCCCTTTATTGAGTTTAAAAAGTACCACACAAAGTAGAACACCTGCAGGGCAGAAGGCTGCCTGAGAGGCCCCTACCCCCTGCCTGGAGTACTGAGAAGGATAAGAAGATGAGGCGGAAGAGGGGAGGAAGCCTTGGGTGGCGGGGCTGGTACAAACTCATTGTTTCCCCCCTCCCATCTGACCAAGGCTGTTGCTGAGTTTAATTTAATCTCTTACTTGTCCTGGCAAGGACAAAGCACATTTCAATTAGTCAGGCTTTTGCTAGCAACAGTGGTCGTTGTTTCAAGGGGGAAGAGAAAATATTAGGTGGGAAAAAGACTTTTTTTTCAGTTTTTATTTACTGTGTACAGCATCTGTGGGAGAAGAGTGCATGCCTGTAGGCAGGTGAAGCATCTGAGTAAATATAATATTAAATCATTACGCAAAATAAGATTGATTTTTTTTCCCGTTCCTGTTCCTGACTTTCCTGATGCCTTAAAAAAAAATCTTGAATAATGCAGGCGAAAGCAGCATATTTCCATGTAATTATTCACAGTTTGTTACAGAATGTCTGGTTAATGATGACTGTGTAAACCTAACTTTACTTTATTAATCTTTTTTCCTCCTTAGAATAAGAATAGGAATGTTTTTCTTCTGTTACAGCTAGGTGGTTTCCAAATGAAGACAGAAACAGAACCTAGATTGTGCATTAATCATGATATCAGATCCACCAATACAATATATTTTATATTTAAAGTAACCTTTGGTGTGGAGTTACCTTCGACAATGAAGTTTTTGTTATTTTTCTTCATTTTCAAGAAAACACAATCTTCAAGAGAAAAGTTAGAGTGGTAGGAATTTATTATAGAAGCTTTAAATCCTGAATTTGAATGCTCGGTATATTTATACCAGAAATTTTCTGAAGATTTTGACAATCCAATCAAAATAGTATGGCACTAATTTGAAACATATATAATCAGTTAATGATATTTTAAAACCTATTTTTGTAAGTTCTAAAAAGACAATGTGTATTGGTTTCCTAAAAGTGTATACCAAAGTCACCCTACTAAATCATTTCTCTTGTAATAGCAAGTGTATGTATATGTGTTTTTTAAAAAGAAGATCCTGTGATAGCTTTGCCATTAGCAGGAAAAGATAACCTGAATGTAGTCTCATAGACTTGTCATCCTGTGGCAAGTTCACCTTCACTATAAATGATGTAATTAAATTTATACAGTTTTAAAATGTGTTTGTGCATTCAGCTTCAAACAATCATTGTATGAACTAATTTGAGAAAAAACATATACATTTTTTTCTTCTCTCTTAAAACATTTATGGCATCTCTGTGCTGATTCTCCTGGGAACCCTGTGCAGAGCGTTTGGAAGCGTTGTGGGAAAGGGTAATTATGCTGTCCAGGGAATTTGTCAGGGAACAGAGCTGTGGGAGATTAAAGGAGATGTGATGGTTGCAGGGGTCACAGCCTTGATTTTGAGCCAAGACTCACTATCACTTTTTTAATTGAGTCTGAAAACTAGAAAGCTGTGATGTGGTAGCCACCTATTACCAGGGAGGACACAGCTAACTAATTGGAAATGAGTGAGTGTGGGGCTTAACTCCAAAAACAAAGAACCAGAACAATCAAATATGAATGGCCGTTCATTACAACAAATACTCTGATAAATAGAGACTTTCATATTGTAATCGATGTGTACCCTCTCTTTGCTATTTAAAAAAAAAAAATAAACTCTTCACTGTCTGTATTTCAAAGCATAGGAATAGTTTAACCCCTATTCTAGCTTTAATCTTTATGTAAGAAACTGAGTGAAATGCTTTGTTAGTTGTGAAGCTTTGAGTTCACATCACTTTTGTTTTTATCTATTAAATGAAGTTAAAAAAAGATACTGATAGTATTAATACATCATATTATGTGTGTTTCTGTATTACAACAAAATTTAAAAATAGATATAATTTACATCACACTGTCACATTCGAAGTACAGAAATAGCTTGTGTTAGGATATTTAAAATACCTTATTTACCTAATTTAGTACAATTGCCTTTGTAGGCTCTAAATCCTTTTCAGCACCTTGCTGGGCATATTCAGAACGAATTGCTAATTTCAAGCACTGTTTAATAAGGCTGTTTTATAATAGCAGAATAACTTACAGTTATAAAGAAATTTGACAAAGGTTTTATTCATTCTTGTTAAGCTTAAATTAATATTAAATACAAATATCTCTAAAAATAATTATCTGACTTTTTTTTTTTCTGCTTCCTTTCTTGAGAACTTACAGAGTAGAAGAACAAAATGTAATGCCTTTTTGCATGTAAGGCTTCTCCCTTTGCCTCATCTTATCCAGTGTTTAGGAAAACAGTAAAATGAATGCAACTAATCCATAGCCTGTATTTCAAGACTTCTCTAGTCTCTGAGTCCTTATAAATGGAGCTCAGATCAAAAGCTTCAGCATAAGTAATTTCACAGTGTTCACATGGCTTCTTCAGGGTTGCCAGCCTGAGAGAGATGCTAAATGTACATCCCTGTTCAAAGACTATTCCTTTTTTGGTCCAGAAAGTGTATTTACTTCCTCCAAGCACACAATTTTGAGGGAGCAGCATAAGTAAGGATTTGGGAGGCCTAAAGAAATCAGTGTCTTGGATGATCACTTCAGTTAAATTAGCTGTGGGAATCAAGTGAGTGAAAATGTTAGTCCTGGGAAATTTCTGGACAGATTTACTGTTATGGGCTAAAACAGTTTCTACCATACACTTTCCCATTTCATATACATGATATATACATAAGTTTTATATATATATATATATGCATATATATGTATATGAATATATTCATTTTTATCAGGTAAACAAATGAAACCAGGACCTTTATCCCATATACTGAGATAATACTAACATAGTATGTTTCTTCCTCAGAAAATACCTTTCATGTATTGTAACAACTAGAATGTGTGATCAGTTCAGTTCAGTCGCTCAGTCATGTCCAACTCTTTGCAACCCCATGGGTTGCAACAGGCTTCCTTGTCTGTCACCAACTCCCAAAGCTTGCTCAAACTCATGTCCATCAAGTCAGTCATGCCATCCAACCATCTCATCCTCTGTTGTCCCCTTCTCCTCCTGCCCTCAATCTTTCCCAGCATCAGGGTCTTTTCAAATGAGTTAGCTCTTCGCATGAGGTGGCCAAAGTATTGGAGTTTTCAGCTTCAACATCAGTCCTTCCAATGAACACCCAGGACTGATCTCCTTTAGGATGGACTGGTTGGATCTCCTTGCAGTCCAAGGGACTTTCAAGAGTCTTCTCCAATACCACAGTTCAAAAGCATCAATTCTTCTGTGCTCAGCTTTCTTTATAGTCCAGCTCTCACATCCATACATGACTACTGGAAAAACCATAGCTTTGACTGCACGGATCTTTGTTGGCAAAATAGTCTCTGCTTTTTAATATGCTGTCTAGGTTGGTCATAACTTTCCTTCCAAGGAGTAAGCGTCTTTTAATTTCATGGCTGCAGTCACCATCTTGCAGTGATTTTGGAGCCCCCCAAAATAAAGTCTGACACTGTTTCCATTGTTTCCCCATTTATTTGCCATGAAGTGATGGGACAGGGTGCCATGATCTTATTTTCTGAATATTGAGTTTTAAGCCAACTTCTTCACTCTCCTCTTTCACATTCATCAAGAGTCTCTTTAGTTCTTCTTCACTTTCTGCCATAAGTGTGGTGTCATCTGTGTATCTGAGAGTATTGATATTTCTCCCGGCAATCATGATTCCAGTTTGTGTTTCATCCAGCTTGGCATTTCACATGATGTACTCTGCATATAAGTTTAATAAGCATGGTGACAATATGCAGCCTTGATGTAACCCTTTCCTGATTTGGAACCAGTCTGTTGTTCCATGTCCAATTTTAACTGTTGCTTCTTGACCTGCATATAGATTTCTCAGGAGCCAGGTAAGGTGGTCTGGTATTCCCATCTCTTGAAGAATTTTTCAACAGTTTGTTGTGATCCACACAGTCAAAGGCTTTGGCATAGTCAATAAAGCAGAAATAGATATTTCTCTGAAATTCTCTTGCGTTTTTGATGATCAAGTGGATGTTGGCAATATGATATCTGATTCCTCTGCCTTTTCTAAATCCAGCTCGAACATCTGGAAGTTCACAGTTCACATACTGTTAAAGCCTGACATGGAGAATTTTGAGCATTACTTTGCTATCTTGTGAGATGAGTGCAGTTGTGCCCAGGACTGCTGCACCCAGAGCCTCTGGCCCTGCGGCAGGCCACTGCTGACCCATACCTCTGCAGGATACACTCAAACACTGAAAGGCATGTCTAGCTCAGTCTCTGTGGGGTCTTCTGGTGTGCACAAGGTTTCGTTTGACCCCTCTGAGCACATCTGGTGGGTATGGGGTTTGATTCTAAATGCGATTTCCTCTCTTCTACTGTCTTGCCGGGGCTTCTCCTTTGCCCTTGAATGTGGGGTATCCTTTTTTGGTGCGATCTGACATTCTCTTGTTGATGGTTGTTCAGCAGTGAGTTGTAATTTTGGAGTTCCCACAGGAGAAGATGAGCGCACGTCCTTATAGTCTGCTATCTTATAGTCTGTAATAGACTGTGTGATAGTCTTGTTTTAATGTTGCTGTTAGGAAAGAGAGCGACTTTCCCCTTGACCCTAAACTAATCTCCATAGACGAATGGAGATCTCATGTGTTCTCCATCCTTAACCCTTAGAAGCGTCCGTCTGCTGGTGGGCAGGGACTCTTTCATCTCAGACCTTTTAAAAATGTTCATTTGCTGAGTACAGAACTGCAGACATGAGTAACTGTGAGTGTTGTTTCAAACCCTTTTCCATGGAGAAGATGACATTAGAGCTCTTTGACAGGTCTCTGTATCTTGGTGTCCTAAAACGCCTACTTTCTCTTTCACTGTAAAATAAATGCATTTAAGCCTAACCCAAAGAAAGAGTTTACCTCTAATATTGATAAACACTTCATAAAATGTCCCACCACACTTTTGCAGCACTTGAGCTAGGCAGGACCTGAAGTCTTTTATACTAGCTCAATTTCTTACCTCAGGGCCTTACAAACCTTACAGGTAACAAGAGACACATAGAATTTATTACGAAATCTGAGAGTTGAAAAACTGCTCAAGATCAAACCTGTAGACCTCAGTGCAGAAATTTATTTTTGTGTTTATTCACCTTTAATTTGTGATAAATCTGAGTTATGAAGCACCATCTTTTAACACTTTCTTCCAGCTCAAATATTCACGGATAGACTTTATTCAAAATTCATGATATCTTAAATATAATTATTTGAACCTTATACAAAATAGATTCATTACTTGAGAGGTGTCTTATGGAGCAGATAGAGGGCATACTGCTGCATGTCAGCTAATGGTGCCATTAAATATGTACTGCTGCTGCTGCTAAGTCGCTTCAATCGTGTCCAACTCCATATCGTGTGCAACCCCATAGACAGCAGCCCACCAGCCTACCCCGTCCCTGGGATTCTCCAGGCAAGAACACTGGAGTGGGTTGCCATTTCCTTCTCCAATGCAGGAAAGTGAAAAGTGAAAGTGAAGTCGCCCAGTCGTGTCCGACTCTTCGCCACCCCATGGGCTGCAGCCCACCAGGCTCCTCCGTCCATGGGATTTTCCAGGCAAGAGTACTGGAGTGGGGTGCCATTGCCTTCTCCAGACACACCTAAGAGCAGCCACATCTGCTTCGGTATCAGTGTATTAATACAGTGACATGATATTCAAGTAAGGTTTTTTTCTCACCCCTTCTTGGTCTTGTCTATAATATTAAGCAGCGACTGTTGACTTAGAATTGGATAATGACTGGAAAAGTTTGGCATCCTGGCAATTCTTTGTAACTAACCCCCAAGATTATAAAACCTTTGATTATGTGCAAATGTTCACATCTTGTCTAATGGCTAATCTTCAGCAGAATCATTCTACAGCAGAGGTTCTCAGTCTTTACCTGGGAAGATTTTTAAAACATACCAATGCCAGACCAAATACACACCTCTCTCTTGGTGAGGGACCCAGGCATTAGACTTTTTTAGAGCTTCCAGGGGATTTCAGGGTGCAACCAAGGTGGGGAACCACTGTCCTAGAAGAAGCAGAACCAGAATCAAAATCAGCATGAAGGAAACCCCCTTCCCCCACTGAACCCTGAATTTACCATAAAAAATAGTGTTTTTCTGTCAGTTTGATGGTTGCCAAAGTAAATTTTTGAACAAATTGCTTAGACTTTTGTGGCACTGTTGAGACACACCTGTCATGGAGTGTGTGTGATTGCCTCCAGACAGCTAGGGCTAAAGTGAACAATTTAGTTAGTTCTGCACTCCATGTATTGGCAACATAACAAAGCTGTGTGCCTGGACTGGAAACCTGGCTTGCTAGTGTGACACTAGGAACTTTGTATCGGTGTCAACCTCCACAGCCCCACTTCTCCCACACACCCTAACATTATGTTATCCTTTTTTTCCACATGAAAGACACCTCTTCTCTAGGTTCATCCAATGGTGTATTTATGCTTGACTCAGTTCTAGTGTTCAGACAAAGCTAAATTACTAGTTGACAAAGGTTTAAGGTATAATCCCTCCCAGAGGTTCTACAATTTTAATAAGGTCTCCTGAAAGCTGGAAATATCAAAGTTGTAAAACTTTAATGACAGTAGTAACTGGGAGAGGATTAAATAATTGGACTCAAAGGGCCCTCTTCATTACCCCTTTTCAAATTATACCACATAGGCAGCTTTGCTTGTTAGATTAGCCCCTCTGGAAAACATTAGGCTTCTGTTCATAGTAAGTTCAAAGAACTCACTATTACCCATTCAAAAAACAATTTTTGGTCCTTTTGGTTCCAAATATGATGTCTCCTTGGTCATATAAATAGGGTATCAATTACACTAGAAATTAATTAATTATTATTTTATTCCAGGTAATTTGCCACTGAAACTCTGTGTGATAATTGATTGCCTTCAAAAATTTAATTTACTCCAGATAATTTATTATCAAAAAACACCTTATGAGATTCATATGTACTATGAATGTCAATGAATATTAAAGACAAGAATGAAGTAATTAATGAATTTTAAATGTTGCAGTTGACATTACAGGAGTTACAGCCTCTGTTAAGAATCTTGTCTTTGCCAAAGAAAATTGTGTTATCAATTAATCACTTAATTTTTATGCTCTTTAATGTTTTCACTATAACCATTTTAACAATTGGAATGCATTAATAATTTAGATAGAGTATATATGTTTTTATTTCTTGTGTGGAAAATGAGGAGGCTCTCTTGAGGGCTGAAATTGGTAAGTTCTACAAAAGCAGGCTGGAACTCAATAGCTTTAAACACCTTATTAACGTATCTGTTACTTTATGTTATTTTTAGCAGTATGGACCGTATCCAAAATGATCACTTCTTGATGTTATTTACATCACTTTTAATTACCTTCTTTCTTGTTCTCTTTCCCCTGTTGCAAAGTGAGTGGAAATGTTGATGGGAAAGCTTTTGCACCTCCTGCTTGCCTCTGCTTGCCACCTCCCCACTACATTCACATCCTTTAATTGTCCCCTTTCTCTTTCATACACATGCACACAGCTCTGTTTTATGGTGATGAATCCTAGCAGTCACTAGCGACAAGCGTTCTGAAAAACGGCATTATTATTTTAAAGGGTCTCTGCCAATAAGGGAGTTAACACATTGGCCCCTTCCAGTGGCAGAGGCTATCTCTGCCTTGTCATGGTAGGAAAAGAAAATTGACCTCCTGTTCCCAATTTTATGTGGAATTTTTTTTCCGAGATAGGAGCAGTGACCTTGCCAGAAGGATCCAAGTACATGTAAAATCATATTTGACTTGATGATGGATGGCCATTTACCTGGGTGCAAGCATCTGTTCTGATACAGTTGAGGACCTGGGGATAAGGCAGCTACATGTTAATGCATTTCACGCTTGCCTCCAGCTGGTAGGAATGATATTTTCAGAAATTCAGTTGGTTCTCAAAGGAGATGGTTCTATCATAAAATGTAGAAAAAGGAGCAAATCTTGGTCTACTAATGAATTACTTGTCTAGAGTTAATTTTATACTTTAACATTTCTCCAGTGAGTTCTATGAAAGACATTTTAATTTATCCCATAAAAATGTCTTCCAAGATTCCTATGCTTTTTCTTATTTATCATTCATACTCTTGTTCTCAGCATGTAGAGCAGTGTTCACATTTGCCAAGTTACTGGTTTCTTGAGTAATAAGGTTTGGGCTTAAGTGATTGCATTGTAATTTATAAAGGTTTTATCAAGTCTTTCAGTTTTTCTGATTGTAGCATGACCTAATTCATGTTTGCTCAGTAAGTGTGATATACCAGTATGAAACTCAAATGTATGTGATTTATTGCTTCTCCCTTATATTTAGAGTATATCAAAAATTATAGGAAACAGATCATATAGCAATACATTTTTTGTTTTTTGTTTTTTTATCCATAGTAATACCCTTTTTTTGACACAAGAACTTAACAGATATGAAATTGTATCTTCAGTATTAATTTTTTTCTTTCCATACAGCTAGAAGTACTTCTACAGTTCTCATGATTTATCAGTTCAGTTCAGTCACTCAGTCATGTCCAACTCTTTGTAACCCCATGGACTGCAGCATGCCAGGCTTCCCCGTCCTTCACCAACTAAAAGCTAACAAAACTAAAAAATCCTAGAGAGCATCCTATGGACACTTCTAATTTATGGTTTCCTCAAGTGGAGACAATATAGTTTGTGATGTGATATAGTTTGTGAAACTACTGGGAACCTTAGTGATGATCCCATCCACCTCTCTCATTCCTGCAAATGGGGGAACCTAATCCCTTACGAATGGTATATTCGGTGATAAAGTTGGGAACGAAATACAGATGTCTTGACTTATAATAATTTTTCTTTTTCAGAACATTAGCTCCTCTAACTGATTTGAATTTAAGAGGTATATTTTTTATCTGCTTCTGATCTCTGGGTCACATTGTTTTCTGTTTGTTGGTACTGGATTATGTGATGTAAACATGGCTGACATGAGAAGGCCTTTAGGATAAGTGAGACAAATTACAAGAAAAGGCTGAAAGGCTGAGGTATGGGTGGAAACACTGATGACCTCCAGAGTTGTCTATGACCACTTATTATGGATAAATATTATTTGAAAAATGTATGAAACATGGAGAACACCTGTAACATACTCCTCAGGGACTTATCTCGCTGACAGCTTATGACTTACTTGAGTCTGTGAAAAAACTGTATAATTATACAAACTCTTCTGTTATGGTCAAATACATAAAATAAGCAACATAATGTTATTAAATCCAGAGATACTGACCCTCAAATGGTGTGTGACTTTGGGAAGTTTTTAAGTTTCTGTGTGAGCTTGTTTCCTAACCTATAAAGTGGGAAGGGTTATCCATCTGTTGTTGGAGTGGTATGAATGGCAAATGAAGTTACACAAAGTGGATACTTTGCACAGTACCTGGGACTCAAGAGCCTTTCTGTGAATGTGTTTCCCTTCCTTTCAACTTGCCAGAGAAATCACGTGTGGTCTTTTTAGGTACTGTGTGCCTTGTGACAGGTTATAGACAACAGTATTTTCTGGGCAGTGACTCAATGCTTATTGAAGATTGCTAGAAGGAAAGGAAAACAGAAGACTTTGTTAGCAGCTTAGTCACTAAGGTGACATTTTGTGAAAGAAAGTCATCAGTGAATTGTACACATAACATGGGTTTGTCTTTCCTCTTCAATTTCTTTGAGTTAGCCACATCTGAAGAGAACCCACCTACCAAGGGGGCCTATTACTTATTAAGGAGATTCCGGTTCACATGGCAGCAGCTACAGTAATTGAGGGATGTAATTTAAGAGTAAATGACCTTTTAGTGGTTGTCTGGCATTTCCAAACCTATCAAATGATGGCCAATAACACACAGCCTCATTTCTGTATCAAAATACATCTACCAATGATATTATTTTCTTGTCATAATGTGGATAGATTGTTTCCATTTAATTCATGCAATATTAAAAAATTATAAAGTTGCCTTTCATTCTGCCCAGATTTGAAATTCAGTTATTATTCTGTCTGTATTGAAACTATAAGGAAAATGTGATGTTAATAGAAAAAGTATCCAAATTACACAGTAGTCACTACTTTATGGTAATAAGTCAGTCTGGAAATGACATGTTTTTAAAGGTGCAAATGTTCAATGTGTCAGATTATCAGATTCCAAGCTCTTCAGACATCTGGAAGTCATTTTTTTTCTTAGAAGGAATGTTTTATGGGATTAAATTATATGGGTTGAGAGAAGGCTTTATTTTTATAAAGATGAGACTAAAGATCTTTATTAGAGGTCAGAAGAAGAGAATGCAGAGGGTGTTCAGCTGTGATGCTTTAACACCATGTCAAGTCACGCACCTGTCTAAAACTTGACAACTCTGTTCTTATAAAAACAAGTACCAAATTAAATACTGAAAAGCTCATAAACATCCAGTATTTAAGAGTAGTAGCAAAAATGTTGAAAGAATGTTTGCCTGCTATTCTGCTACTTAAAATTTAAATTTCAGGGGTGAAATAGAGATAGTTTAGTATAACATATTTTAGATTGAGCTTATAAATAAATGGATGATAAAGAAATAAAGCACATTTTCTAAGGAAATATTCTCTTGCAAGTGGAGATGGATGTGGATTGAAAAAAGGAATAGAAAGCCATCCCAAACTATTCTTGGTAGGAAAACAAGATTTGAACTTAAAATACAGAGTAGCTGTTTACACTGATCATAGTAATCATGTACTTAAAAAATTTCCCATTTCACTTTAAGCCTATATAAAAAGCCTAGAGAGTACATATGTCCACTTGACAGAATGTAATTAAGAAAGGCCTATTTCTATAGGGTAAATTACCATTCATACCCTTTGCCAATAATTTATCAACATCAAAAGAAAGGAGAAAGAAACTCATATATATCGACCATCCATTAGGTTCTAAGAGTCGTTTGATTCTTATAGCAATGCTCCTAATTTGTTGTTATCCCCAATTCACACTTGAGAAAGTTGAGATTCAGAGAAGTTCATTAATTTCACATACATTTATCGAGTGTCTAGTAAACAAGTGGTTAGCATTGGCCTTGGCTCTAGGGCTATCACAGTGACCAAGATGGAAAATGTCACTCCTAGCATGGAACTTCCTGTCAGGGGAGAGAGAAAATACACAAGTTAAGAAAAATTCAAAACCAAGTAGCATGCATACAGTATTAAAATAGTAAGAGGGAGTGATGCAGCTGGGGTTGTCAAGGTGGGAACTCCAGATTCCTTAGTCTGGGAAGATGTCACAGAGATAAAGTCCAAATGCAGGAAGAGCCACAGTGTGGAGGTCAGAGGGAGGCACGGAGCAGGTGGAAAGAAGAATCAAGGCAAAGCTCTAAAGCCTGGGCCCTGGAGCTTGGTGAGCAAGGGGAAAATGTAGCAGTATCCGGGGTAATATTGCAATATTGGCAACCATACATAATGCCACAGTTGGAGTAAGGATTTAACCTAAGGACATTAAGAATTAATTGGAGAGTTTTATGTGGGGCAAGGAACATCATGACCCACTTAATAGTTTTAAAGAAATGGTCACTCTGGCTACTGTGAGATAAACCAATTGGCTGGTAAGAAAGAGTGGAAGCAGTTAGGAAGCCCTTTCATTGGCCCAGCTGGGTAGTTATGGTGGAGATGTTGACAGATATTGAGGCATTCAGGGGAAGGACAATCAGGAGGAAGCCTACATTTTTGGCAAGATACAAAGAAGAGCTTACTGAGAGTGAAAGTCTGAGAGATGAGTTAGTTTATAGTTGAAAATCAAAAGTTTGTTCTTCACTTGCTCAATTGGAGAAGCTTGTTTGTTAGACTCCAGGAGAAAATAGCACATAGGCACTTGACTAAACCAGTATGAATTTGGAGGTCAGTACAGGGAATAAGAAATTGAGCATCATATTACTTTGAAGGATTTCAGATATCCAGTACTTGAACCGATATATGATGAAGTAAAAATACAATTCTCTTTTTAGCTACTTTACTTCTTTGTTGTTATATGATGGATTATTTATGAGAGAAAATATTATAGACCAAATATCAATAAACTTGTTGTTATAGAAACATATAGAACTTAACAAAACATAAGATAAAAATTGAGAGGTGGGGGAAATGGATGAATGTGTTCAAAAGGTACAATCTTCCAGTTATAAATAAATAGGTCATGGGGATGTAACGTGTGGCATGGTGTACTGTATCATGTTTCTTCAAGTTGCTTAGAGAGTAGGTCTTAAAAATTCTCATCACAAGAAAAAACAACTATTTAATAGGATGGATATTAACTAAGCTAATCATGGTAATCATTTCGCTATATATACATGTATCAAATCATTATGCTGCATACTTTAACAGTGTTACCTCTCACTTTTATCTCACTAGTATTAGGGGAAAAAGCCTATAAATGTTTATGCTATGTACTGGCATGTCATATTGGGCTTCCCTGGTAGCTCAGCTGGTAAAGAATACACTGCAATGCAGGAGACCACAGTTGGATTCCTGGGTCAGGAAGATCTCCTGGAGAAGGGATAGGCTACCCACTTCAGTACTCTTCGGCTTACCTGGTGGCTCAGAGAGTAAAGAATCCACCTGCAATGTGGGAGACCTGGCTTTGATCCCTGGGTTGGGAAGATCCCCTGGAGGAGGGCATGGGAACCTACTCCAGTATTCTTGACTGGAGAATGCCGAAGGACAGAGGAGCCTAGCACGTTACAGTATATGGGGGCACAAAGAGTCAGCCACGACTGAGTGATGCAGCATAGCACAGCACAGCATGTCTAAAATGATCTATTGCAATATGAGAAATATGCATGATAGACATATTCAATTTCTTAGTGTGACTTAAATTCACTTAAACATATATATTATAAGCAGTATATTAGCTTTATAGCATAGAATATTTCTGAATTAAGATAATATTAAAATATATTTAGAATTTAATAGCTATTTACAATTGGGTATATGGTAGCCAACTTTGAAAATCAAAAGTGTCTTACAAATTGCATTTTTTGGTGGGGTGTAGACAGAACAGCGGAAATCAGGATTGTTAAGTGTGTTAGAAGAAATGAATTATGATGTAATATTCCTCATTTGTTTTAAACCTAATTCTAAAACAGAAAATAATGTAAATATATAGAACAGTTCATTTACTATTCAAGTTTTAAATATTAAATGATAATCAATCCATGCTGAAATGGCATAATCCAGAAAAAGTGGCTTTTCAGATATTACTATAAAATGAACACTATTTATACATGTCTAATATTGAGAAATAAGTAAATAAATGAAAACAAACTTTATTACCACAGATAATTTCATAGATTGTATGAAAATAATCTGAAAGGAAGATGTTCACTTGCTGATCAAACCTAGAGCACACTATTATAATACTAGGAGCACTTTGTTGGACTCTTGGAAATGTGTTTCTTTCGCTGCTTCCTCGATAAGTTTTAAATCACTAACAGTATAAAAAAACGACATTACAGTATTTCACACATATTCTTGGCTTCATTAACTTCTGCTTTGATTGAACATTTAAAACATCTTGTAAAATATTTGTTACTTAGAATTTTTGAATTCTCATAAACGAGTGTCAAGTTAACAGGAGGGTCGAAAGATCAGTTTTGAGTGAGTCATTTTTCCCTCCATGTGGAAGAAACTTTCTCATTGGCTAGTGTTCAATAAAAGCCTGACCATAAGTAAAAACTGACCTCCACAAAAGTGGCCTTGAGAAACTAAATGTTAAGTATAACATTTCTGATATTTTATAGTAGATAGTAAATTATTAAAAAGATATTATATGATGCCACTTAATATAACTCCTAATCTGTGTGTGAGAAAGGGTTGTGGATTTGGGACTCATCAGTGACTGGAATTAAGTGTTCAAAGAAAAACCAAATGAGTCAAAATAGATTCCACAGGGAGCCTCAAAAATGGAGCTATAGGAAAAGTATAGAGTAAGTGTGAAGGGGATTGAAGTCTGAAGAGGCCAAATGGAAAACATGACCCTGAAGCCAGGGAGAATGGATGAGAAAAAATCTGGATCAACTGTAGTGTCCTTAGGGAGGACAATTTCACAAAGGCCTCTGGCTATAGAACCACTGTCCCTTCCCAACAGTGGCACCTCCACTGTGGCCGAGGCTCCACACTTCTGTCCCACGTGGCTCCCAGCTGAACAGCTCTGCCTAGGGGTTTGTTGACACCCAGTTCAGCCTCTGAGAGACTGAGCATGTTCCCTGATTCATAACTTTTTTTTTTTTTTGGTGAATTGTTAATGCCAAACTGGTTCAAAACACGAAATAATTAAGAATTAGGTTTATTTACTAAAGCAAAAATTTAACACATTAAAAATAACATGGTTGAAGCACACATTTCTACATGAAGAGCCTAGCCTCCTCTATCTTTCAACCAGGATGTCACAAAATATAAAACTTAACAGTTTTAACATTTCTTAAATTCAGATCTTGACTAAAAACTTAAGCTTGTGGAAAAATAGGCAATGGACATAAAGATGACAAAAAGTGAAAGTATTCTAAAATATATGAAAGATGCTTAACTTCACCCATAAGAAAAACGTAAATTTAATTAGTATTTCCACAGTCAGATCTGCAAATATCCTAAATTTTAATGGCATATAATGACATACTGTTCTCTAGGTGACAGGGAATAGTCATTCTCACTTGCAGTGGTAGAATATTAAACTATAATTCCCATGGAGGCACATTGGCAGTATCTGTAAAAACAAACAAAAAAAACTCCACTTCTAAAAATATTTCTTATAAATATATTTTCATGTGTGTGAATTGCCATATATTCATGTATATACATTGTAGTGCTATGTTTCAAATCACTTTTAAAAATTAAAGTATAGTTAATTTACAATGTTGTGTTAGTTTCAGATGTACAGCAAAGTGATTCAGTTAAATATATATATATATATATATGTTCTTTTATATTCTTTCTAGTATAGGTTTTTATGAGATATTGAAAGTAGTTCCCTGTGCTATATAGTATGTCCCTATCATTTATTTTAAATGTAGTAGTTTGTATCTATTAATCCTGAATTCTTAGTTTATCCCTCCTACCTTTATAGTTTTCCTGGTTTTGAACTCTAAAAAGTATTTTCTAAAAAAAAAAAAAAGTGAACAGACCCTATTTTATCTAGTATGTTAGCTGAAAAAACTTACCTCTGAAATTAATTTATAGAAATAAAATGAAGAATGCCAAAATCTGATTTGTGTTATATAGATTACACTGATTTCTAATGTCCTTCTGATACCCCCGATATAGTACAGTACATAATGCAGAGCATTTCAGTACATACTGAATGTTGCATCAAAATGAATTACAATCTGTTATCCCAATCCTAATCAGTTTAAATTGAGAAAAAGAAAAACTTTTACATATTGTGTAAAATTTGATGCCTAGCTTTCTTCCATTTAATCTTTTAGGTCTCTACGTCTGCAGTACACCTTGTTTTGTTACTATCATTCTCACATGCTTATTAAAAAATAATTCTTCAAACCTCCTTTTATTCAAGTTTTGCCCCCTGCTGACAATTACGCACATCAAAAGCAATTGGTATTTTAAAGATAATTCCAGTCATACAATTGCTCTTAAAACCATTGAAGGCCTTTCCATTACACTTAGAATATCACATCCTGGTTATGAGGCCCCAGAGGAATGGCTGAATGGACACACTGCTCGCAGTTCAGGGTCCCTTTGCCCTATAGACTCAGCTTCAGAAGCTATTCACATAGCACTTGCTCCATTGACCTCCAATGAAATAAATTGTAACTCAACATTTAGGAGGCAATCACAATTGTTAAATTGTTGACTTTTAGATGGTAGCACTTTGTATTGTATGATTTTGTTCAATTTGGTGATTTAAATATGAGCACTCACACATATGTACAGTACACGCATGGACAATGATTCTGTGTCATCTTGTCCGCTGGTGATCTTGTGCTCATGGCATTCAGAGATCTGTAAGTCAGAATATCGTGTGTAATACTAAATAATGATGAGTTATATAATATAGGAACATAAGGAATCTTAAAATTCTGACACTGTTTTTTTCTTGACTGAGGAAATAAAAGGCTACTAGATGCCTAGGCCATTCATGTGTACTTTTGAACTCTTTTTGCTTTTGCTGGAAGCAGCATATGATTAAAAGTTGGAACACCACAGTGCCTGATTTGGACCTTTGACTTGTTAGAAAGATAGAAATCTAAAAGTTCAGAGGGTAGGTGAAAGGATGACTATAGTCCATTGCTGGAAAGACCAATTAGTAAGCCCTGATTACACTTTAAAAAAGTTAATTGCTTATTTCTTTACAACTCTGTTTCAACATTATTATAAGCCATTAGTGAACATTGATCAGATCTGTCAAAATCATCAAAGCATGTTGTAAGAATGTTTCCTTTGGACTTGTTAAAAAGTTGAAGAGATTTCTAACCATTATTTATACATTTCATTTCCCTTAACAATGCTTACTTTGCGATTCAGCATTTTATTGTTGAATTAGCTTTAAGGCATTGAATAAAAGAATTGATTTGGAAAATAATGAAAAATTTTAAAGTCCTGGATCTCAAAAGTTACTGCTTTGCAGGTGACAGTGGTAGGAGTGTGCATTGAATAAGAAAATGCCCGTCCCTTGGAAATCTATTTTTTTGTTTGAAAACTGAAAAATATATCCTCTCTCGTCCCCCATCTTACACATGGATGTGTGGAATTTAAATATATTTTGACAAAGTGAAGAGAACTGTCTCTATAATATATTGAGGTCAGTGAGTTTTAAAACTGTTTCCCTTGCAGTTTTAAAAGAAGGACCATGAGAGGAAATGACTAAATCCTCTGCGTATATCTTCATTGACAGCTGATAATTAGCAGGCAGCCTAGCAATAATAATTAGTTCCCCCTTGAGAAAATTTCCGGATGAACCCTGAGTTGGTGCATCTCAGTTGTCTTGTTTCTTTGTCCACTGTCTCCCCCAAGTAATTCGTGTTATTTTTAGAGTAGGAAGAACTCAAGATGAGCTCCTTCCTTTTACCCGAGTCAGCACTGTCCATTATTTGCACTGTGTTTTCTGGAGATTACCTGAGATTAGAGTTTCTTTTGTCCTCCTCTTCCTGTATATTTTCTGATTCTTTCATCTAAGCAGCTTGCAGCAGTGCAGAGGGAAAAAGCAGTTAGCCATTGCTTGGTAAATACGCCGTGTCTGTGGACTATAATTTGGTGCTAAAACCACTATTATGACTTAAAATGCTGGCTCTAAAACTAAAAGGAGAAAATATTCTTAAAGAAGGAGGAAAGCTTCCTGCTTAAGGTTTTTGTTTTGTTTCCCTAAGTGTATACCAAAAAAGTATTTAATTCATTTGGAAACTATAGCAAGTGAAGTACAAAGATTTCAGGTTTTTAAACTAAAATATATAAAATTGAGGATGTCACCAATTCATAAAGCAACATGAAAAATTCAATAGTTATTTGAGAGAGTTTTTAAATACAAATGAAAGGTAATTAAAATTAAACTTGATATTAACCTGAGTTTTCTTGTTGTAAATGCTGTTGAATTATTTGAATTATGTCAATTCTAACAACTGAATATTGGGAAAACCTTCCATTTTATTTTATTATGGATAGGAGTCTCTGTAAAAAAAATGTATTCAAGTTGAGAAATATTATAATCCCTTAATAGAATAGACTTTTCTGTGTTGTTATTGTTCAGTCCTAAGTTGTGTCTGACTCTTTGTGATCCCATGAACTGCAGCACATCAGGGTTTCCTGTGCTTCACTATCTCCCAGAGCTTGTTCAAACTCATGTCCATTGAGTCAGTGATGCCATCCAACCATCTCATCCTCTGTCGCCACCTTTTCCTCTTGCCCTCAGTCCTTCTCAGCATCAGGTTCTTTTCCAGTGAGTGGGCTCTTCACATCAGGAGGTCAAAGTATTGGAGCTTCAGCTTTAGCATCAATCCTTCTAGTGAATATTCAGGGTTTATTTCCTTGAGAATTGACTGATCTCCTTGCTGTCCAGCGGACTCTCAAGAGTCTTCTCCAGCCTCATATTTTGAAAGCATCAATTGTTTGGGGCTCAGCCTTCTTATGGTCCAACTCTCACATCCATACATGACTACTGGAAAAACCATAATTTTGACTGTCTGGACCTTTGTCAGCAAAGTGACGTCTCTGCTTTTTAATACGCTGTCTAGGTTTGTCATAGCTTTCTTTCAAGAAGCAAGAGCCTAAATTTCATGGCTACAGTCACTGTCCATAGTGCTTTTGGAGCTCAAGAAAATAAAGTCTGTCACTGTTTTCATTTTTCCCCCCTCTGTTTGCCATGAAGTGATGGGACCAGATGCCATCATCTTAGTTTTTTTGTTTTTCCCAACATTTTTGAATGTTGTGTTTTAAGCCAGACTTTTCCCTCTCCTCGTTCACCTTCATCAAGACGCTCTTTAGTTCCTCTTTAATTTCTGTCATTAGCGTGGTATGATCTGCAAATCTGAGGTTGTTGATATTTCTCATGGCAACCTTGATTCCAGCTTGTGAGTCATCCAGCCCAGCATTTTGCATGATGTACTCTGCATGTAAGTTAAATTAGCAGGGTGACAGTATACAGCCTTGATATACTCCTTTTCCAACTTTGAACCATTCCATTGTTCCATGTCCAGTTCTGTTTCTTCTTGTCCTGAAAACAGGTTTCTCAGGAGACAGGTAAGGTAGTCTGGTATTCCCATCTCCTAAAGAATTTTCTGTAGTTTGTTCTTAGTTCCTTCTGTAGGAAGTTTTAGATGTAATGGATTATGGAGTTCTTGTTTATAAGGAACAAACTTTTAACAAATCAAACCACCTTGATGGTGTTTGTCTCTGGGGAACAGAACTGAAGAAGACTAAGCTGTGTGCTGCACAGTGGTGATGGACACCGCATCTACCATGGATAATTAATAGCAAAGCTCTCCAGTCAACTTTCCTTATTTACATTTTGGCACCAGCAATGACCAAATAACCTTAGCTGTGTGCTGTGCTGTGCTTAGTTGCTTAGTCCTGTCTGACTCTTTGCGACCCGATGGATTGTAGCCCACCAGGCTCCTCTGTCCATGGGATTCTCCAGGCTAGAATACTAGTGGGTTTCCATGCCCTCATCCAGGTATCTGTGTTCTGAATCTCTTTAAAACCTGTCTTTTGCATTTGGGAAACAGGAATAGTTATAGGTCCTCCCTCTTACAAGAAGTGCCACATGATTAAGTGAGATGTTTAGCCAAATATCTAGACAACTGTGATCCAGTCGAATTGAGACATAAAATTAACCATCACATCAGGCAGTGCTCTTAAGCAATTGATCTAGTTTTTCTCTTGTTTTTTAGTGACTTTGGATTTTTTTAGAAGCCTGGGGTCAATTTTGATATTCACTTTAACATTGTGTTGGATATTAGAGAATGACTTACATTTAATAAAATTTATTCCAGACCTCTCATTTTGTTTTTTATTTCCCAATATTTTAATATCCCTAAATATATATTTATTTGTTCAATTGAATATTTGCATGAGTCATCTCAGATCCTTTTTGGAAAGAGGCAAGTAAAATAATCAAATAAAAGTAGAAAATTAGAGTTAGTATTAAAGCATAAATATGCACAACTTTTAAAAATGTTTGTGTTTAGAATTCCTCTGTGTTAGTCCAAATATATATCTGAAGTACAGACATTTACACATAGTAGATACTTTTGGCCTTCCCTGACTTAGAGCTCAAGATGTTGGAGAGTCCCAGACAGGAAGGAGGATTTGAGTCTCAGAGAGAATTAAGGATCACAATTGGGATTTATCTCTATGGAAGTGGACAATAAAAATATAAACCATTGAACTAATATGTTTTGGTTAGTACCTTGATTCTGAAATTTCTATTGATAAGCCTGAACTTGTTAGGAATCAGTCATCAGCACTATTCTGTTGTATTGGTCAAAGTAGAGAGTTACAGAAGCATTGAATGTCCACCCCTCATATAGGGAACATGTTTAAAGAAAACTACAGTCTATTTATTAGATCTTATATTAAAAAAAAATAACTTAGGAACTATCCCAAGAAGTGTCTGTATAAGTGAAATGAAATTTCTTAACTTACTGCCTAAGGCATGTACATCATATTCAATTTTATGTATCCAGGCATATCTTGGCAGCAGTTTTTCCTGAGGCAATATGAATGAATCAGAATAAATTAGATCAAAAATTCCTGATAACCTGAAAGTATTTCCTGACTCTATAATATTTTAAACATATGAAAAGTCATAAATTAATGTTTTAACTACTTCCCTTTAGGCAAGTTTAAATACGGGTCATGAGCTATTTAGAATTTTTCATTGATCACTCCATTTTTGAAGATGTCAAAAATATAGATTCAGCACTATACTTTGAAAGACTAAAAATATCTGTCTTTGGATTTGTATATTTTTAACAATGTCTTATCACCTCCATTTTAGAAATGCAATTTAGGCAAATAATAATTTAGAGGACAGAAGGGTGATTAACATGTGAGGAAACCAGTCTAAAGAGGCTAAGTGGTTATTCAAGGTTCCTCAGGTAATTAATGGCAAAGTCAAGACCAGAACCTGGCTCCTCAGCTTCTCAGCCTACAGGACTTTCATAATGGCATATACATCTGTTGTACATTAATTCTCTCTTTCTCTCTCTCTCTTTTTTTGGAGGGGGGATTTTTTTTTTTTTCATTGTAATAGTGTATGTAGGATAGTTTTCTCTTTCCCATTTATTCCCTGGGCACCTGAGTTTCTTCATAAGTCACTTAAAGGATGATAGTAATTCAAACTGTTACACTGTGGTTCTTTACTGTGGTGGAAAAAAAATCAATAAATATAAAGGCCATGAGCAAGGAACTTGTGAAAATTTTGCAGTTGTTGGAATTTTTCCCTTTGCATTTCCCAAACTACACATCAACAGAAACATGAGTTCATCTTTGTTGTCTCATGGGATAGACTTGGTCATATGGGATGGGTCCAAATAAAATCTGATATATTAAAAGAAAATAAGACTGGTGGATCTACATTCAGTTCAGTTCAGTTGCTCAGTTGTGTCCGACTCTTTGCGACCCCATGGACTGCAGCACGCCAGACTTCCCTGTCCATCACCAACTCCTGGAGCTTACTCAAACTCATGTCCATTGAGTTGGTGAAGCCATCAGTATTCACTGTTGGATATCACAGTTGTATATCACTATTGGATCAGTAGTTAGTCTCTTATTATTATTGATTAAAAAATAGGAACTACCACCTTTACGCTATAAAAATTAGATATAATAAGTACTGCAGAAGTTGGCAAGTCATAAAAACAAGTACAAGTTTTGATGTCTATATCTCTAGGTATATATGGAGGTAATGAGGCTGTAATGACTTCACTGGGAAAAAGCAAGGGCATTCCATCCTTACTGGAATTCACTTAACAGAGGGCCTCCTTTACTGGTGAGGCTGCCTCTCTTTCCAATTCATACTTTTCAAAATTTGCAATGAGTACTCAACTGTGGCAATGCTTTGGGGTAGGTTCCTCATGTTTGTTTCCTTTCATGACTTTCTCTCAGTTTCCAGCCAACTAAGTCTCCTAAACTCTGTACCTTACTGTTCTTGGTAAGTTTGTAGTTTGTAGAGATCTGTTAATTCTACTTAGCATATACCCATTCTTTGATCAGTTAAATATGTTCAGATAATGATTTCACCATGCTTAACACTTGAAGAATTTTAGAAATATATCAGAATAACTGGGGAGTTTTTTCTGCAAAATAGTTTCCTGATCAGACCGGATGTAACACCTTAAGTGATTACATATAAAGACAAGATATAATGGCAGTGGAGAACTTTGATTTATATTTTTGGTATGGTATTGAATTCCTAAAAAGTGCATCTCTTTCTGTGAATGCCTAGTAAGAAAGGAAAAGAATGTGATTCTACCTTGACAAAATTACGAAATAGGAAAAATTTGTCTTCCAGAATTCAAGAACCCTTAAATCTCTCAAATTCCTATTTTCATCCTCCCTAAATAAAGTACCTTATTATTTCCATCTCTCCCTAAAAAGTTTAAGTTCTTTATTTAGATGAATTGTCAAATGATTCAATATCACAAGTTTTACCTTTATAAATGATACTTTGATGCTAGCAATATTGCTTGTTTTAAACTAAAGATTTAAGGTTAGCCCTATCCCATGAAATGCTGGAGATCAGTACTTTCAGAGTAGAGAAATAGAAGTTAATACATTCTTAATAGAGGGGAAAAATACTTCATTTCTCTTTTCTCAGAAATAGTGTAAGAGTGGACAAAATAATGTAGATCTGTCATATTTCATATTGCTATCTGGATTTGAGTGTTTTGGTTACCAGTATTTAACCTTCTCTGTCAGTTGCATCAGGAACAGATTTTTGGGAAATGAAGTTATCTGTTAACTTGTCAATATTTCCAAGCAGACTTCTTGGGAATTTTCAGCCTTCAGGGTTTTTCATATTGGAGTCATATTCTTTCTCACCCTCAAAGTCTCTCACATATCATTTAACAACCATAAGTAATAAACTGCCATATGCAGTGAAATAGCTTCAACAAACAAACAATACCACAGATTTGCCAGATTCTGACTTTCTGAAGTAAGTTCAGTCCAGTTCAGTTGCTCAGTTGTGTCTGACCCATTGTGACCCCAGGAACTGCAACACACCAGGCCTCCCTGTCCATCACCAACTCCCAGAGTTCACCCAAACTCATGTCCATTGAGTCAGTGATGACATCCAACTATCTCATCCTCTGTCATCCCCTTCTCCTCCTTCCCTCAATCTTTCCCAGCATCAGGGTCTTTTCAAATGAGTCAGCTCTTCACATCAGGTGGCCAAAGTATTGGAGTTTCAGCTACAACATCAGTCCTTCCAATGAACAACCAGGACTGATCTCCTTTAGGAGGGACTGGTTGGATCTCCTTGTAGTCCCAGAGACTCTCAAGAGTCTTCTGCAACACCATAGTGCAAAAGCAGCAATTCTTCGGCGCTCAGCTTTCTTTATAGTCCAACTCTCACAACCATACATGACTACTGGAAAAATCATAGCCTTGACTAGACGGACCTTTGTGGACAATGTTTCTGCCTTTTAATATGCTAAGTTGGTCATAACTTTCCTTCCAAGGAGTAAGTGTCTTTTAATTTCATGGCTGCAATCACTATCTGCAGTGATTTTGGAGCCCAAAAAAATGAAGTCAGCCACTGTTCCCACTGCTTCCCCATCTATTTGCCATGAAGTGATGGCACCAGATGCCATGTCCTTAGTTTTCTGAATGTGGAGCTTTCAGCCAACTTTTTCACTCCCCTCTTTCACTTTCATCAAGAGGCTCTGTAGTCCTTCTGAAGTAAGAGTAGTACATAAACAGTAGCCTAAATCACAGTTTTAGACAGCAGATCCCTGTCAGTTTTAACAGTTATTCCCTCTGTAGTGAATACTGCCATGTTTTACTTCATTGCATTCACAGTCCTGATAGTTTCCAGACTCGGGTGATTTGATTCTGGACATGACTTTCAAAACCAGTTTCAAGTAGAAACATTTTTTCTGAATTGGTGTTCATCTGGAATTAAATGGACTTGTTTTGGGGCTATTTATTTTAGAATTGGGATTTTTATTATACATAGAGAAGTAAATATAAAAGTCATAGTGGGGCTGGTGCACTAGGACCACCCAGAGGGATGGTATGGGGAGGGAGGAGGGAGGAGGGTTCAGAATGGGGAACACATGTATACCTGTGGCAGATTCATTTCGATATTTGGCAAAACTAATACAATATTGTAAATTTTAAAAATAAAATTTAAAAATAAATAAATAAAATCATAGTAGGCTGGGGAAAAAAAGTCATAGTGGAATGACTTTTCTATGTGTGCTTTACATTAAAGTTTGTGAAAAATAATCTGCATTTAAAAGCATAGGCTATTGAAGTTGCTCAGTCGTGTCCGACTCTTTGCGACCCCATGGACTGTAGCCTATCAGGCTCCTCCATCCATGGAATTTTCCAGGCAAGAGTGCTGGAGTGGATTGCCATTTCCTTCTCCAGGGGATCTTCCTGACCCAGGAATCAAACCCGGGTCTCCTGCATTGCAGACACTTTACCATCTGAGCCACCAGGGAAGCCCTACTTTTCATATTAAGTTGTGTCAAAGTTTTTCCATTCATAAACTTAAAAAAGATTTTAATTTGTGCACATTGTAACTTATTTCCATTATACTCTGTTTTTAAATGCTGAACAATTTTTTTTTGTTTTTAAAATTATAGTTGAACTATAATGTTGTATGAGTCTGTTTACAACATATTGATTTGATATCAAGTCATATCAAGAAATGACTATCCCTATAAGTCTAGTTAATATCCATCCCTTTACATGGTTAGAGTATCTACTATTTTAGCATCTTTCAAACACACAACCAAGTATTGACAGTGTATCATATATTTTTAATCTTTCTGAACAATAAATGTTATCATTTGTATTTATGATAAAATGAATGAATGTTAACTGCACAGTATAAATACATGTGAAAATAGAGCCATGAAAAAAGTGTTACAAAGGTATTTATATTTTCTCTGTGTTTAGAGTACATTTTGTTTTGCATTTCAGAGCTCTTGGATCTAAACAGAACATCAGTCTTTCATAGCCGTTTTGGATTTCTTAATCTCCAGACAATGCTACTGGATGAATATCAAGAGAGACTCTTCGTGGGAGGCAAGGATCTTGTATATTCCCTCAGCTTAGAACACATCAGCAGTGGCTATAGAGAGGTATGAAAGAGTAAACTGTATTTCAGGAGAGAAAGAAAAGGAGTAAGGGAGAAATCTTAAATGGGTGTTACTTGGATTAGATTTTTCATTGTCTTGACCACATGAACATTCTGAGTGATAATATTATTGAAAGAAATCAAATACACATTAAAAATAAAATCATTTTGAGAAGATTTATAAATAATGCAGAATAAACTTTTCTAGCACACCACTGATCCCCAAATCCCCAGAAGACTTCTGACTGATGCATTGAAACTTTCTCTTGCCTAGCGGCCCTTGTACCACACCCACTCTCCTGACACCTAGGTTTGTATATTCTGATTTAAAGTCCCTTTGGGCTTTATTACTCCAAAAATCCCAGCCTGAAGAAATATGGATGTGTGAACTCAGTGTAGCTGACTCATGTATTTCTATTGGTAAGATCACTAATTCAGATGGATGCTCTTTAAACCTAAAGGATTAAAATATATTAAAACAGGCAAGCATTCAACTATTTTGAGAAGGTTAACTATAAGAAGAAAAATGGTTCTTATAATCTGTGCTTGTAGAGTTGAATTAATATGTTTCCAGAACTATATCAACCTTACATAAAACATTCAGATATATGTAGACTATAGCATTTTTTGGCATAAAGGTATATATTACATAATACATTTTCTTTATAATTTACTTGTATATTTTTATGTTTGTCAAAATGAACAATGTCCATATTTTTTAAAGTCATTTTAAAAAAATTATAAAAAGCAGAACACCTTCATCCCATCCAATTCCTAATCTCTAGAGAAAATAATTTAAAACTCTCGTATTTTCTGGTTCTTATCTCCATGTGTTGAAGTGACATTTGTGTACTGTTCTTTCTTGATATCACTATGCTATGCTATGCTATGCCAAGTCACTTCAGTCGTGTCTGACTCTGTGAGACCCCATAGATGGCAGCCCACCAGGCTCCCCTGTCCCTGGGATTCTCCAGGCAAGAACACTGGAGTGGGTTGCCATTTCCTTCTCCAATGCATGAAAGTGAAAAGTGAAAGTGAAGTCGCTCAGCCGTGTCCAACTCTTAGCGACCCCATGGACTGCAGCCCACCAGGCTCCTTGGTCCATGGGATTTTCCAGGCAAGAGTACTGGAGTGGGGTGCCATTACCTTCTCCATGATATCACTAGTTTTAGACAATATCTGTTGACTTTCTGTAAATGAAGATTTTTGCTTCCTTTTCTTGCAGTGACGTAGCTAAAATATCTGCACAATTTCAGCAGCAACCCCTACTCATCTGCCCTGTCATCTTCCTATTATAGCTGTACCACAATTTTTAGCTAAGTCGTAACTATATACATTATTATAATTAGGAAAATAGATCACACTTCTTCCCCCTCCCCCGATTAAATGTTTTCTCTTTTTTTTTATTTGCTTGGATTATTGTTGTTTAATCACTAACTCATGTCCGATTATTTTGTGACTCCATGGACTGTAGCCCACCAGGCTCCTCTGTCCATGAAATTTCCCAGGCAAGAATACTGGCGCGAGTTGCCATTTCCTTCTCCAGGGGATCTTCCTGACGCAGGGATCGAATTCAGGTCTCCTGCACTGGCAGGCGGATTCTTTACCATTGAGCCACCAGGGAAGCCCAATATCTGTTCCATAAAATAATAAATAATGTAAATATCTTAGACGACATAATAGTTAAATAAATACCTGGAAGTCACCGACCAACTCAAGAATGACATTATCACCATCCCCACTGCTTGTAGTTGCCTTTCATTTCCTCCCTCTTTTCCTCCTGTGTCTCCTGCTACCTAGAAGCCATCACTCTGATGGATTTTTTGGTTTATTTATTTATTAATTTTAAATTTTAAAGAATTATTGTATCATAATGAGTGTTTCCCTATTACATTGTATTGTTTAGAGTTACTTGTTTTAAGCTATGTAAAAATGATACACAATTGTTTATTGTAGCCTACTGCTTTTTTGTTTTGTTTTAGTATTAGTTATTAGATTCAGTTGTGTTACTTGTGACTGTGCCTCCTTTGTTGTAGGGGTATGAAGATTGAATGAGGAACACAAGTTAGATTTTTAGTTTTTTTCCATATTGTATATTTAAGCAGCATATTGTTTTTGCATAACTTTTCCCATCTTTTAATTTACTGAGGTGTAATTTACAAATACAATTTGTAATTTACAAATACAGTTCCTGCTGATGGTGACTGTAGCCATGAAATTAAAGCAGACTTGCTCCTTGGAAGGAAAGCTATGACAAACCTAGACAGTATATTAAAAAGCAAAGAAAATCCTGGCTTTGCATTTGTAGTTGGGATTCTCTGGTGGCTCAGAGGGTAAAGTGTCTGCCTGCAATGCAGGGGATCTGGGTTCGATCCCTGGGTCAGGAAGATCCCCTGGAGAAGGAAATGGCAACCCACTCCAGTCCTCTTGCCTGGAAAATCCCATGGACAGAGAAGCTTGGTAGACTACAGTCCATGGGATCGACAAAGAGTCGGACATGACTGAGCGACTTCACTTCACTTTACTTGCATTTGTAGTACTCAGCAAATTCCTTAATCCCTTTATTCTTCTGTTTTCTCATTTGTTAAAGGGGACAAATATTAGGGTATTCCCTGAATATTAGGGTATTCACTGAAAAAAATCCGCACGTTAAGTGGACCTTCACAGTTTGAACCCATGTTGTTCAAGGATCAACTATAACAATCAGAACTTGTACTATTATATACACATTAGACTGATTTTTCCTGTGCAATTTTGAAATAGGTAAGAACTTACCATTTACTGGGCTTCCCTGGTATCTCAGAAGGTAAAGAGTCTGCTTGCAATGCAGGTATACCCAGGTTTGATCCCTGGGTCAGAAAGATCCCCTGGAGAAAGCAATGGCTACCTACTCCAGTATTCTTATCTGGGAAATCCCATGGACAGAGGAGCCTGGTGGGCTATAATCTATCGGGTCACAAAGAGTTGGACAGGACTGAGTGACTTTCATTACCATTTAATAAATTTACTGTTAGTTTTTTAGATACTGACTTTGCTTTATAAATTAATTCATTCATAGCATTTCCCAGACTATGTAATGATACTTTCACCCGGAAATTCTGTTCCCTTGTATCTATGTCACATTCATAAAAGACCCTTGACCTTCACTCAAAAATGGAAGAGTCAATCCTGGTGGTAACACTATAAAATTTCTACCCTTATTATTCCATTTGTTTTATTTCATGAAAGCCTCCTACCTGCCAGAAAAAATTTCTTCTGCAGATTACTCTCTTGAAAAGTCTCTAAAATCCACAGATAACACGATACTTAGATTAAACTCTGATTTCATCAGGAACTTCCTAGAAATTTATTTAAACCTTTTTTTTTTCTTTGCACTTTTGTCTAAAGTCTTTTGGTGCAAAATGTTTTGGACTGAGCTAGAGGAAATCATTATTCAGGTGAAAATATTAAAGTATCTTGAGATTCTGATCCTTATATGACAATAGCAGAACGAGAAGGCAGTGACACCCCACTCCAGTACTCTTGCCTGGAGAATCCCATGGATGGAGGAGCCTGGTAGGCTGTGGTCCATGGGGTTGCGAAGAGTCTGACATGACTGAGCGACTTTGCTTTCACTTTTCACTTTCACGCATTGGAGAAGGAAATGGCAACCCACTCCAGTGTTCTTGCCTGGAGAATCCCAGGGACAGTGGAGCCTGGTGGGCTGCTGTCTGTGGGGTCACACAGAGTCGGACACGACTGAAGTGACTTAGCAGCAGCAGCAGTATAGATAGAAGACTTGGAAAGAGTAAAACATGAGGAGGATATGGCAACACACTCAGTTCTTGCCTGGAGAATCTCATGAACAGAGGAATGTGGTGGGCTGCAGTCCATGGCGTCACAAAGAGTCAGACATAACTGAAGCGACTGAGCATTTTATAAGACAATTAATTGAGTTATTAATTGCCTTGAACAGTGCCAGAAAATATGTAGTGTTATCCAAATATTTGCTATCATGATTATTATCTAAATAAGACACAGAATTAGCACATGATTCTTGTGTGCTTCCATTTCTAAGTGAGGTATAAGAGTCCTACATATTAAAGACTATTCAACTAAGTTCTACAAATAGTCGTGGAAATATGAATTACGCAGAAATGAATAAAACAGTCCCTACCCTAAAATATTTCTAGTGCAATGGAGAAGATACATACACATCTGTCATAGATAGCACAATTTGAAGAGAACTATAATAAAGGCCCAAATAAAATACTAAGAAAATATGCATAAACTGAGAGTTGGGGTTTCCTGGAGGAGACATAATTTAAAAGTGGACTTTGAATAGTAGTTGGAACTTTGAGTCACACAGTTTGGTAGTGAGGAGAGGGAAGAAGCTGAGAAATTTTAGAGCAATTTGAAATAATGATTTGGCTGAAGTAGATAGGTGAGGTGTGGGCATGTGGGTGGGAACCGGGGAGAGTGATAGTTAAGGAAGGAAATATGGTTTAGACCAGATCCTGAAGAACATTGACTGCTGAGCTGTTGAAACTTAAGCAATGCAGGAGCCAGTGGGAGAGTCTGAGTATTACGTTATGTCTCAGTATAACATAATGAGAATGATAGTTTAGGGTGATTGCTTTAGCAGCAGCATGTTGGGTAAATGGAAAAAAGAGGAAAATAAGGCCATGAGGCCAGTAAGTAACAATTAGAACTTAAAACCAAGTTCATTTGTCTAAGAAGCCTAAGCTATTTGTACTACACCATAGAATCGAGAACCAGAATGCTACTTTAGTGTGAACTGCGTCTCCCAAATCGGTCTTCAGCTTACCATTCAGATCAGATCAGATCAGTCACTCAGTCGTGTCCGACTCTTTGCGACCCCATTAATCACAGCACACCAGGCCTCCCTGTCCATCACCAACTCCCGGAGTTCACTCAGACTCACGTCCATCGAGTCAGTGATGCCATCCAGCCATCTCATCCTCTGTCATCCCCTTCTCCTCTTGCCCCCAATCCCTCCCAGCATCAGAGTCTTTTCCAATGAGTCAACTCTTCACATTGGCCAAAGTACTGGAGTTTCAGCTTTAGCATCATTCCTTCCAAAGAAATCCCAGGGCTGATCTCCTTCAGAATGGACTGGTTGGATCTCCTTGCAGTCCAAGGGACTCTCAAGAGTCTTCTCCAACACCACACTTCAAACACATCAATTCTTCGGCGCTCAGCCTTCTTCACAGTCCAACTCTCACATCCATACATGACCACAGGAAAAACCATAGCCTTGACTAGACGGACCTTTGTTGGCCTTTTGTTGTCAGGGGTTTCTTTCCTCTTGGTTCTTACTGCCTTTGCATCACTAGTGTTTCCTTTGCTGCGAAGTTGCTTCAGTCGTGTCCGACTCTGTGTGACCCCATAGATGGCAGCCCACCAGGCTCCTCCGTCCCTGGGATTCTCCAGGCAAGACCACTGGACTGCGTTGCCATTTCCTTCTCCAATGCATGAAAGTGAAGTCACTCAGTTATGTCCGACTCCTAGTGACCCCATGGACTGCAGCCCACCAGGTTCCTCCATCCATGGGATTTTCTAGGCAAGAGTACTGGAGTGGGTTGCCATTGCCTTCTCCAGTGTTTCCTTTAGTGATGGTTAATAGACTAGTGAAACAGTTGTTGGTGACAGAAGCGGAGGAAAACCAATGACAAGATCAAGGAACTGTTTCCCCTTTGTTAATTTATGGCAAAGTTGAGAGTCCAAGGAGGCTCTGGTATTCAAAGACAGCACAGGGACTAGCTTGTCTGTTCTGTTGATATAGACTCTTGCAATCTGTGCACATTTGAGAATTACCAAGGCTTCCTGAAAAATAAAGTTATTCTTGGGGACACAGCAATACTATATAGTTTGACATATAAAATCTTTTTTCATTTCATTTTCTTCTTTTCTTTTTTCATTTCATAAAGAAATCAAAAGTGGAAATGTTGATTTATTTAAGCTGTATTTTATAGGACTTCATGTGCTGTGCTTAGTTGCTCCTTCGTGTCCCACTCTTTGAGACCCCATGGACTGTAGCCCACCAGGCTCCTCTGTCCATGGGGATTCTCTAGAGAAGAATGGAATGGATTGCCATGCCCTCCTCCAGGGGATCTTCCCAACCCAGGGATTGAACCCTGGTCTCCTGCATTACAGGCAGATTCTTTACCATCTGAGGCACCAGGGAGGACTTCATCAGATATTCCATATTTAGTAATAAATTTTTGCTTTAACTTTTACCCATGGCTTTTCTGTTTCTAAATTTCACCTTTTTTTTCCTTCTAAAATTATTCTTACCACTATTATTTAAAGCTAAAGTTGCACTACTTAATTTGGATATCTATAAATAAAGTTTAGTCACTTCTATTTGTAAAAATATTTATACTTTTCTCACTCAAGTTTATTGAATGAAAGGTGAAAAAAATTCTTCCATTTTAGAACTTCATTTTTTTTAAGTGGGAGAAAGGCATTAGAATATAATTTGCATATAAAATGGCAAATGGTGTTTCACACTAATGATAGCAATTTAGTAGATTTCATCCATTAAAAAGGCCATTTGGGCTGCGATCCAGAAGTCTACAAATAATAAATGCTGGAGAGGGTGTGGAGAAAAGGGAACCCTTTTACACTGTTGGTGGGAATGCAAACTAGTACAGCCACTATGGAGAACAGTGTGGAGATTCCTTAAAAAACTGGAAATAGAACTGCCTTATGATCCAGCAATCCCACTGCTGGGCATACACACTGAGGAAACCAGAAGGGAAAGAGACACGTGTACCCCAATGTTCATCGCAGCACTGTTTATAATAGCCAAGACATGGAAGCAACCTAGATGTCCATCAGCAGATGAATGGATAAGAAAGCTGTGGTACATATACACAATGGAGTATTACTCAGCCATTAAAAAGAATACATTTGAATCAGTTCTGATGAGGTGGATAAAACTGGAGCCTATTATACAGAGTGAAGTAAGCCAGAAGGAAAAACATAAATACAGTATACTAACGCATATATATGGAATTTAGAAAGATGGTAACAATAACCCGGTGTACGAGACAGCAAAAGAGACACTGATGTATTGAACAGTCTTATGGACTCTGTGGGAGAGGGAGAGGGTGGGAAGATCTGGGAGAATGGCAATGAAACATGTAAAATATCATGTAGGAAACGAGTTGCCAGTCCAGGTTCGATGCATGACGCTGGATGCTTGGGGCTGGTGTACTGGGACGGCCCAGAGGGATGGTATGGGGAGGGAGGAGGGAGGAGGGTTCGGGATGGGGAACACATGTATACCTGTGGTGGATTCATTTTGATATTTGGCAAAACTAATACAATTATGTAAAGTTTAAAAATAAAATAAAATTAGAGAAAAAATGTAAAAAAAAAAAAAAATAAATTTCATATGCAAATATTAGAAAAATAAAAAAAATAAAAAGGCCATTTGTTGTTCAGTCACTAAATTATGTCTAATTCTTTGTGACCCCATGGATGGCAGCACACCAGGCTCCTCTATCCTCTGCTATCTCCCGGAGCTTGCTCAAATTCATGTCCATTGGGTCAGTGATGCTATCTAACCATCTCATGCTCTGCTGCCCCCTTCTCCTTTTGGCTTCAATATCTCCCAACATCAGAGTTTTACCAGGCCAGAAATGTTTGTGTTATAATAATAGTGTTCTAATTCAAAAGCTTTTTATTATCAACATTTCAAGAACAAATTTTATCTGTAATGCAGAAGATTATAATTCTGCTTATAAAGTATTTGAATAATGACAGTCATTATAACTAATTATAAAAGGATAAACAGTAAGAGGGAAGTGTGACAGGTTAAAACTACCATTTATAAACCATTAAGTCTCTTTTAATGTGTTATATTCAAAACATATTTTCTTGATTTTAATGACCTTTGTAGGACCTTTAATTAAAATATGTGTTGATGGGCACTGGTACTATATATAGATGTAAAATATAGAAATAAAAAACTAAAATATAAACAATATTTTTCATTAGAATAATAGAATTAGGAAGAGATTATTAGACAAAGTTATAATAGTGTCTTAGTCACTTAAATATATTCCAAGGGAGATTTACATTTACTATATCATTTTATTTAATCTTTTTCAATAAAAAAAGGAAATAATGTTTTTTAGACAGTTAAATTATTACTTTTTTGTTCATTTGTTTTTGCTCTCCAAAATCTCTGAGTGTTCTAATATCATGTAACAATAGAATAGTTAAATTCTTAATCCTGGTATAATTAGGAGGTTCAATAGGGAGTCCAGAAAAGAATACTTTGTAATTTAATTTTTATTTTATTTTTCTCGTTTGAGCTATACAAGAATAGTAAATGGCCTGTTAAAATGCATTAGAACAATTAAATTATATAGTAGAAATATTGTGATGAAATCATGTGTATTTAACCTTTGCTTTTTGTACCTTTCTTGGTGCAGAGAATTTGGAAATGTCATTACACCCTGTTGTTTAACTGCCTTTAAAAATGCTTTATGCAGAACAGATAGCTTAATTTTATGACTTTTTGTTGATGCTATACTTTGGAGCAGAACCAAAAGGCATCCTAACTGCCAAAACAAATGAAGAAAATCATTTCCCTTACTGTCTTGGCAGAACATCTGTACATAATGGCTTTAAAATAACTTCTGATTTCCAGTGGGATCATTCTCTTGTCTTTTCTCACCTGAGTGGACATTTGAATACAGTCCTGAGCCTGTTAAATTGTGTTAAAAAAAACAAACCAAAGGAAACTAAAGTATAAACAACAATAAAAGCAAAACTCAAGTATATTATTCCTTAGGGGAGTTCCGATGTGTTGGACTTCAGTGGTTAAGTGTTCATAACTTAGTCTTCTACTTCTTTCCCTTTGTGAACCCAGAGTGATCTGGTTAAGACCATTTTCTCTGCCCTCGGAAATCCTGCCAGTCTTTCACACTCACTAAATTCTGTAGGATTTCCTCCCTGATTAAACTGAAAAGTGCTGCTTGTCTCATTTACTTGACACTGACTGTAGCCTTTTCATGTCAGTGAATCTCTCTCTCAAACTGTATTGTAGGATCCTTTAGTGAATTAACTTTTTGAAGAATGTGATAAAGAAATGTTGACTGACACAAATCTGTCAGTAGCCAATGAATAAGCAGTGATGGCATTAAAGACCCTGTGTCAGGTAGGCATTTTAGGGCTACAGAAGTTAGTCACTGCCTTGCCCTCTGTAACTTACAGCCTAATGAGAGAGCTAAAATTGAATACACATACTGTGAAATCATAGGAAGAAAAAGTAAGAAAAACAATTCAGAGCATTAAAGGAGGGACAAATGCCATCTTGTAAAATATGTAAATTTTTACTTGCCATCATGTAAAAGTTATCTGGGAACATCATTGAAGATGTGCCTGAAGCAATGATTTCATTATTGGCACCCCACTCCAGTACTCTTGCCTGGAAAATCCCATGGACAGAGGAGCCTGGCAGGCTGCAGTCCATGGGGTCGCTAAGAGTTGGACATGACTGAGCGACTTCACTTTCTCTTTTCACTTTCATGCATTGGAGAAGGAAATGGCAACCCACTCCAATGTTCTTGCCTGGAGAATCCCAGGGACAGGGGAGCCTGGTGGGCTGCCGTCTATGGGGTCGTACAGAGTTGGACACGACTGAAGTGACTTAGCAGCAGCAGAGCAGTCGTCACGATTGGGTTTGCTGCTAGAAATAACACATTCTGGCAATCCTAGAAGAACCATGTATTGTCTTCACCACCACAGAATATATTATTTTTTGTTTGTGTCAAGAACTGTGAATTTTACCTTGCTTTTAGACAAGTCAACCTGTCATAGTTTCATTGATGCTGGCAAAAGACAGGAGGCACCTGGCCTAGTCACTCCCAGTACCGCAGACTGTATGAGCCTCATGTTTCCATCAGTTGTCTTTTCCTCCTCAAGTCCCACAGAGCCAAGCAGCCTAAGGAGATGTTGTACACACAGTGAATATATCTTGCACCCAATTTACCAACTTCCAGCTCAAAATACTCTCAGCCTTAAAAGGAGTCTTCTAGCAAACCTGTCCAGCCTTTGCCCAGAGGGAGACATTATCTTTATTATCCTGATCAAGAAAAAAATCTATTTGCCCTGGAGGGAGGATCTATCTCTATCTTCCAAGGCTGTTTGAAAAGATAGCTGAAAACAAAATTAGTCAACAAAATATAGGAATCCTCTAGAGAATTGCCACCCACCCAAAACAATGTGTTCAAATAGTCCCAGAAATAATCCACATAAAACCAATGATTGAGGAGAATGAGGTAGTAAATTGAGGTTATTCTCTTGTCTGTTTCAACATTGAAAAGCTGAACTTTGGTATTTTTCCCAAAGAATTGGTTATCAAACACTTTGAAATTGTAGAAATATAGTTTAAATAAGTCTCATTTTATATAATGATGAAAAGTAAATAAAAAGGGGTGTAAATATTATAAGAAGAAAAGCCTTGCTTCTTGTAAATTAAAGATCTTAAGAATGTTAATCATTATGATTGACGGGTGAGATATTCTCTGATTTACTCATATTAATAAGAAAATTATCTTTCCAGTGATGAGTAATCCTAAAATTAATTTGTATTTTGAGCTTGTGTTTACACATGTACACACATACATTCTAGCATATCCTTTTGAATGATTTATGCATCCATAGTAAAACTATAATTCCAAAACCAAATTGAGCCTCAAATTAGAATATATTTTAGAAGTCATCTGAGAAAACCTATCACTCAGTGTCTGAATTTTTTCCAAAAAAGGATCAATAAAGTTTATAAATTCAACAGTTTCACTTCCAGCATCCTTATTCTGTAGTGGTGTTAAGGACCCTCTTCAGGCTGATGCAAGGCTGCAATTGAATCTGACATTGTTGTTACGTTAATGTGATATTATTCCTGAAGCATATATGCTCCATTGACAGATCTATGATATAATGAAGAGCATTGATTCTAGGCTTTTCTATGTGTGCTTTTGGCTTTTAACTGGCTTTCTTTGGTATCACTACTTGTTCTTTGTCTTTTATGTTGCAACATAACCAAAAGTGCTCATGTGTTTCTGTTTGTTGTTGTTCAGTCACTAAGTTGTGTTCAACTCTTTGCGACCCCATGGACTGCAGCACGCCAGGCCTCCCTGTCCTTCATTATCTCTTGGGGTTTGCTCAAATTCATGTCCATTGTGTTGGTGATGCCATCTAACCTTGTCATCTTCCACCCGCCCCCCTTCTCCTCCTGCCCTCAGTCTTTCCCAGCTTCAGGGTTTTTTTCAATGAGTCAGCTCTTTGCATCAGGTGGCCAAAGTATTTAAAAGTTTATATACTGCACTGTGAAAGCAAATGACCACATGATGCTGAATATTGTTCGTAAGAAACTTAGGGGGCCTGATACAGTAATAACAATACCAAGGTAATGTTGTATTCCTATAGTTGAAACCATGTAGTATTATCTCTTATGATAATAAATTTAATCATAACAAGATCATCATAATTCAATGCTATTGTCACCACTTTTATAAGTCCCCAATATCTCTCATGTATTAAGGCTATTTGGCTCCATAATATCTGAGTTAAGTGATAAACCTCTTGATCTTCTCAAAGAAAGAAATAGAAGCAAAAAAAATAAAATAAACTATAAAGTATTGACTTACAGAAAAAATGAAATGGGTTTTCAGTGTAGTTTATTTTTATATGTGTTTGCATAATAGTGTATTATGTTTTATTTCAGATACACTGGCCAAGTACAGCACTAAAAACAGAAGAATGCATAATGAAAGGAAATGATGCCGTAAGTATCATTCATTGTAAACTAAACATATCATTAATTGTAGTCCTGGTCAGTGACAAAGGACTGAATCTCTAACCTGTTAATTGTTCCTAAAAAGCATATATACAATTCATGTAAGGAATAAATACATATATCTAGATATATACACATATATTATATATACACACATACAAAAGTTGAAAGAGAAGAGTGAAAAAGCTGGCTTAAAACTCAACATTCAGAAAATGAAGATCATGGCATCTGGTCCCATTACTTCAGGGCAAATAGATGAGGAAAAAAGGGAAACAGTGACAGATTTTATTTTTGGGGGCTCCAGAATCACTATGGATGGTGACTGCAGCCATACAATTAAAAGACACTTGCTCCTTGGAAGAAAAGCTATGACAAACCTAGATAGCATATTAAACAGCAGAGACATCACTTTGCCAACAAAGGTTCAACTAGTCAAAGCTATGGTTTTTCCAGTACTCATGTACAGATGTGAGAGTTGGATCATAAAGAAGGCTGAGTGCCAAAGAATTGATGCTTTTGAACTGTGGTGCTGGAGAAGACTCTGGAGACTCCCTTAGACAGCAAAGAGATCCAACCAGTCAATCCTAAAGGAAATCAACCCTGAATATTCATTGGAAGAACTGAGGCTGAAGCTGAAGCTCCAAACTTTGGGCACCTGAAGCAAAGAGGCAACTCAGTGGAAAAAACCCTGATGCTGGGAAAGATTGAGTGCAGGAGGAGAAGGAATGGGACAGAGGATCAGATGGTTGGATGGCATCACCTACTCAATGGACATGAGTTTGAGCAAACTCTGGTAGATAGTGAAAGACAGGGAAGCCTGGAATGTTGCAGTTTTATGGGTTGCAAAGAGGTGGACATGACTTTGAGACTGAACAACAAAACACACACACACACACACACACACACACACACACACACACGGGGCTTCCCAGGTGGCACTAGTGGTGAAAAACCCACCTGCCAATGCAGCAGATATAAGAGACGTGGGTTCAATCCTTGAGTTCAGAAGATCCCCTGGAGGAAGGCATGGCAAGCCACTCCAATATTCTTGCCTGGAGAATCCCATAGACAGAGGAGCCCAGTGGGCTACAGTTCATAGAGTTGCAAACAGTTGGATATGAATGAAGCAACTTAGCACAAACACACACATATACATACACACATATTTGATATATACATGTATATTGTCTATGTGTACATAATTACTTAAAACTTATTTTCATTGTGGAGTTAGTGTAGGGAACCAGGTGCCATCAGATCTTGGTTTTATTTTCTCTTATTATATCTTATTATATTTTAATCAATTCAGATTTATACATTCTTATAGTAATATTTATTTCCTATGTATTAGAGAGAAAAATAATTTCAGGTAGTATCTTAAAGATAAGCTAAGCACCTTTGTGAGATTTTGTTTCACTTTGATTAGTGAATTAGAAACAAATGAAGAAGTTAAAGGAGAACTTTGGAAGAAGTATGCACATCTTCTTTAGAAAGTTAATTTGTTCTTTTTCTGTAAGAAGAAAAAGCAAAAACATGTGAAAAATTAACACACATTCTACCCACACCTCATTCTTGTGTAGCAACTGGGTAACAGTCAAGGAATGAGTCTTCCTTGCTTCCTCAGTCTGTGGCGTGTTGCTGACTAACTGAACACATTCAGAGGCTGTGTCAGTCTAAACCCAGCAGAGCCAGAATATGGTCTCATTGGCCCCTCAGGATGCGCCCATTTCAGGAGATGAGAAGCATGTGCTTACAGCAAGATGAAAATAGAATGTTAGATTTTCCCAACTATATGGGTCATCCATAGACTAGGATGCTATGTTAATGGGAAATTAAAGAAATAAATCTTAGTACCCCAAATAATCTGTTCATTAGTGCATTACTTGTTCTTCCCAAGGGAATGCTATAATCTCAGTCATGTATGGTATGATGGTTCTGTTGGCTTTTTTCATCCCAATACTGTTACATTGAGAGACTTTAAAAATCAAAATCTGTCTTTATAAAATATCTTTTACTGACTATTGCATCTACTAATGTCAAGGTAATATTTAGCAATAAAAGGGTTTGGTATTTCTCTCATAATTTAAATGCACTGCTGCTGCTGCTAAGTCGCTTCAGTCGTGTCCGACTCTGTGCAACCCCAGAGACGGCAGCCCACCAGGCCCCTCTGTCCCTGGGATTAATTTGTCAACAAGCTATTCGCCAAAATTTAGTTAAGTTGGTTTGAAATAGTTTTAGAACATTTTTTCATTTAGCATACTTACCTAGTGATTGATCTATTAAAACTTTGTTGAGTGTGGGCTGTGTATTAGGTACTGAGTTTGATTAACTGTGGACTATATCGATGTGCAAAACTGAGATTCTGTTTTCTGATACGCTTACAGTTGAATCCCATTTTAGACAAACTAGAGATCTGAGGCCAAATGTGACCTGCCATAAATGAAGTTTTCTTGGAACATATCCATATCCATTTATTTTTCTGTTGACAATGGCTGCTTTTATGCTATAGCTGCAGAAGTTAAGTAGTTGCAACAGAGACCAGATGGCCCATCAAACTAAATATATTTACTCTCCGGTTCTTTATAGAAAAAGTTTGCTGATCCCAGGACTGTAATCTTACAGTAATAGGTATAAAATGTTACTTTTACCAGTTAGTTTCCATCTGTTTATTTGAAAATGCTCTGAAAGTCCTTTATATGAATCTATGAGTTTGAAAATACAGGACTTAGCTTTCCAAACATCAGAACTCTTTGTGCCCTGAAGTCTGCATATGTTTCCTTGAGGGTAATGAAACTACTTCTACTGATTGGTCTTCCGACTTAATGTTGATTTATATGTACTTTAAAAAATAACAGTCTTGATAATAATTTAATTGCCTAGTGAAACATTGCCTTGGAAATCTACACCTGAAAACACTTCTGACCAGTGCTTTTTAAAAAAAAAAAAAACTCAATTGTGTACTAGAATACCTCATAATGATGCACTCCCATTATTGATTGTAATGATACCTCGCTATATCCGTCTCCCCAACTCTTCTGCTGGTCGTTGCCCTCTTTTCATCTGCCCCCTTTGCCTTCCCTAACCAAGGGAGGCTTATACATGAGATGTCTAGGGTTAAGAAAAACAAGAGTCAAAACAGAAGCAAACATTTTTATTACACTAACCAATTCCTTCTTTTTATCCCGGTTTTTAGAGTGAATGTGCAAATTATGTTCGGGTTTTGCATCACTATAACAGAACACATCTACTGACCTGCGGGACAGGAGCATTTGACCCACTCTGTGCCTTCATCAGAGTTGGATACCATTTGGAGGTATGACAGTTTCATTCATTGCTCTGAATGAATTATCAAAAGTAATGCTTAAAATAACTTTGTTTTAAAAGAAAGGTTATGGCATTTCTTTGGATAAAAGAGAAGAGCATTTGTGATATTCTGAATTAATTTGCTTGAGTGAGAGGCAAAGATTTCTTGTCAGTTACGAAATCTGTGAACCAGTTAATTCTTTATACATTCCTTCACTGAAGAATTTCATTTACTTAATTTGTCCACTTAAAAATATTTCTTAATATCAAACTGTGTTCTCTATTGTGTTCTTATATGATTTGTATTGGTATAAGCACCAGAGTAGAATGAATGTATATATATATATATATGAACATATATATATACACACACACACGTGTATGTGTAAATAAATTTATATAAACAAAATTGCTACACACAGTATCTTTTAAAAGACATGCACAGGCTTGTTGATCCTATAATAACTCCTTTTCTTGGCCAGGTGAGGTGGGGAGGTGGAGGTGAGGTGGGGAACAGATTGCAAACTGACTTGAGATAAATGATAGTTGATAAGAGCTATCCATGTCTTCCCCAAGACCCCCACCACTAGGTGATATGGTATTATTTAAGCAAATCCCAACTGAATTCTGCTACCTGCATATATAAAGTAGCAGGCTTGATGATCAGTCATATAACCGGTTTCAACAAACTGGGTAAACTACCAACTCTCGTTTATTTAGGCCCATGTCAAGCACTTTAGATCACAGTTTCACTGAGAAACATGCTAAACGATGTTCTGATGTCAGGATCTGTTACCTTTCCTTGTAATCAGAAGGCAGAATCCTACATCAAGATGGGACACAGATAAAACAGAGCTATGGATGATCTGTAGTTAAGCAGCTAGACTCTCTCTCTCTTTTCTTAAAAATTGTAATTCTTTTACAGTGTTAGGCCAATCTCTGCTGTATGGCACAGTGACTCAGTTATACACATATAGACACCCCCTTTTTTAAAATACTCTTTTCCATATGATTTATCACAGGATATTGAATATAGTTCCCTGTGCCATACAGTAGGACCTTGTTTATCCATTCTATATGTAATAATTTACATCTGCTAACCCCTTGACTCTTGTATATTTATGAAAAGGCAGCAGTGACTGTAAAGTATTTTCAGCTACCATGTGTGAAGAACAACATTCATTTCACTGGTATTCCTGAAAAATTATTTCTGATATTCCTGATACTAGTTAACACTCATGTGCACACATAATTAGCAGTATCTGAAGTGCTAACTCTTAAGTGCCTCTAGAAAGTACCCCTGATTGGGGCACTTCAGCTGGTAAGCATCCTTCTAGGCAGGATTTTTGATTAACATATTTTAAATGTTAAGAAACCACCTCTAGTTGTAGATTAAAGTTAAATAGCATACACAAACACATCACAGTGTGTTTACTAAATTATTTTAGAGTAACAATGCAAGTGATAAAAGGGAGAACTTCGGCAGAGATATAGAAGGCAAGGAGGCTAGTGCAAAGTCAGAATATTTATATATATACAAATATACCAAGTATACATATGTATATACATATGCATATGTATATATATGTATCAGATCAGATCAGATCAGATCAGTCGCTCAGTCGTGTGTGACTCCCTGTGACCCCATGAATCGCAGCACGCTAGGCCTCCCTGTCCATCACCAACTCCCGGAGTTCACTCAGACTCACGTCCATCGAGTCAGTGATGCCATCCAGCCATCCCATCCTCTGTCGTCCCCTTCTCCTCCTGCTCCCAATTCCTCCCAGCATCAGAGTCTTTTCCAATGAGTTAACTCTTCACATGAGGTGGCTAAAGTACTGGAGTTTCAGCTCTAGCATCATTCCTTCCAAAGAAA
>NW_011494832.1:7581347-7606558 GCF_000754665.1 Bison bison bison | reverse complement strand
TCTCTGCTTTTGAATATGCTGTCTAGGTTGGTCATAACTTTCCTTCCAAGGAGTAAGCGTCTTTTAATTTCATGGCTGCAGTCACCATCTGCAGTGATTTTGGAGCCCAGAAAAATAAAGTCTGACAGTGTTTCCACTGTTTCCCCATCTATTTCCCATGAAGTGGTGGGACCGGATGCCATGATCTTCGTTTTCTGAATGATGAGCTTTAAGCCAACTTTTTCACTCTCCACTTTCACTTTCATCAAGAGGCTTTTGAGTTCCTCTTCACTTTCTGCCATGTGTTTCTGTGTATACTTATGTGTGTGTATATATATATATATACACACACACACACATATATATATATACATATATATTCAGAAACACATAAGTATACATATATACAGTTCAGAATGTAGACAATTTGTGGTGCAGATCTATTGGAAAGAAATCCTCTCAGTTTTCATTGATCTGAAAATGACTTTATTTCATCTTTATTTCTGGAAGATATTTTCCGTGAGTATAGAATTTGGGGTTAACAGTATTTCTTTTGTTTGTTTCTTTAAGCATCTCAAAAATGCCTCATTGTCACCTAATCTCTTTCTGATGTAAGTTCAGCTTTCATTCATATTGATATTACCCTGTTTGTGATTGCTTTATCTTTCAACAGTTTCTCTTTATCTTTGGTTTTCAGTAGTTTTTCTATACTGTGCCTATGTGTGTGGTGGTGATAGTGGAGAAATGGGTATTTTTATTTCTTGGGATACTTGATAAAAAATTGATATTTTTATTTCTTGGGATACTAAGGTTTTTTTGGATACAGAGTTTATATTTTACACCCAATTTTCGGCCATCATTTTTCCAAATAATACCTCTTCCTCATTCCTTCACTCTTCTTCGGGGACTTATGGAAAGATGAATATAAATAGATAGAGATAGATAGATTGACTTTGGGGCCTTGTCCCATAGATTGCTGAGATTCTGTTCATTCTTAATCTTTTTTCCCTCTGTTTTTAAAAGTGGATGAATACTTTACATTTATTTTCAAGTTTCAACCCTTTCTTCCACCATCACCAGTATGCTCTTAAGACCACCCCGTTAATCATCCATATATAGTGTACTTTTCAGTTCTAGAACTTCCATTTTATATATTTTCCATTTCTGGACTGAGTGCTCCCCCACATATTTTTATTTTTTTATGACTCTTTCTTTTAAACTTTTTAACATATTTTAACAGCAGTTTTCAAATCCCTGTGTGCTAATTTTAACATCTGAGTTACTTTAGGTGAGTTTGAATTGACTTATTTGAAAAGATTCTGATCCTAGGAAAGATTGAGGGCAGGAGGAGAAGGGGATGACAGAGGATGAGATGGCTGGATGGCGTCACCGACTCAATGGACATGAGTTTGGGTAGGCTCTGGGAGTTGGTGATGGACAAGGAAGCCTGGCATGCTGCAGTTAATCGAGTCACAAAGAGTCAGACACAATTGAGCGACTGAACTGAACTGAACTGCATTGACTGGTTTTTCTCTTGACTGTGAATCATGTTTTCTTTTTTTTGCATGTATAGTAATTTTTATTTTGCACTGTACATTATAAAATAGATTGTATACTTTAATTCTTGATTCTGAATTCTGTTTCCTTTGAAGATTTCTGTTCTAGCAGTTTACTTGGCTGGATTCCCTTTCAAAACTGCTTTGAAGTCATCGACAACCACACTTTGCTTTCAAGTTTCTAGCCACTGCTTTCATGGTCTGCTTCCATATGCAGTTCAGGTGGCAGCTAAGGACTTGGGAGAGAGTATATTCACATATTTCAGGGCACCTCCTTCAGTTTCTGGATATACCTTCCCACCTTTAAGTTGATCCGATACCTTAAATCTCTGTCCTGTGTCTTTCCAAACTAGAAGGTCTCCAGCTTTCTGCTTGAGTTCTATCCATTCCTTCCCACATTAATCAGGAGATTTTCTTGAATGAAAAACTCTCATCTTTGTCTGCTCTTAACTGATTTCCATTGCCTTCAAATAATTGTTTTGTTTTTTTTTTACTTACTTATCAACATTATTTGTGGAAATTAGTTCAGTACAAACTGTGTCATTAGTAGAAGTGAAACTCCATGTAATTCACCTTCATATACATAATGTTGAATATTTTTCTCATATAATTATCTAAATACTAGGTCTGATTAAAAACATATTTTGAAAAAAAATATGTATGTTCCAAAAAGGAATATGTGGCAGATGATAATAAGGACAGTGAGACCCTATTTGGAGGCTTGATAAAATAGTTTATCAAAACTCTATTTGGAGGCTTGATAAAATTTCATATAAGGGAGTGAAAATTACAAACTGTTATAGGCAAGAAAAATGTTTTAAAAACACAAAGATAGCACATAGGGAATAGGTTCATAGACATTAGTTCAGTTGGTTGGGAAACAACAGAAGATAAAGCTGGGGCAAATTGGTGGAGGATTTTAATGCTAGACAGTGGCATTCTGTAGTTATTTCTAGAAACAGCATAGAGACGGCGAGCAGTTTGAGCAGAGTGTTTGATTGACATGTCATTAGTAATATTTAGGATTGATTCAAGTGGAACGGGATGAAAGGCAGAGAGAAATTAAAGGGAACTGCTAAAAGAGTCTTCGTGAGAGATCACGAGGATATTTGAGTGTTGTCACAATAGCTAAGGAGAGGAAGTGTGGGGCTGATGTGAGAAGACACTCAGCAGGAGTTTATATAACTTAACATTTTATCAGATGTTGCTGACAAAAAGGAATCAGAGAGCAATTCCAATTTTATTTCTTGATGATTGGGAAGAAAAACAAAGTCTAATAGCAAGAGAGAATTAAGAAGCCAGAAAACATAAAAAAACAGTCAATGTTTCTCAATTATAACTATTTTATTTCCATGTATAGCTATTTAAAATATTGATCCTGGAGCTAGGATAGCATGTTGTCAAAATAGGTTGAGTTGTTGAACCCTAGGAAGTTAAGGATCCCTGAAGGATTTTCTTCTTTGTCTCTCTCCCCTATTCTCTTATTTTCTTCTCTCACCTCCCTTCTCTGCAGTCCACTTTATCCAGGTATTTTACTTGGAAAATAGCATTTTTTATATGACAGAATGTTTAGGGAATATTAATAAGCAGACTGAGCAGAGCAGTGTAAGGCAAATCAGTTTAGTGCAATTAAAATCATTTGTAAAAGGAACAAAATAATAAACAACATCATCAGTACTACAGAGGGTGGTTTTGGTAAAGGGATGAGTAATTAGAATGTAGATGAAGAAGTGACTGAATAGTGATAAAATAAAGGCAGTATTATTGCCAATTTAATCCAGAAATAGAATTGTTAAGGAAAAGAAATATGGAGAAGGATATAAAATTGGAATGTTGGTCAGACATAGAGATCAGACTTGTGGTTGCTGGATTGGGTTGGGGACAGAGGGAAGGATTGGGATTTAGAATTAGCAGTTGTGAACTATTATTTATAGAATGGATAAACAAGGTCCTGCTGTATAGCAGAGGGAACTATATTTAATGTCGTGTGACAAACCACAATGAAAAGGGTTTATTGTATAGCAAATTGAATCACAACATTGTAAATCATCTGTACTTCAATACAATTAAAAACAACAACACAAAGTGGAATGTTGAAAGAAGGGTTTTCTTAGGATAGAAGACAAGGAAACTTATTTATTAAACAGAGGATATGATCATTTTCCTTCTTGGAGATAAGAAGGGTTGGATAAGGAGCAAGTTTGAAAGGAGAGGTACTGTCTGCTAATCATTGAGAGAGCTCAATAACAGTTGGATATAAAGGGCTCTATTAGCCTTTGTCCTGCTTCATTCCGTACTCCAAGGCCAAATTTGCCTGTTACTCCAGGTGTTTCTTGACTTCCTACTTTTGCATTCCAGTCCCCTATAATGAAAAGGACATCTTTTGGGGGTATTAATTCTAGAAGGTTTTGTAGGTCTTCATAGAACCATTCAACTTCAGCTTCTTCAGCATTACTGGTTGGGGCATAGACTTGGATTACCGTGATATTGAATGGTTTGCCTCAGAAACGAACAGAGATCATTTTGTTGTTCTAGAGACTGCATCCAAGTACTGCGTTTCAGACTGTTTTGGTGACTATGATGGCTACTTCATTTCTTCTAGGGTATTGCCCACAGTAATAGATATAATGGTCATCTGAGTTAAATTCACACATTCCAGTCCATTTTAGTTTGCTGATTCCTAAAATGTCGATATTCATTCTTGCCATCCCCTGTTTGATCACTTCCAATTTGTCTTGATTCATGGACCAAACATTCCAGGTTCCTATCCAATATTGCTCTTTACAGCATCAGACCTTGCTTCCACTACCAGTCACATCCACAACTGGGTGGTATTTTTGCTTTGGTTCCATCTCTTCATTCTTTCTGGAGTTATTTCTCCACTTATCTCCAGCAGCATATTGGGCACCTACTGACCTGGGGAGTTCATCTTTCAGTGTCCTATCATTTTGCTATTCATACTGTTCATGGGGCTCTCAAGGCAGGAATACTGAAGTGGTTTGCCATACCCTTCTCCAGTGGAGCACATTTTGTCAGAACTCTCCACCATGACCCCTCCGTCTTGGGTGGCCCTACACAACATGGCTCATAGTTTCATTGAGTTAGACAAGGCTGTGGTCCATGTGATTAGACTGGTTACTTTTCTGTGATGGTGGTTTTCAGTCTGTCTGCCCTTTGATGGAGAAGGATAAGAGGCTTATGGAAACTTCCTGATGGGAGAGACTGACTGAGGGGGATACTGGGTCTTGTTGTGTTGGGTAGGGCCATGCTCAGTAAATCTTTAATCAAATTTTCAAATGATGGGTGGAGCTGTGTACCCTCCCTGCTATTTACCTGGGAGAAAAACTATGGTGGAGGTAATGAAGATAATCGTGACCTCCCTCAAAAGAACCCAGTCATGTACTGCCACATCTGTGCCCCCAGCAGGCCACCACTGACCCACGCATTTGCTGGAGACTTCTGGACACCCACCGGCAAGTCTCCTGTGTGGTCACTGTTCCTTTCTCCTGGGTCCTGGTGCCAAACGTTCTGTTGTGCCCTCCAAGAGTCTATTTCCCAGTCCTATGTAAGTTCTAGCAGCTCCATAGTGGAGTAAATGGCAACCTTCTCCAAGAGGACTTATGCCACACCCACACCCAGAGCCCCTGTCCCTGCAGCAGACCACTGCCAGCCTGTACCTCCACAGGAGACACTCCGACACAGTTCTGTCTCAGTCTCTGTGGGGTCCCTGGGTTCTGGTGCACACAAGGTTTGTTTGAGAACCCTGAGCTTATTAAAAAGCAGAGACATTACTTTGCCAACAAAGGTCCATCTAGTCAAAGCTATGGTTTTTCCAGTAGTCATGTGTAGATGTGAGAGTTGGACTATAAAGAAAGCTGAGCACTGAAGAACTGATGCTTTTCAACTGTGGTGTTGTAGAGAGTCCCTTGGACTGCAAGGAGATCCAGCCAGTCCATCCTAAAGAAAATCAGTCCTGAATGTTCATTGAAAGGACTGATATTGAAGCTGAAACTCCAATACTTTGGCCACCTCATGCGAAGAGCTGACTCATTTGAAAAGCCCCTGATGGTGGGAAAAATTGAAGGCAGGAAGAGAAGGGGACAACAATGGATGAAATGGTTGGATGGCATCACTGACTCAATGGACGTGAGTTTGAGTGAACTCTGGGAATTGGTGATGGACAGGGAGGCCCGGCATGCTGCGGTTCATGGGGTCGCAAAGAGTCGGACACGACTGAGCGACTGAACTGAACTGAACTGATAAAGGGCTATTTTTCAAGAGAGAAACCGAGCTAGAAATGCAGAGTTGAGGATTAACAGCCTATATATGTGTGAAAGCTGAGCTCTTTAGGTATGATGTCATTGGTTAGGAAGAGAATTTGAGTAAAAAGAGAAAATAACTGAATATTATGCCCAGAAACATCAATATTTGAAAGACTAGTGGAGGAAGAAAAACAAAGGAATCTATTTGAGAAGTTGACTAGGAAGGTTAGGAGGAAAATAGGAGAGTGAGATAATGCAAAAATGAGGAAGTCACCATTTTTTGAAGTCTCAAAGAGTCAGTGTCATTGTATCTAGAAAGTCTTTGGAGACATTTATGAAAGGAATTTCAATAAAATTTGGATGAAAATTGTGGTTTTCTGGCATAAAGAGTAGAAACCAACTTTCTCTTGAATTACATTTATCTTTTTTCATTTCAGTATTTTTTTTTTTTTTACTGAAGTATCATATAAACTTAAGAAGTACACAGAATGTGAATGTATTGCTAGATCATTTTCACAAATTGAATGCCCCTGTGTAATGGACATCAAAATCAAATAATTTCTTTTTATTTATAAATTTTATTTTCATTTTTTTTCTTTCCTCATGAATTCTTGGTTTTGTTTTTTTTTTCGCTTATGCCTCTTCTAGTTTAGTCTTCATTTCAGAGTCCTTCCTGAATTCTTTCACTTCATTTTTTATTTTTTCTAATTTTGATTTATGTTTTCTTTTATTTCTTGTATCTTTCCTTAATTTATTTCAGGGTGTATTGAAATACTGTGTTTGATTCTCATATCTATTTTGTGGTGTGCCTTTTTAACAAGCTTTCTATGATAATGCTTTTCTGTTTCTTATTCTTTTAGAGTAAAATACTGGATTCAGGTGGGATCTCTTTTTAGTGCTCATTTTTATATACAATTAGTTTTCCTGAATTTTTAAAGAGAAAATATGTACCAGAATAGATGTATGTCTAGCCTCACCTTTTAGAACTCACCATTCTGTTTTGTCAAATGTTCAAAAATATGGAGATAGATACAGAATATCGATGTGAACATGGATATAGATACAGATATTCTTCTGGGTGTTCTCTCTTCCTCTTTTGTGTGAATGTTGCTTTCTCTTCACCTTCTTTATCACTTTCTTGGACAAATTACATTCTACTCTTAGCAGTTTCTACTTGGAAAGGAAGTGGGCTGCTTAATTTTGGGGATTCAAGGTCTCTATTCTTCCCACAGGCCCCTTGAAATCACCCACAGATGTAATCAGCAAGAATTCCTCCCAGGTTCAGCTGCCATTCTGAAACAATGCTACACTACACTACTTACTGGAGACACGAGAGGTCCTATCACATTTGACAAAACCTGATTGCTTCTCTCTGCTTCCTCCTGGAAGATATTAACACCCTGTGTGTCTTAAGCTTGCGATAGTTCATCCACACCTGCTGGTAACTTGGGAGCTCGTGAAGATGTCTTCACAGTCACTTTGCTGTAGGTGTTGTTTTGGCATTTCTGCTTGATCCATCTGTTTTCCTGGGAGAATTTACAGAGAATAAGACATATGCCTCTGCTGCTATCCTCTCAAAAATCTAGTGATACTGAGTTCAGTCTCTTACTGCTTGCTGCATGATGGGCCAATAAATGGAGAGACAAGTTGTTGAGGCAAAGAATAGTGACTTTATTTGGAAAACCAGCAAACCAAGAAGATAGTGAACTAGTGTCCCAAGGAACCATCTTACCCAAGTTAGATTTGGGCTTCTTTTATCCTAAAAGGGAAGGGGTGTAACTGGTTGCCACAAACTTCCTGGTGCTGGAATCTTTTGTTGTTGCAGCTATCCATGTAGGTCTGGTCACATGTTCCTATAAACCTCCAATAAAGCAAATGCATTCTCTGTCCTGCAACTTTTTTCTCTCTATATGAATGGACTCTTAAAGGTCAGAACCCTGAGAGTACAGAGTAGGCTGTCCTATGTATTTCAAGCGATAGGAAACATTCTTTTACAAAAAGTGCAGAGCTAGCGTGGCTAAGCACAAGCAACAGAGCACAAAGCTTAGAATTAAAGGAATAGATCCAATATGGAGTTAGGTTTGTTTTTCCCTGTTGACACTAAGAGCACCTTTCAAATAGTAAATGCTATACAAATATAAAATACTATAGGTTTTTATCTACCTCTAATTTTATTCACCTTTCAAAGAAAATGGAAATTATGGGTTGAATATAGAGGTTCAGACAAAAAAATCCCAGAGGTTCAGCTATAATATATAGGTTTCTAGAGAACTGGCAAAAGCCTTGAACTGAGGCAGAATGGAGATTGTTTTTGTTACTTAACAGACTATGTTTCTCTTAGAACACAGTGACTTTATCACAGTGATATTTGCGTTCTACTATTCGTATTAGTTTTCTGTGTTGCAAAACACATTACCAAAAGTTTGGCAGCTTCAAACAGGACACGTTTATTATCTCACAGGTTCTGTGGGGCAGGAGGAGGCCAGGCATTGCTTAACTAGCTTCCCTGCTCATGACTCTGAATACTGACATCAAGGTGCTGCCTGGCTGCCTCTTTCTGGCACTCAGGATCATTTCCCATGAGCTTGTGGTTGACAGAATTCAGTTCCTTGCAGTTGTAGGACTTCAGTTTCCATTTTCTTGATGGCTGTCACTCAGAGGCTGCTCTCAGCTCCTAAAGGCCCACGAGCAGTTCTTTGCCATGTGACCCTGTCAAATCATGGCAATGTACTCCTTTGAAGGCAGCAGGATAATCTTCTGTCCAGTTTACTAAGAGCCAGTTATATAATATAACCTAATCATGAGAATTACTATACCATCACCTTATAAAATACCATAATCTAAAGAGGGCTTTTCCACCATGTTTGCAGTTCTTGCCCGTACCCAGGGTGTGGTAGTTATACTGAACATCCAACGGTAAGAGGAAGTGGGAATGTTAGACACCATTAGTATTCTCTCTACCATACTCTCCCTTTCATATCTTCATACAAAACGAAGATTGTATCAGTGCAAATGTGTTCAGTTCAGTTCAGTTGCTCAGTTGTGACTCTTTGCGACCCCATGGACTACAGCATGCAAGCTTCCCTGTCCATCACCAACTCCCAGAGCTTGCTCAAACTCATGCCCATCAAGTTGGTGACACCATGCAACCATCTCATCCTCTGTTGTCCCCTTTTCCTCATGCCTTCAATCTTTCCCAGCACCAGGGTCTTTTCCAGTGAGTGAGTTCTTCACATCAGGTGGCCAAAGTATTGGAGTTTCAACTTCAGTATCAGTCTTTCCAATGAATATTCAGTGCTTTAAGAGGATGTGTCTTGGTAGTCAAGAGAAACGCACATAGCAAAAGGTGAGAAATAGTCATTTTTTCCCTGAACCTTGTCCGTGACAAGACCCTCCTCTTAAAAGAAACTTCTTTTCCTCCTTGTAAGAATTATAAGGTCCAAGGAATGAATATGTGGGCCACCTCCAGATTGTTGCCTGCCCAAACATGGGAAAATTTGATTGTCCTCAGGGCTTTAGCATTTGAACAAGAATTGCTGTATATTTCATTGTTGTTGTTCAGTCACTAAATAGTGTCTGATTTTTTGCAACCCCATGGGCTGCAGCATGCCAGGCTTCCCTGTCCTTCACCCTCTCCCAGACAGCATTGGACTTTACTTTCATGACCAGACACATCCACAACTGACCCAGCCGCTTAATTCTTTCTAGAGCTATTATTAATTGCCCTCCACTCTTCCGCAGAAGCATATTGGACACCTTCTGGCCAGGGGTTGGGGAGGGAGCTTATTTTCTGGTGTCACATTTTTTTTGCCTTTTCATACATTTCATAGGGTTCTGGTGGCAAGAATACTGGAGTGGTTTGCCATTCCCTCCTCCAGTGGACTGCTTTTTGTCAGAGCTCTTTACTGTGACCCATCTGTTTGGGGTGGCCCTGCATGGCATTCCTCATAGCTTCATTGAGTTACGCAGGCCCCTTTGCCATGACAAGGTAGTGATCCCTGTATTTCATTCAGTTTAGCTCAGTTCATTCACTCAGTTGTGTCTGACTCTTTGCAACCCCATGGACTGCAGCACGCCAGGCCTCCCTGACCATCACCAACTCCTAGAGTTTACTCAAACTCATGTCTGTTGAGTCGCTGATGCCATCATCCAACCATCTTATCCTCTGTCATTCCCTTCTTCTTCTGCCTTCAATCTTTCCCAGCATCAAGGTCTTTTCAAATGAGTCAGTTCTTCGCATCAGGTGGCGAAAGTATTGGAGTTTAAGCTTCAGCATCAGTCATTCCAATGAATATTCAGGACTGATTTCTCCTTGCAGTCCAAGGGACTCTCAAGAGTCTTCCCCAACACCACAGTTCAAAAGCATCAATTCTTCGGTGCTCAGCTTTTTTTATAGTCCAACTCTCACATCCATACATAACTACTGGAAAAACCATAGCTTTGACTAGATGGACCTTTCTTGGCAAAGTAATGTCTCTACTTTTTAATATGGTGTCTAGGTCGATCATAGCTTTTCTTCCAAGGAGCAAGCGTCTTTTAATTTCATGGCTGCAGTCACCATCTGCAGTGATTTTGGAGCCCAAAAAAATAAAGTCTGTCAGTGTTTCCAGTTTTCCCACCTATCTGCCATGGAGTAATGGGACAAGATGCCATGATCTTCGTTTTCTGAGTATTGAGTTTTAAGCCAACTTTTTCACTCTTCTCTTTCACTTTCATCAAGAGACTAGTTCTTCTTTGATTTCTGCCATAAGGGTGAGGTCATCTGCATATCTCAGATTATTGATATTTCTCCTGACAATCTTGATTCTGGCTTGTGCTTCATCCAGTCCAGCATTTCTCATGATGTAGTCTACATATAAGTTAAATAAGCAGGGTGACAATATACAGCCTTAATGTACTCCTTTTCCTATTTGGAACCAGTCTGTTGTTCCATATCCATTTCTAACTGTTGCTTCCTGACCTCTATACAGATTTCTCAAGAGGCAGGTCGGGTGGTCTGGTATTCCCATCTCTTTCAGAATTTTTCAGAGTTTGTTGTGGTCCACACAGTCAAAGGATTTGGCATAGTCAATAAAGCAGAAGTAGATATTTTTCTGAAACTCTCTTGCTCATATTTCATTAGTATAGCATAAATTTTCTCAGTGTATTTTTATTTTAAGTTTATTATATCAGTTTTTAAATTTGCAGACTAAAGTCATTATGCAAATGTGTTTGGCACCAAGATGATAATGTGCTTTTTGATTTTCAGTATATGGTTTTGACACACGTTTCATCTAGTGCAGAAAGTAGCAGCTCAGCTATTCAAATTGGGATACTGTCAGCTTCAAAATCAAGAATTATTCATATACCTCATCCAATCTAAGTCTCTTTGAAAATATGTTAGAAACTGTCTCAAGTATTGTTTTTATCAAGTTAATCCACATTTGTACTTCATAGACTAGAAATTACATATTTTCTAATTGTATTCCCTAGTTAAATATTTTGTGATGTGCCAGTAAAAGATTACTATCCAGACATAACAGTTTCTTGCCTTTATAGAGTCATGTTTTGTAATATTATGTTATGGTTCCTTTTGAGCTTGAACCCTTTATTTTTCAATAATTATTTAAAATATCTTTTCAGGCAGCAATACTTCAAGTATCAAAAATAGACTGAAATATCATATTATGAGCACATGGATTTTTATCAGATATATTTTCCTCACAGGCCCTTAGTAGTTGTTTCTTAGCAGATTAAGGGCTTCCCTGGTAGCTCAGCTGGTAAAGAATCCACCTGCAATGCAGACCTGGGTTCAATCCCTGGGTTGGGTAGATCCCCTGGAGGAGGGCATGGCAACCCACTCCAGTATTCTTGCCTGGAGAATCCCCATGAACAGAGAAGCTTGCAGGCTCCAGTCCACGGGGTCACAAAGAGGCAGCCACTACTGAGTGACTGACACACACAGCAGATTAAATTTTAGTTTCTGCCTATAGTACAGAATCAAAATTCCATTGGGAGAGCCAACAAAGCTAATAACAGTTTCTAGAAGTTGAAAAAGTTACCCATTAGGCTTACATGACTGCTATTAATAGTTTGTTTTACACAACTGAGATCCATATAGTCTTGCATTTAATATTTTTTTGTGTTTTTCACAAAGAAATGTGAATATTTTGATTCTACAAATTATTTTGTTCACACAAAAGTTGGGTCTTCTTATACTCAACTTTTAAACATACAAAATTTCAAAGATTTCCAGATTTGTTCCCTTAAAGGTTTTCTGTTATGTCCCTATTTATTTCTATTTGTTTACCTGCAGTTATTTTAACAGTTGGTGAAAAAAATGTTAAACGTAATAATTTTAAAGTAATTTTATAAAAATCTAGGGTGGGCACTAGCCATTCAAATAGAATAAATACATGAAAATATATACTTAGCCATATTTATATTTTAAGATAATTCGTATATGTTAAATTCACTGTTGGTTAACAAAAATGTTCAGATTAGAATTTGTACCAAGATGTTTTTATAAATCTTATTGCTTGCATGTTTTCATGGGCAGCTCTGGCCTATAATTTCTTGATAGACATGTTAAAATAATACATAGAAATATTTTATTGATTTAAAAATTATGGTAATTTATTTTATAACCCATTTCAAATAGGTGACTTAAAGGTCATATGTATGCCCTTATAAAGTCATATTTATGTTTTGTTCTGACCTCAGTCTGTGAGGTTTTCATTCTGGAGACCATATGCTATACAGGTATTTTTGACTGGAGGGGTAATGGAAATTATAAACAATAAACATAGTGATTACCTGACCATAATATTTTTTTTTTTTTTTTAGGGATTTTTTAAAATTTTATTTTATTTTTAAACTTTACAATATTGTATTAGTTTCGCCAAATATCGAAATGAATCCACCACAGGTAATACCTGTGTTCCCCATCCTGGACCCTCCTCCCTCCTCACCCTCCTCCCTCCTCCCTCCCCATACCCTCCCTCTGGGTCGTCCCAGTGCACCAGCCCCAAGCATCCAGTATCGTGCATCGAACCTGGACTGGCAACTCGTTTCATACATGATATTATACATGTTTCAATGCCATTCTCCCAAATCTCCCCACCCTCTCCCTCTCCCACAGAGTCCATAAGACTCATCTATACATCAGTGTCTCTTTTGCTGTCTCATACACAGGGTTATTGTTACCATCTTTCTAAATTATACAGAGTGAAGTAAGCCAGAAAGAAAAACACCAAGACAATAATACTTTTTATTGAAGCAGGATGAATGGAAATATTTTATTCATTGGAATAGATATTAAAATTTACATGTGAAGAAGGAAATTATTTACATTTATATGGTAGTTGTCAAATAAATGCAATGTATCAATAGTTCTTAAAAGAAAGATATCCTAAGAATTCTTTTCATAAGGAAAAATACTTTTTCTTTCTTTTCTTTTGTATCTTAAAAAAATACATTTTTTGAGTAAGTGAAGACAGTTAATATAAATTTCATAGCACATGATATAAAGATTTTTTTATTTAGAAGTCAGCATTTGAAGACTTAAATAGCAATTAATATCTTAAAAGAAATTGTATATCTTGTCCATTAGGTGTTCAGTCATTTTCTACAGTGTTTTTCTGCTTTCTTTACTGCAAATCAAAAGATGTTTTTCAATGCAACTGGTAGAAAAGGCAAATGTTACAATCCCTGCCTGTTACATAAGAAAGTGAGCATGACACTTTCTCCAGGAATTTGCAGTCTATTATTTGTATGAGTTTTAACATCCCTAAGGTTATTTAAAATTGTCTCAGGTATAGGGATTGTTCCTTCAGGGTCTTTCTCTTCTGTCAGCCTTAATAATGAAAGCTGGTTACATGATCTTTTGCTGGGAAGGAAAACAAGATTCCTTAGGCTAGTTTTTGTCCAAGAATGATGATATGAAAACTTTTGGAAAAGCAGACTGCTTGAGAAACTTCCCTTGTAGCTCACGCCTGTGCATGCTCTGCAGGTGAGGCAGTGAGTGAGAAACCCCACTCTCTAGCACCACATGCCTAGAATCAAAGAGAAGGTTCAGAGAAAAGCAAGTGAAACTGTATTGCTGAGCTGCTTTTCTAATGGTCCCTGGGGATGAGGCACCAGGAGAGGCATGGACTTTAATTAAAGAAGTAGAAGGTCAGATCCTCAGGGAGCAGTGAGTTCTGCCATGTGGGCTATTTTTTTCCCACAATACATAGAATACATGGAAAAAGTCAATAAAATAAAAAGTGGAAGTGTTCCAGTGCCAACTTTTGCCCACCTCTTTTGTAGCATCCCTCTGTTAATTGATGTTTATTTTTCCAAACACATGTGTATATATGTGTGATAGCAAAGCATGTACTCTACTTGAAGTTCTGATTTTGTTAATTTTTGCTCAAAAATATTTCACAGACATTCCCATTTATATATTTGGACATAATAATTCTATCTCATTCATTTAAATGGTGCATGTCATAGCATACATTACACTTAATGTAATTAAGTGATTGACTTTTTTTATTTTTAATTTATTTTTTTTTATTGTAGGATAATTGCTTTACAGAATTTTGTTGTTTTCTGTCAAACCACAACATGAATCAGCCACAGGTATACATATATCCCCTCCCTTTTGAACCTCTCTCCCATCTCCTGCCCCATCCCACCCCTCTAGAGTGATACAAAGCCCCTGCTTGAGTTTCCTGAACCATACAGCACATTCCTGTTGGCTATCTATTTTACATATGGTAATGTAAGTTTCCATGTTACTCTTTCTATACATCTCACCCTCTCCTCCCCTCTCTCCATGTCCATAAGTCTATTCTCTATGTCTATTTCTCCATTGCTGCCCTGTAAATAAATCCTTCAGTACCATTTTTCTAGATTCCATATATATGCATTAGAATATGATATTTATATTTCTCTTTCTGACTCATTCATTCTATAATAGGCTCTAAGGTTCATCCACCTCATCAGAAGTGACTCAAATGTGTTTCTTTTATGGCTGAGTAATATTCCATTGTATATAGGTACCACAATTTCTTTATCCATTCACCTATCGATGGACATATAGGTTGCTTCCATGTTCTAGCTATTGTAAATAATGCTGCAATGAACAATGGGATACATGTGTCTTTTTCAATTTTGGTTTCCTCAGGGTATATGCCTAGGAGTGGGATTGCTGTGCATATGGTGGTTTTATTCCTAGTTTTTATAGGAATCTCACAACTCTCTTCCATAGTGGCTGTATGTTTACATTCTTATCAATAGTGCAAGAGGGTTCCCTTTTCTCCACACCCTTTCCAGCATTTATTGTTTGTAGACTTTTTGATGATGGTCATTCTGACTGGTGTGACCACTACAATATTTCATTGTAGTTTTGATTTGCATTTCTCTAATAATGAGTGATGTTGAGCATCTTTTCTTGTGTTTGTTAGCCATCTGTACGTCTTTGGAGAAATGTCTGTTTAGGTCTTTTTCCCACTTTTTGATTGGGTTGTTTGTTTTTCTGGTATTGAGATGTATAAGCTGCTTGTATATTTTGGAAATTAATCCTTTGTCAGTTGTTTCATTTGCTGTTATTTTCTCCCAAGTGATTTACTTTTAAACTGTTAGTTCTCAGGCTACAGCGAAGCAGAGAATGAATGTGGTACTTGAATGGCTGGGCTCCTTATAGGCAAATCAGCTGCTCATGGCTGTAGCCCAATAAGCATTCATGTCACTTCAGTTTGGTCAGACATTATAAACTGGCAGCCATATGTCTGATTCAGCTCACAGATGTGCTTTGTTTGTCACACTGTTACTTGTTTGTTTTCTTTTGAAGAGCCTACATTTGAAAACCAGTTGGTTTCACATAGTAAATTGTGATTTCCATTGGATGGACATGAAAAGAATCTGGGTGCTTAGACGTTGCTGCCCCGTTCCTCACATAAGGGCACGTTGCTTAATGATAGTCCACGGTCCCTGCCACTCACACTCGGCTCTGCTAGTTGGTCATCTCCACCTGGCCCTAATGGGCATTTACATTTGTTACTCAAGCACAGGAAGGATTGTGAACCTCTTCAAAACCCTTTAGTGCTTAGAACCTCATAACCAGTAAGCGTGAGATGAATGAATGAGTGAGCAAACGAATTAATGAGTAAATGGATTTTGTTACATTCATACTTTGATGTGACACACTAACATTCTAACCATCCAAATTAAGAAATTTCTGAACATTATTGTGATACTTGTAAGTTTTAGTTAGATTTGGTGACTCTGCTTTCTTGTGAGGTTTGTAATTTTTTGTTCTTTAATCTTATTTGATTCAATTGGTGAAAGTGTTTATAAATAGACTTTACCTTATAAATGAGATAATAAACAAATTCCCTCTATACACATACTTGTTTCTTTTAATTATGTGGATTCTGCCAACTCTTGAAAAGGTTCAGTGTTTATGTAATAAATATTTGTTTTTACTTTTCTTGCCTTTAGAATATAAATTCAGAAGCATTACAGAGGGAAGATACATTCTTTAAGTATACTTTTTTGTTAACTTATAAAGAAAAATATACAGGTGAAAAAAGAAGTATCTATGTTCAGTTTCACACATTGAACACATCTATGTCACCATCATCTAGATCAAGAAGAAAACATCACCAGTAATCCAAAATCTCTGCTGTGATCCTTTCCAGTCAGTATCCACCACCTCCCCCCACAGCCAAGTTAACCTGATTTCTATCACCATAGATTAGTTTTGCCTCCTTTAGAATTTTATTTAAGTGAAATCACAGAGCACGTTATTTCATGTATGACTAGCTTCTTTCGCTTAATGACATGGTGACATTAATCTGTGTTGTGTAGAGTCGCAGTTCATGAATTCTCATTGCTGTGTAGTGTTGCTTTGTGTGGGTACACCTCAATTTATTGACCCCATTCTGTCTTTGCCGAGCCTTTAGCTTGTTTACAGTTGCAGTGCTGTTATCATGCTGCCGTGAACATTCCTGTGCATGTCCGCTGGTAAATGTGCACGTGTTTTTCTTAGTCTATTCTGGGAGTGGAATTATTAGGTCATAGAGAATGTGTATGTCCAGCTTTAGTAAATCCTGCCAAACTGTTTTCCAGTCATTGTACCAATTCCATGCCCTCTGGCAATGTACGCGTGTGCCAGTTACTCCACAGTCTACAGACAATCCTTAGTGTTGTCTGTTCTTTTCTGTTTTGATGAATGCATAATGGTTATTACACTGTGGTTTGAATTTTCACTTTCTTGATGACTAATAAACGAGCAGTTTCACGTATTTATTGAGGCTTATGGTTTTTGAGTCACTCATGAGTTGAAGTCTTCGGTTTGCTGCTGAAGAGCTGTTTAACATTTGCCAAATAGGTTTGCTGGGGAATTTTTACAAGGAAGCAAATGTGAAATATCCAGTTCAGTGTTGGACATGGATAAAATAGTGAAAGTTAATTCTTACAGTGACCATTTTTCTTTGCCTTTTGAAACTGATAGAAAATTAAAAACAAGGGTCAGAAATATAATTGGGTGAAAATGGTAGAAGAGAACAGTTGGATTCAGTACAAAGAAGGAATAGAGTAGAATCAAGCCAATATTTCCTGATTATGATAATTGACTTTCTTGGCAATCAGTGTAGGTCTAGAAAACAAGTGTTATAGTCTTATCAGGAAGGAAGAAAGTAAAGATTCATGACAAAAGCCTAGGTATAGGAGTACCAGAATTTTCATTTACATGTATATATGTGTATGTATATATATGCATATATATTTAAACATAAAATATTTTAAATATGAAAATATAGTAAAAATCATATATATATATACACACATATATATAATTTCTTTCAATAATAAGGTAGTACCTTAATAAAAACTAGCTATTTTTATTAATTTTCCATATTTTAACTCTGAGGTATAATTATGACATAATTCTTTACATAAGAGATACTAACAGTAATATGGATAGTGTCTGTATGTTTAGAAAAAAACCAGAGACTTTCTAAATATGGAATTTTGTACCTCATGTCAAAATCTTAGTGTCATCATAGCATATCACTTTTCACACTTATAATTCTATGGCAACCAGCTGATTTCTGTTCTTTATCCAGTTGAGTAATGTTGAGTGTTTTGTAGTAGTTGCTTCAGCCTGCTTTAGGTTAAAAATTCTGTCAAATGAATTCACTGTTTACATGTTGTCTTGAAAGTATCTAGAGAAATTTTGAAAAAATATACCTGAAGATGTTTGGTTCTCTAACGATACATTTGACATTCACCACAATAATGCCAATAGGGATAAAACATGCTAACTTGGAACTTTCTTATTTTCAAGAATTTTTTCACTAAGACATTTGAATAACATTAGATGATTAATATGTTGGCTCTTTACAACTAATTTGAATCTCCTTAGTGGACTTAAGTTAAATTAGTTATAAGTTCAGTCACATGCTGTACTGGTATTTCACGAACATGATGTAGAGCAGATGTTGTTGTTAGTCGCTAAGTTGCATCCTATTCTTTTGCAACCGCATAAACTTTAGCCTGTCAGACTGCTCTGTTCATGGGATTTCCCAAGCAAGAATACTGAAGTGTGTTGTCATTTCCTTCTCCAGGGATCTTCCCGACCCAGTGATCGAAACCATGACACCTGCACTGGCAGGCAGATTCTTTACCACTGAGCCACCTGAGAAGCCCCATAGAATAGATGTTCAGTTTAGCTCAGTTCAGTCGCTCAGTTGTGTCCAACTCTTTGCTACCCCATGAACCGCAGCACGCCAGGCCTCCTTGTCTATCACCAACTCCCGGAGTCTACCCAAACCCATGTCCATTGAGTCTGTGATGCCATCCAACCATCTTATCCTCTGTTGTCCCCTTCTCCCCCTGCCCTCAATCTTTCCCAGCATCAGGGTCTTCGCATCAGGTGGCCAAAGTATTGGAGTTTCAGCTTCAACATCCATCCTTCCAATGAACACCCAGGACTGATCTCCTTTAGGATGGACTGGTTGAATCTCTTTGCAGTCCAAGGGACTCTCAAGAGTCTTCTCCAACACCACAGTTCAAAACCATCAATTCTTCGGTGCCCAGATTTCTTTATAGTCCAACTCTCACATCCATACATGACCACTGGAAAAACCATAGCCTTGACTAGATGGAGCTCTGTTGACAAAGTAATGTCTCTGCTTTTTAATATGCTATCTAGGTTGGTCATAACCTTCCTTCCAAGGAGTAAGCCTCTTTTAATTTCATGGCTGCAATCACCATCTAGAGTTAAATTTGCTAGCCTAATTAAAATACTGACAATTAAAATGACTCGCTTATTCCAGTCTGGCAAATTGAATTTTCTCAGGTTTTATTTTCCAAAGGGCAATTTTAAAATGTATTTTAACATAAGTAAACTCAATTTATTGAGTTAACTTTTAAAATCCTACATTGTTGTCGTATATTTTCCAGAAAACGTTCTTATTAGCATTTGCATATATGTAACAACTGGGCAGAGAAAAGAAAGAAAACTGAGGAAATTTGATAGGAATTCAGGATTCTTAATGTACTGCTTATTACCATTATCTTCTTACAGGAAAATAAAGAAGAAAAGTAATATAAGACATTTAGAGTGGAACTCGTTTATTCTCCTGATGTTGGGTAAAATATCATTTGACCACTGTACCTCCTTTTATTGATTTTACTGTCTTTTCCTACACTCACTATATCCTTAGTGCCATGGGAGAGTGTAGATGCCATAATTTTTCTCTCTCTTCCTAGATAACTTGCCTGTTTTTAGCATTTGAAGTAAATAACCTTCTGTGTTCACCTTACCCCCTTTTCTCCAATAACAATCTTCCTCCCTCTTCTAAGATTAGAACATTAAATATGGTCTTATATGTCTATCCGTAGCCTCATAACTGACACATTTGTAGACCTTGGTAGTTGGTCTTAATTGATCAATATGTAGATTCAGTTTGATTTCTAGAATAAAATTCTGAGCATTATTAACAAACTGTTACACAGTAATCTACATCCACACTCCCTATGCCTACTGGACATGTGGAAAAGAATTTTCTGGAAACACTGTAAGGAAAATTGCTTTAATAATAAATGTCTGAGAATTCAGGTTGACAAAAGAGGGAGAATCTCATTGGTGGGAGGAGGAGGAAGATCCTACCTGGCGGTCATGACTCCCCTGATCCTATGGGACCAATGAGACAATCTCAACATTTTGTGCCATGTCTTAAAGACACTGTATTCTCTCAATTGCTCATGTTTTTTGCACATAAGCTGATTCCTTTACTTGAGGAACTCTTATCCTTATTTTATTTTTAGAAACTCTAAATTCGTCCTTCAAAATCCAGCTAATACATTACCTCCTCTGTGATGCTACGTTGACCTCTACCTAGTGAAGTTGATTACTTTTCCTTTGGTTTTTTTATTGTACTTAAGACAAACATCAGTTATGAATTATTTCTATATGAATGCCAGAGTGTCTGTAGGGTAGACACTCTCATTCCTATCTCAGTTTCTTCATGGCCCAACATAATCCTGGCAGTAGTTATTGAAATCATTCACTAAAAAGATGTAATGAGCTAGAGATTATCCTATTAAGTGAAGTAAGTCAGAGAAAGACAAAAATCATCATATGATAACACTTATATGTAGAACCTAAAAAAGTGTACAAATGAACTTATTTACAAAACAGAAGTAAACTCACAGACACAGAAAACAAATTTAGTTTATCAAAAGGGAAAGGGGGTAAGGAGTAAATTAGGAGTTTCAGGATTAACAAATATACACTGCTATATATAAAGTATTTAAACTACAAGGACTTACTGTATAGCCCTGGGAACTACATTCAGTCTCTTGTAATAACCTATAGTGGAAAAGATTCTGGAAAATAATTTTTATCTATATAAATATACATTTATATAAATTATGCATATATCAGAGTCAGTTTGCTGTATACCTGAAACTAACACATTATGAATCAACTATACTTCTGTTAAAAAAGAAAGATATTCTGAGCATATATGTTACTGACCTGGATCCTTAAACTCTGTAATTATTATAAATTGATAAGAGGCCACTCAGGAATCAGACAAGGCTTTATCAGGATTTGTGCTGCAACATATGGGAGCAAGAATAAGAAACAGGTTCACTTGCTTGAGGGGAGCAAACTGTTTCCTTAAATGGGGTGAGAGTAAAGGTGGATCCATAGGATGGGCCGGGTGGGCGGCTTTGGTGGTCTGCCCACCCCCTGGTGGTGCTGTGCGCAGGAATTGTGTGCAGTACCCTGCTTTTGCTCCCAGCACCTCAGAGGTGGCAGTTGGTCTGTGTCCTTCTTGTATCCTATTGATCATAATTGCCAGCTGTTCTTGTGTGCTGTTACTATTAGTCCCTTATATTTTCTTTGTGTTCTGTTGGTTGAGATGTTTGTCCAGGTGCAAGTGCAGGGGTCCCAGGTCCTAGCCTGTCTCGTATGTTTCAGGCTCTTCATTTTACTTAACCTCATTTTTTACAGCATACTATTTGCCAGAACTTCATATTTGTTGAATCAATATGAATCTAAGAAGAAATTTCTGAATAGAATTGAGTGTTGGATTGACATTTTAGAGTCAAGATGTGCTGTACCTAGTTGCTCAGTCATGTCCGACTCTGTGACTCCATGGACTGTAGCCTTCCAGGCTCCTCTGTCCATGGGGATTCTCCAGGCAAGAATATTAGAGTGTGTTGCCGTGCCCTCCTCTAGGAGGATCTTCCCAACCCAGGGATTGAACCCAGGTCTCCCACATTGCCATTACAGGCAGAGTCTTTATGATCTGAGCCACCAGGGAAGCCCCAGAGTCAAGATGAGGTAAGAACAAACATTTGGATGTTTGACATCTTAAAAGATTTTACCAATATTTATTGATAATTCAAGAAGATCATATATATGTATATATGATTATTATTTTCAGCTTTTTGGACTATTTTTTGAATGTTTCCTCTTCCATACTACTAAGTTCATAATCATCAGTTAGATCTTTACTTCTTCTATAATACCTAGAGTGAACTGCCTTGATTTCAGCTCTAATCATCTCTCTGTACCCTCAGTGGGAATCAATTGCAGGCTGTCCCTATCTGAGGCTGTGCATGTAAACCTTGGCTTAGCTCAGATTATCAAAGTCTTGGTTGAGTAAATCATAGGAGGCAGCATCTAATCTGTCTTGCTGTGGTTCTGCTCTGACCTATACCAGTTCATACCACAGTAATGCTTTGGTTGTATGATGACACTTGATACATTTCTTCTGTGATAAGTAAGCCTCTAAGTGGGCTCTTTGGTTTGGATTTTTGTCTATGAACTGTAGCTAAGCCCTTGGTATCCTCCTAGTTTTGTCTCCAAATGGCAACCCATTCCAGTATTCTTGCCTGGAGAATCCCATGGACAGAGGAGCCTGGCTGGCTATGAGGTCACATGAGGTCACAAAGTTCATGAGGTCACAAAGAGCATCTGAGCGACTGTCACTTACTTCCCTACTATCTTACTTCCGTGTCCACATGTGTTCTGCACTCAGATACACTTTTAACCTGCGCTGTCTGCCTTCATGGATTTACTAACATTCTGGGCAGTAACTAGATGTTGCTTTACTACAACAGCCTTACTCTTTTATTTGGGTCTCATCTTACATTTTCTGGCTTTACCATCATACATGGACTCAGCCATGGCTCTCAGCTCTGGCAAACTCATCTCTCTGTAATTCCCTTCTCTTTCCTCAGTCCTTCACATCCACATCCTCACTACAGCTTCTGATTATTCACTATTGTCCGATGCTATCTGTCCATTATTGTCTTATGCTATCTGGCTTCCCTTGTGCCTTAGCTGGTGAAGAATCCACCTGCAATGTGGGAGACCTGGGTTCAGTCTCTGAGTTGGGAAGATCCCCTGGGGAAGGGAAAGGCTTCCCACTCCAGTATTCTGGCTTGGAGAGTTCCACAGGGTTGCAAAGAGTTGGACATGACTGAGCGACTTTCACTTTCATCTGTTCATCAATTTCATCTTAATCTTTCTTTTTAGTCTTGGCCTTTATCTAGGCCCAGGCTGATCAACTCAGCTTTCACTCACACCAAAGGCTAGTGATGTTAGACCTACAAATTTCCACTGCTCCTTCTTCTGCTCAAAAAACAAAGATGCTCTGCCTCTGTGCTAGAAAAAGAAAGAAAAAGCTTCTGTTAACAAGCTGAATACTAAACTTGATCAAAGAGATAAATTACTAAGCATAAAAAGACTTGCAAGAGCATACTTGTGATTAATTTATCTCCTCCACAGCAGGGGAGGAAAGAGTAAGACAAAAAAATAAAAGGCAAAAGGAAAATACTGATATGTTTGGATTATATTGGATAATTCATAAAAATTATATATTTTAAAATGTATCATAAATTGACTCAAAATATGAGTAACAGAATGAAGAAATATTTGTAACAGGTAGCAAACATTAATATCCTAAATTCTGAGGAGTGTCTGTAAAGCCTTAAAAGTGTGCCAAGAACTTAATTAATTAATGGATATCAAGATAAATTTCCAAAAAATTGCATACATATACTATTAAATATATGGAATGTGCAAGCTCATTATAATTAAGTAAATCCTAAACAAAAGAGAGTTATTTTTGTTTGCATGCTAAGTTGCTTCAGTCATGTCCAGCTCTTTGTGACCCCGTTGCCTGTAGCCTGGCAGGCTCCCTTGTCCACAGGATTTTCCAAACAAGAATGTTGGAGTGGGTTGCCATGCCCTCCTCCAGGGGATCTCCCCCACCCAGGGATCGAACCTGAGTCTTTTACATCTAACCTGAATAGGCAGGCAGGTTCTTTACCACTAGCGCCAACTAGTTTAAAAGTTGGGAAGCCCCAACTTTTAAACATATTCAGTCAGTTGTGGTTGTCTGGACTCAGGAACTCTTACACATACTTCTTTCTGGTGGGAACATAAAACTGGACAGGCTTTATGCCTGTTGCTTTTAAGGCATAATTATTATTTAGTTTTGCATCCAGTATCAGTTCAGTTCAGTTGCTCAGTTGTGTCTGACTCTTTGTGACCCCATGAATCGCAGCACGCCAGGCCTCCCTGTCCATCACCAACTCCTGGAGTTCACTCAAACTCACGTCCATTGAGTCAGTGATGCCATCCAGCCATCTCATCCTCTGTCATCCCCTTCTCCTCCTGCCCCCAATCCCTCCCATCATCGGGGTCTTTTCCAATGAGTCAACTCTTCGTATGAGGTGGCCAAAGTATTGGAGTTTCAGCTTCAGCATCAGTCCTTCCAATGAACACCCAGGACTGATCTCGTTTAGGATGGACTGGTTGGATCTCCTTGCAGTCCAAGGGACTCTCAAGAGTCTTCTCAACACCACAGTTCAAAAGCATCAATTCTTCGGTGCTCAGCTTTCTTCACAGTCCAACTCTCACATCCATACATGACCACAGGAAAAACCATAGCCTTGACTAGACACATCCAGTATAGTTCACTTTTATTCAATAAATGCATTCTAAATTTATTTTGTGTATTTTGTCACGTGTATAGAGTCTGACAACTGCCACCACTAACAGGATTTCCAGTCAAGCTTTCTGAACTCCTTCCCAGACGTCAGCAACTGTTGCCTGTCTCAGTAGTTTTGTAAGTTGGAGAAAGCCATCTAAAGGGGATTGCACAGAAGGCAAACTTTGAGATTGGCTTCTATCACTTGGCATAAATGATTTGAGATGGATCAAGTCATGTGTATATCAATAGTTTATTCACTTGCATTACTGTGGAGTATTTCATAGCATGGATGTATCTTAGTTTGCTTATCCATTCACATTTTGAGGGGCATTTGGGTCATTTCCAGCTTTTGGTGATTGTGAATAATGTAGTTTGTGCTGGGCAGACCCGTGCTCTGTTTAATCCCTTTTCCTTGAGTGAGCAGGACCTAGACCTATAACTTGCTTTTCCAATAGAATATAACAAAAGAGATATGATATCACTTTCCCGATCGTGTTATGTGACAAAGGGGGATTACATTCTGGGGGTGTAATTCATAAGTCCTTAGTCAGTTGCCTTTAGGAGAAGGAAATGGCAGCCTACTCTGGTATTCTTGCCTTGAGAATCCCAGGGACAGAGGGGCCTGGAGGGCTGCCGTCTATGGGTTGCACAGAGTCGGACACGAGTGAAGCAACTTAACAGTTGCCTTTAAACTACCGGTTGCTAAACTTTTGTCAGTAGGTGGCGCTGCAAGATGTTTCAGAAGAAAAAGGTGGTCCTCATTGATTCAGGTCGTGGTGGCTGCAGCTCTCAACTTAGACAGCAGTGGCATGGAGAGTGCATGTAGGGCTGCCCGCAGCCCAGGCCGAAGCGCTGCTTCCCACACCTTTTCCTGTCCGGGAGCTGGTCATCCAGTGAGCCACGCCCACACCAGCACACCAGGTCCT
>NW_011494832.1:7577352-7581247 GCF_000754665.1 Bison bison bison | reverse complement strand
AGGTCCTCCTCTGATACTCTGAACTCCAGTGGTTTTCTCTGTGTCCCTGAGGGTGGTTCCACTTGCCTGGAGACGTTGAGCCGAACCCTGACCTGGACATACCACACATTTCTCCACTGTCCCCTGGCATGCAAACACACACATCTTTCAATGTGTGGAAATCCTTCCCAGTTTGTCCTTCTTCAGTCCTCATTTTATCTTTATGCTTAATCTTCTATCATCACTTAATATTTGTTTATGTTCAATGTCTCCTGTTTAAATTTTGTGGGTGTTGTTTTTTTTTTTCCTGGTCTCTTGATTGGATCCAAGCTGATACAGGCCATAACCTACTCCAAGTCTTAAGAACCACCTTCTTGCTGATTTTCTGTTGAAATTACTAGAAAGATTACATCAAAGAGGAGAATGTGCATCAGCATTTGCTACTAAGGACAAGATGCTACTGTATGCTGGAAAATCCAGGGATATTTATTAGCTGTAAAGCAGAACCAGACTGGAGGAAGGCACTTAGTGGGACTTAACAGAGCAGTGCCTCCCCAGGGGAAGCAGAGAAGTTTCTGGTAAACTCTCAGAACTTTGCCAGGAACATCTGGAGAGAGGCTAGGTGACAACATATTACTTACATGCTGTAGAGACTGGCCTGAACGTAAAGTTGAATGCAAAAAGGCTATAAAACAGGACAAAAACATACAAAGAAAAATGTGACCTCCAGTGTAACAGCTTTCACAAACACAGGAAGGAAGAAAACAAGTAAACCAACCCTACACAGATGGTGTTTTCCTTTTAGGAATTTCTGTAGGTCTACCATTCCCTTCCCCTCAGGTGGCTAAATCACTGCTGAGATGAGATGGTAGCTGAGTATGCGAGAGGACACAGGTAACAGGAGCCCAAAGGATGCTGAGATGAATACGTGGAGACTTGCGTATCTCCGTGTTTCATGATCAAAACCAGGCTGGTAGACATCTGTTCACCCAGTGTTATTTATGGAAATAAAAATCAGCGAATGCCAGGGCTGAAGAAACAGTTCTGCACATAAAGTATTATAGCACTAGAGACTGAGAAGTGTTCATTAAGGAAATGGAGATAAAGCTCCATGCTGTGTTTTGGACATCCAAGTGAAATTCAGTATAACATGAGCTCTATGAAATAAGATATCAAAGATGCTCTAAAGACTAGAAGGAAATATAACAGCTTCTCAGTGGTTCTCCTTAAATAGTCAAATTATGAAAATTTATTGTTTTTAGCTTTTAAAGATTTATATTCTACATTTTTCTCCATAATTATATATTGACTTGCGGCTGCTGCTGCTGCTAAGTCGCTTTAGTCGTGTCCGACTCTGTGCAACCCCAGAGACGGCAGCCCTCCAGGCTCCCCTATCCCTAGGATGTACGTAATGACATTGTTTCAGTCATTTATAGTCATACATGTCATTGCCTTCACCTTTATGAGGTAGTCAAAGGACAGAGACAAATTGAAAGTGTTTTCTTCAACATTTCCGCAGTCTCCATCCCTCCACTAGACTAAATCACGACTAGCACTTGAGGCTGTGTCTTTCAGCTCTCTCTTTCTCTCTGGAAGGCCACAGACCAAACCGATGGTAGTGGTTCAGTGGTGATACTAATTGCATGTGTGTGTGTGTGTGTGTGTGTGTATATAAAATAATTCCGTACCTCTAGGCTTAATCCCAGTCTTTTACTGACTGTGTAATAATTTAGACCATGTCACTCTTCTCTCCATGCCTCAATGTCCTCTTACATAAAATGGAGCTAATCTCATGTACAGAGTTGTTCTGCTGCTGCTGCTAAGTCACCTCAGTCGTATCCAACTCTCTGTGACCCCATAGACGGCAGCCCACCAGGCTGTCCCATCTCTGGGATTCTCCAGGCAAGAACACTGGAGTGGGTAGAGTTGTTCTGAGGACTGGGTTAATAAAAGTAAAGCACTTTGACTAGTGCTTGACTGATGATAAATACTATGTAATTGTCAACTGTCAAAAGTAGTGGCGGCATCTTCAGCCTTATTCCTTTAGGTTCTCCAGTGGCATCAACTGTTTACAAGTCTGACTTGCTAATCCTGACAGATCTTTTGATATCCTATGCCAAGTTTCTGTTATTTCCTATCATTGTTTACAAAGTATACAGATCAAAGGATAAGGTGGATCATGTATGCTTCTAAGGTAAAACCGTTAACCAGGAAAGTCTTGGAAACAGGAAAATGACAAGGATGTTTTGTTGACTTATTTACAAGGACAATCGTATTCAGCATAGTCTGCCAAGTAAAAATAATACACAACCCAAAAAAGTATCCAAATCAATAATCAAACACATTCCTAATATGAAATTTGTTGTTTCCTGAAAACCTATTCCTTCATTCCTTTTCACTGAGCTCTTATCCCAGTTAAAAGATAATACTTTTTTTCTTTTCACTCGTGCGTTAATACCTCTAGCTTTCCTCCAAGTTAAGTCAGTAGCAGTATCCTTTCAGTTGTATCTTTAAACTCTCTTTCCAATCCGTCCATTCCTCTTTATGTTCCTTCTGCCAGAAGCACTGTCAATCCTGACTGCCTCCACTAGCTCTCCTTCACTTTTCACTTGCTCATCAGTCTTGCTGTATTTCAGTCTGCTGTCAAATTTAACCTTGCTTGAAAATACGTCTTATCAAAATATGTATTCCTGATTCCCATTGCACGTTGAGGGAAGGAAGTCCAAATGCCTTATCTCAGCATCCTTCACTGTCTAATTCTAATGTAGTTTCTTAGCCCTCTCTCCTTGTTTATTGAACTTCCTCATTAAATGTTTGATCACAGTTAATCAGGGCTACTTGCTTCTTTCATACCTATTCTGTCATCATGAATTTCTTTTTCCTCCTTCCTGCTTTCCTTTTAAGAGAATGGTCAAGAGACTATTGAATTAGATCTTCCTGTTATGAGCTGTGTGGATTTGGATACATTTTTAAAGGTATCTGAGCCTCAGAAATTTTATTTGAAAAAATGAGGATAAAATGATCTCTTAGTGTTGTAGTAAGCTTAAGAACAATGAAATAAATTAACAGTGTTCTTAGGACAATATCTGAAACACAGAAAGTGTTCCAAGTATAAATTCCAATCAACTGTTCTTTTGTTTCCTTCAGGAAAAGCATCCTAGAATATTACCATTCCCTCCTTCAAGCCAGACAGAGTACTCTACCCTCAGTACTAGAATTAGGTTCCAATTTACTGTCCTCATAATATCAGTATAGGACTTTTTGACTCTGAGGCACTTGTTACATTAATTGTATTTCCCTATCTAGAGCCCAGAAGACACAGTTCCTTCCTATGTGATGTTCTTTGAAGGATCACTGTATTTAAAATAGGTTAAATATCTATCTTAAAGACTTGAGATAAGCAGTGAAGAAGAACATGTAGGTAAAAGTGTTTTGTATCTTCCTTAAGTGCTCTTTAGAAATGATTATTAACTTGCAGTACCTAGCACAATGCCCTGCGCAGAAGAGTGAAGTGCTCATTGAATTCAAGTGCACATTGAAATGATGTCCTCTGAAGTACATGTTAGGCCCCGTGTTTATCCTCCATTCTGTTATCATTGACCGTGTGGCCTAAGTGTAATGTGCTGGTTGTCTATTTTAATCGTATTCTATTTCTGCTGCTGCTGCTAAGTCGCTTCAGTCGTGTCCGACTCTGTGCGACCCCAGAGACGGCAGCCCACCAGGCTCCCCCGTCCCCGGGATTCTCCAGGAAGAACACTGGAGTGGGTTGCCATTTCCTTCTCCAATGCATGAAAGTGGAAAGTGAAAGTGAAGTCGCTCAGTCGTGTCTGACTCTTAGCGACCCCATGGACTGCAGCCCACCAGGCTCCTTGGTCCATGGGATTTTCCAGGCAAGAGTACTGGAGTGGGGTGCCAT
>NW_011494832.1:7571736-7577252 GCF_000754665.1 Bison bison bison | reverse complement strand
GTCCTACTCTTAGCCACCCCATGGACTGCAGCCCACCAGGCTCCTCCGTCCATGGGATTTTCCAGGCAAGAGTACTGGAGTGGGGTGCCATTGCCTTCTCCTATTCTATTTCTATTCTACTCTATATCTACAGGGTATGAGCCTCCAGAATAATCATATAGAAAGTAAAGCATGCTAAGGATATGTTCACATGCCCTTTACTTCTGTGTGATAAGCTAATTGGGGAGGTTTGAGAAAGGGAGAACTGAGATGCAAGAAGAAGAGAATGTATACTTTCACACTAAAGACTAGATCATGGAGCAGACTCCCCATTTGAGGCATAGAGAGCAGATTAGTGTGTGGAATGGACATCATAAAATCAGAACGGGTTCAATTATTACCAGCTTTGAAAGTAATTTTGGAATGCTCTAACTTTATAAGACTGCAATGTAGGTACATTTCCTCCTTTCCTGAGAAAAAGACAGTTATCCCCTAACCTAGACTCTTCTGATAACCATCAAAGACTATACCCATTAACCCTATTTTTCAAAATTTCCTTTGTTTGCACTTTTAACTCTGAGAGCTGCGTGGCTCCAGCCAGAGCTGATGACAAATCAGCTGTTACAGAAAGCATCCCTTCCCTTGCAGCTGTCCAGTCCTTGCTGTGCAGATGGTGGATTTCTTTTTCCTTTTACCAGCAGTTCTTTTCTTTCTCCTCCTCACAGGACTGGGATCCTTTGTGACCATGTATGAGTCAGTCAGCAGTAGGAACACTCATAAGACGGAAGAGTTTTCAAAAGTGTCCAAGTGAAAGGGAACAGGGACTCAGAAATGAGGGATGGCTCTGCAGGCTGGCTGCATACTAAAAAGGGGCTATGACTTCCTTCTCATGAAAAGTAGATATTCATAGTTTTATGAAAAGCATCTTTGTTCTCAAAAAAGAATTTTTATTCTTGCTTCATTGTGTGTGGTCAGAATAACAGTGAGAGTAGTCAAACCCAGAGAAGGTGGACGGGAAGAGCAGTGCAGAAGAGAAACCCAGATCTTTAAGCTGACTTCAGTCAATATGGCTTTTCTCTTGCCATGTGTAAACATCTAGATAATTATCTCCATCCTTCAGTTACATTTTTGAAGGGATGCATAAGTACTTATTCTGAATTATTTCTAGCTCTCTTCTGTTTAATTTTTATATTAATAAATTATTAGTAAGGGATATTTAATAATAATATCCCCTATTTATATTTTACATATTAAAATATATAATGTTTATATATAGATTATCCTGCTGCTGCTAAGTCACTTTAGTTGTGTCTGACTCTGTGCGGCCCCATGGACTGCAGCCTACCAGGCTTCTCCATCCATGGGATTCTCCAGGCAAGAACACTGGAGTGGGTTGCCATTTCCTTCTCCAATGCCTGAAAGTGGAAAGTGAAAGTGAAGTCGCTCAGTCGTGTCTGACTCTTAGCGACCCCATGGACTGCAGCCCACCAGGCTCCTTGGTCCATGGGATTTTCCAGGCAAGAGTACTGGAGTGGGGTGCCATTGCCTTCTCCCAGATTATCCTATATGCCTATATATAAATTAGCAGATAGCATATGTTTTATTCAAGAAACAGAGTTTAATCCAATTGCTTGTTGGTTATGTTATGCCAATTATTTTATCATACAGTGTATAGAGATTACCAGAAGTTAAACATCTGTTTACACTGAACAAATCTTTACTGCAACTATATTTTCCTACAAAAGTCACCCTCAAATATCTATACAGGATAGCACATCCATACCTGCTCAAAAATATAGCCATAATTATTTCACTAAATTTTATAGCTTTCTATTAAGCAGAAGCTAGGTTTCATAATCTAGACTGTGGTATCAATTACTACAAAATTTTATTTTCTTCAGCATTTTTTACATATAGATGCACCTGCTCTAAGTATTGTGTAATTTGTTTATGTAAAGAGATTCCAAATAAGCTACTTGAGTAATTTGTTATGGGATGCTATTTCAGTCTCAGTATAAGTTGAAAGTCAGGTCAATATGTAAATTCGAAGTCAGATTAACTGGCTGGTTCAGGCAAGAACTGACTAGACATATGTGATGGATTTTCTATCACATTAAACTTGATTTTTTCCCAAATCAGACACAGATGATCATAAGGTAAGTGAATCAAATCAGAACCCATGTTATAATTATAAGAAAACTGGCTGTGTGCATCTTTCAAATAATTAAAATACCAGCATTCTTAATCTTAGAACTACATATTTAATTATAATAGGGTACTTACTAATATGGCCTTTTATGATATTCCAAGAAACATTGCCAGTATTCAGCTTTTTATATTCTTAGGCTGTTTAGGCTTATTTCAACCCTTTGCAGTCATTATTCTTGTTGATCAGTGGATTGTCCCATATTTGTACAGTAGATACCTTGTTAAGTTGACACTGAAGTCTTTATAATATAACCCTAATAGTTTTGATAACTTCCTTTGCTTTCTAGAATGAAATGGTATTCCATGCTTACTTTGTGTATCTGTGACCCCAGAGCATTTTTTAAAGGTTGATTTTGTGATGTTTTATTGATTTGTATAAATTTATTATAAATTAAGAAAAATAAAAGTCTTGTTTTTAGAGTGAAAAAATGTTTGTTTTCCATATAGAATTTTTCAAAATTTTCAGTCATATTATTTATCAGTCTTTCTTTTAAGCCTTCTGAATTTTGTGTTTTATTTTAAAAGTCCTTTCCCTGAATCCAAGGTTATATACAAAATTTTTATGTCTTTCTCTATTCCCAGTATAATCCAATTTCTTATGTTTAAATTGTTGATCAGTCTGGAATATGTCTACAGGGCGATAGGACATGAGGTAGTAATCACACTTTATTTTTTTCCAGATGGTAGTCCAGTTGTCCAAACACAATTTTTCGAATAATCCATCACTTATCTATGGTGCTTTGAAATACTATCCATATTAATGTGCATTCTTATACCACTTTGACTTCTTATAATATAGAAGAAGGCTCTATAAAGTTCACTGTAGAACAACAAACACAAATTGCTGAATGAAATCAGCATTAGGCACTATTGGGTTGGATATAAAATATTTGGTTGCAAACCCTTGGTTTTGTAAGAGATCAGTTTTATTTTCATATATGGTTTTGTCATATACTCATATGTTCTAGTTCCTGTAGTTTCTCAGTGGCCTTTACACCCATTTTCTTCCTCTGACTGTCACAAAAGTTGTAGGAGATAACAGCATAGAAGTATTATTTCTTTTTTTTTTACAAGTAATGAAATTGAGGTTGAAAGAGGTCTTGAGCTAGATCAAATCAGAACCTTTCTTATCTCCACTTTGACTTAACTTTATTTGGAAAGCATCTTCATTCTTATTCTAGTTCTTACTCCGATTCTAATTTTCCTTCTTCCTCTAAATTTATTTTTCACTAATTTATGAGAAGAACATATCAGAGACCTTATTTCATTTCTGCCATTGAAATGATATATGTGTCTAATATGATTCAATAATTACAATGTATTTATTATTGAAATTCAGTTAATATATTGGTTAATGAACAAAATTAGCCTACTATATAGCACTTGCGATCACCTGTTCATTTTTGTTAGCCATTGGTTAAATTAATGTTTATTATTATTTAAAATTTTTAGACTTAAAAACTTGTACTAAAAAACTTAAAATAAAAACAGGTGTAGCTATGTCTCCTACCCCCACTCCCTGATTCTGACTAGCACCCATTTATTCTTTGTATCTATAAGTATCTAGAGCTTGTTTTCTTCTTTTAGATTACACAGTGAGGGAGATCATATAGTATTTGTCTTTATCTGACTTATTTCACTTAGCATAATGCCCTCAAGGTATATTCATATTGTTCAGTTCAGTCGTTCAGTTGTGTCCGACTCTTTGCGGCCCCATGAACCACAGCACGCCAGGCCTCCCTGTCCATCACCAACTCCCAGAGTCCACCCAAACCCATGTCCACTGAGTCAGTGATGCCATACAACCTTCTCATCCTCTGTCATCCCCTTCTCCTCCTATCCTCAACCTTTCCCAGCGTCAGGGTCTTTTCAAATGAGTCACCTCTTTTCATCAAGGGGCCAAAGTAGCGTATCAGCTTCAACATCAGTCCTTCCAGTGAATACCCAGGACTGGTCTCCTTTAGAATGGACTGGTTGGATCTCTGTGCAGTCCAAGGGACTCTCAAGAGTCTTCTCCAACACCACAGTTCAAAAGCATCAATTCTTCGGTGCTCGGCTTTCTTTATGGTCCAACTCTCACATCCATACATGACCACTGGAAAAACAATAGCCTTGACTAGAATGGACCTTCGTTGACAAAGTAATGTGTCTCCTTTTTAATATGCTGTCTAGGTTGGTCATAACTTTCCTTCCAAGGAGTAAGTGTCTTTGAATTTCATGGCTACAATCACCATCTGCAGTGATTTTGGAGCCTAGAAAAATAAAGTCAGCCACTGTTTCCACTGTTTCCCCATCTATTTGCCATAAAGTGATAGGACCAGATGCCATGATCTTAATTTTCTGAATGTTGAGCTTTAAGCCAACTTTTTCACTCTCCTTTTTCACTTTCATCAAGATGCTCTTTAGTTCTTCTTCACTTTCTGCCATAAGGGTGGTATCATCTGCATATCTGAGGATATTGATATTTCTCCCGGCAATCTTGATTCCAGCTTGTGTTTCTTCCAACCCAGCGTTTCTCATGAGGTACTCTGCATGTAAGTTAAATAAGCACAGTGACAATATACAACCTTGACGTGCTCCTTTTCCTATTTGGAACCAGTCTGTTGTTCCATGTCCAGCTCTAACTATTGCTTCTTGACCTGCATACAGGTTTCTCAAGAGGCAGGTCAGGTGGTCTGGTATTCCTATCTCTTTCAGAATTTTCCACAGTTGATTGTGATCCACACAGTCCAAGGCTTTGGTATAGTCAATAAAGCAGAAATAGATGTTTTTCTGGAACTCCCTTGCTTTTTTGATGATCCAATGGATGTTGGCAATTTGATCTCTGGTTCCTCTGCCTCTTTAAAACCAGCTTGAACATCTGGAAGTTCACGGTTCACGTATTGCTGAAGCCTGGCTTGGAGAATTTTGAGCATTACTTTACTAGTGTGTGAGATGAGTGCAATTGTATGGTAGTTTGAGCATTCTTATGCATTGCCTTTCTTTGGGATTGGAATGAACACTGACATTTTCCAGTCCTGTAGCCACTGCTGAGTTTTCCAAACTTGCTGGCATATTAAGTGCAGGACTTTCACAGCATCACCTTTCAGTATTTGAAATAGCTCAACTGGAATTCCATCATCTCCACTAGCTTTGTTCATAGTGATGCTTCCTAAGGCCCACTTGACTTCACATTCCAGGATGTCTGGCTCTAGGTGAGTGATCACACCATTGTGATTATCTGGGTCATGAAGATCTCTTTTGTACAGTTCTTCTGTGTATTCTTGCCACCTCTTCTTAATATCTTCTGCTTCTGTTAGGTCCATACCATTTCTGTCCTTTATTTAGCC
>NW_011494832.1:7563591-7571636 GCF_000754665.1 Bison bison bison | reverse complement strand
TTCTGTTAGGTCCATACCATTTCTGTCCTTTATTTAGCCCATCTTTGCATGAAATGTTCCCTTGGTATCTCTAATTTTCTTGAAGAGATCTCTAGTCTTTTCCATTCTGTTGTTGTCCTCTATTTCTTTGCAGTGATCACTGAGGAAGGCTTTCTTATCTCTCCTTGATATTCTTTGGAACTCTGCATTCAAATGGATATATCTTTCCTTTTCTCCTTTGCTTTTCACTTCCTTTCTTTGCACAGCTATTTGTAAGGCCTCCCCAGACAGCCATTTTGCTTTTTTGCATTTCTTTTCTATGGGGATGGTCTTGATTCCTGTCTCCTGTACAGTGTCACCAACCTCTCTCCATAGTTCATCAGGCATTCTATCAGATCTAGTCCCTTAATTCTATTTCTCACTTCTACTACATATGTCAAAATTTCATTGTTTTTATGACTGAATAATGTAATACATACATATATGATTATGTATATATATATGTGTGGGTATACATATATGTTTATATATAGGGCTTTATATATATATAAAAGCCAGGTGTCTCTTCTGACTGGCACCAGGTGCCAGGTGAATCTATATAAAGCGAATATATATAAAGTGAATCTATATAAAGTGAATCTATATAAAGTGAAAGTGAAGATTGTTTAGTCGCGTCCAACTCTTTGTGACCCCATGGACTGAACTCACCAGGCTTCTCTGTCCATGGAATTCTCCAGGCAAGAATACTGGAGTGAGCTGTCATTCTCTTCTCCAGGGATCTACTTGACCCAGGGATCGAAACTGGGTCTCTTGCATGGCAGGCAAAGCCATATATATATATATATGTGTGTGTGTGTGTGTGTGTATACATATATATGTGTGTGTTTGTATACACTACAGCATTATTAACAATAACTGAGATAATGGGAACAACCTACTTGTCCAATAGTTGAATGGATAACAAAATTGTTAGGTTGTTGCCATTATCTTGGTTATTAATAATGCTTCAGTGAACACAGAAGTGCCTGTATATTTTTGATCTATTGTTTTTGTTTTCTTTAGATATATACCTAGAAGAAGAATTGCTGGATATACAGTAGTTTCACTTTTAATTTTTTGAGGAACCTCCTTACTATTTTCTATATTTGATGTACCAGTTTACATTCTCACCAACAATGCATAGGGTTCCCTTTGCTCTGTATCCTTGCTAAAACTTGTTATTTTTAGATTTTTTGATAATAGCCATTTTAATAGGTGTGAGGTGTTATTCTGGTTTTGATTTGCATTTTCCTAAGGATTAACAGTGTAGGGATCTTTTCATATATCAATTGGCCATCATATATCTTTTTGGATGAATTTATTTGTTCAGATCTTCCACACATTTTTTTAAAATCAGATTGTTTGAGTTTTTTCCTATTGAACTGTATGAGTTCTTTCTATGTTATATATATATGTATATATATATATATATAGTCAGATGCTTTTTCTGAATTTATTTAGATTATCATATGACTTTTATTCCTCCTTTGGTTTCTGTGGTGCATCATATTGACCTCAAATGTTTGACCATTCTTATTTGATAATTTTAATGTATTATTGAATTTAATTTGCTAATATTTTGTTGAGGATTTTAGCTTCTAAGTTCATCAGGCATACTAGTCTATAATTTTCTTTTCTCATGCATTTGTCTGGTTTTGGTATCAAGGTAATGCTGGCCTTACAAGATGAATGTGGAAGAGGTCCCACCTCTTCTGTTTTTGAAATACTTTGAGAGGGGTTGGTATTAATTCTTTGACTATTTGGTACAATTTACCAGTGAAGCCATTTGGTCCTGAACTTTTATTTGTTGGGAGATTTTTTGATTATGGATTCAATATCCTTACCAGTAATATATCTGTTCAGATTTTCTGTTACATGATGATTCAGTCTTTGCAGGCCGTATGTTTCTAGGAGTTTATCCATTTTTTCTAGGTTGTCCAGTTTGTTGGTGTGTAATTGTTCATAGTAGTCTCTTATGATTCTTTGTATTTCTGTGGTATCAACTGTAATATCATTTTTTCATATATTATTTTATTTCTTTGACTTCTGCTTTTTAAAATTAATCTATTTAAATATTTCTCAATTTGGTTTATCTTTTTACAGAACTAGTTCTTAGTTTCATTGATCTTTTCTATTGTCTTTTTAGTCTCTATTTCATTTATTCCTGCTGTGATGTTTGTTATTTTCTTCCTTTCACTAACTTTGGTTTTGTTAGGTCTTCTTTTTCTAGTTTATTGAGGTGTAAAATTAGGTTACTTGAGACTTTTCATGTTTCCTGAGGTAGGCATTTTCTCTCTAATCTTCCCTGACAGTTAGGCTACTTTACTTAATTTTATGGGATTTAAAAGGAATGAATCTGCTTCCTAAATTCAATATTTTCTGAATGATTGGAACATAGGCTTCTGAAATGTCTGTGGAACTACTCAAATACACATCATCACAGTGAGGATAATGCAGTGAGGATAATGCTGCAAGAGATTTATAACATAGGCCATGGGAGAAGTTTTGCTTGAAGTCTTGGAGAATATCAGTGAAATAATTTTTCAGCATCCTTTGGTCATTATTAGGAGTTAGTATTGTAAAGAAAATGAAGGATAAAATTCTCTTTTCCCAAAGGGAAAGTGTAATCAGAGCTATGGATGTTTTTTGATGCAAAAAATTTTAAAGATAGTCAGCTCATACTGCTGGAGTTTTGATTGGATGGTGAAAATCATAAAGGATAAAGCATTTATCAAACTGTGAAGATTCTGAACTACCATTCTAGAAGTTAGACTTTATTTCATGATAATGAGGAGGCACTAAAGATTTTACAGCGGGAGAGTGACATGATTATTTTGAAGAAGATGATGAGGAAGATGTGGGAGACATGAGTGAAGATTTTCTAGTAAAAGCTTCAAGACAGCATTGTAATTACAATTTGAAGAGTATTTGCTTCTAGTACTCTTAGTACAGCCTACCATACAAATCCACTAGGCAGAGATATCAGCGTGGAATTTAAGATAATATTGGCATATGATGAAGGCACGTAGAATGAGGGGCAGAATGGAAGTAATAGTTAAAGGATGCACAGAGAGGGGTAAAGATGATTTTGCCTTCAAATAAAGGTTAAAGCAAATCTTTTTAAAAAATTGAACATAAGACAGTTGAGTTAGAATTTTACTTAGATGTAGTACATAATTTTAAAAGATTTTAGTGTTTTTGCAAACTATTCCAATAATATTTAAGGAAATAAAACCTTTGAACATGTAACTGAATAAATAAATACTTGTCTTCTTTAAAACAATCTTAATATACATTTTAAACCTTGATTATAAATTAAATATGAAAAAAAAAAATAGCCATGCCTGGCAACACAAACATACCCATACTCTCCTTTTACAGTGGCAGATAGGGTAATACCGTCAAATAATATAGAACAAGAAGACACTTGAGACTTGCAAAAACTCATCTTGCCTGTGATTCCTCACTTAGAAAGGAATATTTGTGAACAATACTGTTGACCCTGTCTTAGTTTACAGATTTATTTTGAGGATGAAACAATATATGGAAGAATATTTATTAAATTTTAAAGTATTTTACAAACATGCATCATTTTTGGGAAAAATGTAAAGAAACAGCCATTAAAATGCAAAATTAATAGCTTTAAAGTCAAAACATTTACTTACAACTTCGCAAAGAGTCGGACACGACTGAGCAAATGAACTGAAATGACTCACTCCTTTTTGCAGTTTTTTCAACTTATTTATTTAGCCTTTGAGAAATGTTTCATATTCTTTAATAAATGATTTTATTGCATGGCAGAAGAAAGGGAAAAAATAAACAATATAGTGAATCACATTCAAAATTAACTTGTGATACAGACAGTTGAATAGCTGTTTTTTTTTGTGAAGAATTTAAGTGCCTGTTATGCTATTTATTTGGGGGTATTTTTGTACCGAAACAACCTTTGTTGATGGATACATGAGTGTGAGTCTATATATTTTGCTTTTTTTTTTCTATTAGAATAGCTAATAAAACAAGTGATTACTTGTTTTATCTTGTGTTCATAATGTTCTAATTTACTTTTGACATCTTTCAGGATATCTCAGTGGTGCTGAGGGCAAGAATAGTATTAGTTCACAAAGCTGATTTATTAATGAGGAAACTCTCATTTCATTTAATTGACATCATGTTTAACACCTGATTATGTAGTAACTCACACCTATTGATAGGAGCTTATAGCAGGATTTCTGGGTTTTGAGGGCTCTTCTCAAGACCTAAATGAGAAAACTCTCCTGGGACAATGTAGCCTTTATTCTTTACAAACATTTTTCAGAGAAACACATGCATCTGCACACATTGGTAAGCTAGGTGTCCTGCTTTTTCTCTAGCACACAAGGGTCTATTGAAAAACTTCTCTGTGTTATGCTGAAACAAAAAGTGCTGCCCACATTGTTACTACCAGCGATGTCTTGTAAGTTTAAGCCGCGTAACTCAAGCAGAAATTCCAGCTGTTAAAACATAGATAATGGAAAGCCAGTATAAGTAGTGACCAGCATTCTCAGTAGGGTTAAACACCAGCATTACACATTACTTGAACCATAAACTCGATTGCTTTGGGGTCATTGACAAGGTCATCATGACTCAAGTTTTCTGGTTGGTTTGGGTGCTGCAGTTTACTTCATGGAAGAAAATTATGCTACTTGCTTCTTAGTGTTTTATTGGATTGTACACTAAATTTAAGAGCACAGTGAATTCTCGAAATAATGTGAAAAAACTTCATTCTTGAATTTGTAGCTAATTTTGAAGTTAGCTTGACCCATGCAAAACAAAGCAATGAAAGTTTAGAATTTGCCTGTTTTCTATCATAACATCAATACTCTTCTATCTATGGTAATTTTTTTTCCTTTTAAAAATTTACACATCTCAGTATAAAGTTGCCAAAATCATATATTGAATTCTGAGAAATTAAGATGACTTGGATCAATGTATTTTTCTATTACATGTAACTTAAGACAAAGAAAGCCTTTCCTCTAAAATCATGGAGCATAATACCAATTAGTTCATTAAAAACTATTGTCAGGTTGGTTGTTAGATAAGAATTAAGAACTCAGTCTTTATTGTCATTTCAGTTTTGAAGTTTCATGACGATATACCACAGTATTAAGAGAATACCTTTCCTCGTTAAAAAAGTCATGTGGAAAAGGAGAACCTTATCTAAGAAGTAACTGTACCTCCATCTCACACCTTCATAGTACTTCAAATTACATGCTGTCATTAGTAAGATCTTTGAAGACAAAATAAGTTCTCTCTAGAATTCTTCAGTATTTGATATTATTTTTAATGACTGTCATATTACACTAAATTATATTATATTCATCCTAACCTTTAGTATATTAACCCTGGCAAGAGTTTATCATAAACTGTCAACATGTTTCTGAAAATATATGATCTTCAATAAATAGCTGAGAAAAAAAAAACATGTTTATTTTTCCTTTAGTTGTTTTAAAAATGTAGTCACATTTACTAAAGCCAAAGGCAATCAAAATACAGAAAAAATAGAATGATGATAGTGCTGTATGCAAAGCCCCAAGAAAGCGTATACAACATTGTATAATATTATAGTTTGTACAGATTTAGTTTTCAATCAACGTGCCTATCCACAGCTATGTTTTGTGAATTGTTTTAGATCCATTAGAAAATAGACAAAGAGCACACAGCAAAGGAGATAAAACTAGAAAACATGAACAATTGGGCATTTATTATGTGTAAGATATTTTATTTGATACAGGGAATCAAAGACAAATGTCATATAGGCAGTTTCCCCAAGGAGGCCTCACAAACCAGTAGGGAAGAGAATCAGACAATTATAATACAGAGAAGTAAATGACATAAAAGAGGGATTTACATGATGCTTCAGGAGGACACAGAAAGGGAAAGAAATCAATGTTAGGGCAGGCAGAGGAGTCAGATCAGGATTCTTGAAAGTGATAAAATGCCCACACAATATGTAGAAAATGCATATTGTCTGTGCTGAATTTTTAATATTGTGTGGGCATTGATATCCTAAACACATTAATGAGCCCAAGTAAGATGAAAAAAACTACAAGCAATCAGAGTGGTTGGTACTCAGAATGTTAGAGGAGCATTTTAGAGGTGAAGTACTTTTGCATAAAGTCCCTATGTAAAAACTCTAAGGGCTTTAGACTTTGTTCTCTAGAGACTATGGGAAGTCAATGAACGATTTTAAGTGGAGAGTTGATAAGAGGAAATTCAGAAAGAAGTCTTTGGCTACAGAGTAAAGGATTAATGGCTGGGGCTGGGGACATTGCTCAGGAGGCTGTGTTAAAATTAAGGTGATAAGTGGTAAAGGCATGAATTAAATAAGTGCTATGGTGTGGGCAGCAGCATCGAATATCACAAATAGATATATTAAAAAATAAAGGGGGGGCGTGGAGAGGGAAAGTCTATCAGGGGTAATTTTACGAGACCAGTAGACTGATGAGGCTTGGGTTTGTTTGTTTGCTACTTTGTTTTCTGTTCTAAGGCCAAGACCTGGCTTAGAAGAAATTGATTTTTTGAATAATTACATAATTAATGGAAACTGATTTTCTCCATCAGACATAAGGTGTGAGATTGTCTGCTGATTGTCAAGAGAGATCACAAGTCAGGCTAGCTGAGTGTATAGCTACTCAAAGGAGTTATAAAAAGACATGACCAGGAAAACATATTAATACATTCCTTGGCAACTTTGAGGTCTGAGCTAAAAATCACTGATTGTAAATGATTGCTTTATATTTTTAAATGGTTTACTATAGCAGCGTCACTATCATAGGTTTATAGAAATAGGGAAGGTAGACACATGGATGAGATACTAGGGACAAAGTGAGAGCTGAATAAGAAAGAGAAGATGAGAAGGGACCTTTATATTTTGGGGGAAAAAAAAGGGTTTCAATTCTGTATTGGATAAAAAGTATTGTAATTAATCATGTAAAAGAGCTAGAAGGATGAGAAACTGTATGGAACAATATCCTCATAGGAGCTTCATTTTTTTTAAGGCTGCTATAACAAATTACCACAAATTTAGTGGCTTAAAATGAAACAGATGTTTTATCTAATAATTTGGTAGGTGAGAAGTCTAAAATGATTCTCCTGGAATAATATCAAGATGTCAACAGAAATGCATTCCTTCCATAAGATTTAGGAGAATCCATCTCATTCTTTTTTTCAGCTTCTGGAGAACCCCCCACATCCTTGACTCATGGCTTCCTTCTTCCATTGCCACAGCCAGCAATGAATGGCAGGTCTAATTTTCCCCACACTGCATCACTCTGGTTTGGTTCTTGGCTATCATCAATAAATCTCTATTTTTAGGACTCATATAATGACATTGGGCTCACCTGGATAATTCTTGGCAGCATCCCTATCTGGAGGTTCTTAATCATATCTGAAAAGGCCCTTTTGCTATTATGAAAAATGAGATATTCATAGGTTCCAGGCATTAGGACATGAACATGAGGCTCCATAATTATGCTGAGTATGGGAGCTATGGCTTAATTAAGGCGTGGAGGCGTTGAAGCCTGTTGTAAATTGAGTGTGGTCTTAGCAGTTTACTGATCATGAAATGGGCTTCCCTAATAGCTCAGTTGGTAAAGAATTTGCCTGCAGTGCAGGACACCCTGGTTCAATTCCTGGGTTGGGAAGATCCCCTAGAGAAGGGATCAGCTACCCACGCCAGTATTCTTGGGCTTCTTTTGTGGCTCAGTTGGTAAAGAATCTGGCTGCAATGCCAGAGACCTGTGTCAGATCCCTGGGTTGGGAAGATCCCTTGGAGAAGGGAAAGTCTATACACTCCAGTATTCTGGCCTAGAGAATTCCATGGATATGGGTATAGAGTTTGACATGACTAAGCAACTTTCACTATCATGAAATAAGGATTTCAGAAGGCATGGTGAAAAGTTTTTAGAGAAGCAATAAAACTAGACCAGAAATATAGTTTCAGTAATCACCTTATCTCCAGTAGAAATTAACTTTCTGAACTTGTTCAT
>NW_011494832.1:7502282-7563374 GCF_000754665.1 Bison bison bison | reverse complement strand
CCTGGAGAATCCCAGGGACGGGGGGAGCCTGGTGGGCTGCCGTCTATGGGGTCGCACAGAGTCAGACACGACTGAAGCGACTTAGCAGCAGCAGCAGCTTTCACCATAGGCAGATTTTTTTGTTGTTGTTTTTACCATGTCATAAAATATTGATTAGGTGTGAGATAATTTTATCTTCTGACTTTTTCTGGCATTGCTTTGTCTGTTTAACTTCTCTAAATTGTCATCTAATTATGCTTTAAGGTTGTGACTGTACATAAGGTGCTCAGATAAAATTTACTGAGGCCACAGCTGCGATGAAACTATTTACCTTGTATCAGCAAACAACTGAATCAGTTGCACAGTTGTGTCCAACTCTTTGTGACTCCATGGACTATGTAGCCCGCCAGGCTCTTCTGTCTGTGGAGTTTTCCAGGCAAGAATACTGGAGTGGGTGTCCATTTCCTTCTCCAGGGGATCTTCCCAACCTAGGGACTGACCTATGTCTCTTGCATCTCTCTCACTGAGTGTCAGGTTCTTCACCAGCTGAGCCACTAGGGAAGCCCTCATCAGCAAACAAGGCTAAATTCAAAATAATGGGAATGTAAGGTTGTGTGTGATCATAGCCGTACTTAGACTCTCAAGTCATTCACATGAAAAATGTCAACCCTTCATTAGCTTTTATTATCAGTTATTTTAGTCATAGTATTATAACAGCCTTTGCTAAAAAAGAAAAAAAAACAACTGGGAAACACATTTTTGTTACAACTTCATTTAACTTAGTAATTAAAAAACAAAGTAAAAAGCAGGGATACAATATTATTGTTAAAGCACAGAGATTTAAATAATATTGACAGAATCTTATACTTCTAAAGAAAGGTATGTTCTGATTAATAAAAAACTATAGAACTTGTTGTACTATGTACTGATACCCTAATTTAGTAATTAAAAGTGTTCATTTAACAACTAGCCAGGTGTGGGGACAGGGTCAAAGATGGTAGGGTCAAAGTGATAAGACAAGAGTTACAGAACTTTCAGGTGTTCAAAACAACTCTTCATTATTTTGTTACAAGTATTATAGACTTCAAACACACATTACATAGTCTTCAAATTTAAAAAGTATGTATCACAATTTACAGCTGGACGTCCATCACCTGTACTAGCTTTGTTCATAGTAATGCTTCCTTCAGTTCAGTTCAGTTCCTTAGGCCCACTTTACTTCACACCAGAAGATGTCTGGCTCTAGGTGAGTGACCACACCATTGTGGCTATCCGAGTCATTAAGACTTTTTTTGAATATTTCTTCTATGTGTTCTTGCCACCTCTCTTAATCTTTTCTTAGCCATTTCTGTCCTTCATTTGCCCATCCTTGCATGAAGTATCCCCTGGTATCTCCAGTTTTCTTGAAGAGATCTCTAGTCTTTTCCATTGTTTTGTTTTCCTTTACTTCTTTGCATTGTTCACTTAAGAAGGCTTTCTTCTCTCTTGCTGTTCTCTGGAATTCTGCATTCGGTTGGGTATGTCTTTCCCTTTCTCCTTTGCCTTTCACTTCTCTTCTTTTCTCAGCTGTTTGTAAGACCTCCTCAGACAACCACTTTGCCTTCTTGTATTTCTTTGTTCTGTAGACTTTGCTTCATTTCCAAAGACAAGACAAGAAGTTCATAGGGGTCAGGTGATCTCTGCACTTACTAGAAAAGTCTTGGAATGGCAGGATCAATGACTAGAATATCAGAGAGAAAGAGGAAAGTTGAATAAGAACAACAAGAAAGGGACAGGATAGATAATGTGGAGTAAATGAGCTGGTTATTGGGAAGTCAAGATGAAATTGTGGAAAAGTGTATGCAACCTTCGTAGGGTCCTCAGAACTTTGGATTGTGTACAGATTCATGATTTATAGATGAGCAGAGCTATTTATAGATGCTGCAACGGGCAGTGTTGGCAACATTCTATTGCAAAGTAGTTTTTCCCTTACAAAATTTTATATATTGACTTTTATTGTCACTTTGTCAAACTACATTTTTTTAAACTGAAGGTACTTACAGCACACTTAATGAAAATCAATTATAGAAATACCCATTAATGAGAATTTTGAAATCTGAGAACACTTAGGAAAAGTCCTGTAGTTATACAATTACACTAGGAACCAATAAAGCTGTAATTTTCTAGAATATATTTTCAATATCTCATTTGTGTGAAATATTGTTTATAATATGGCATCAACTTCCACACATATATATCCCAGTGATTATTTATGTAGTAATCATTCTGTAAATTATTAAATATTAGATGTCTTTGCAAAGAGAATGTGATGAGGAATAAAAATGATTGAAAATAGATATTCCAAATTATTGACAGAACATGTTATATTCTTTTAGAGATTATTCAAAAAAAATCAATAATGGCTTTTGTGTAATAAAACCCATGTCCATGTTTATCAATGAGTCTCCTTTTTACTAACTTTTTCCCCCCATCAAGTCTCCATTTATTTGAAATATTTAAGTGACATGTCAACATAGCTAATACTGTGTGATGAAATGATGAAAATTGTGAATTTCAGCACCTGCATCCTTTTTGAGAAGAGTGATAAAACCACATGGGCCTTAAAATCCACATATTTATAAAATCCAGTTTGTTCCTAAATTCCTTGATGTTTCTCACTGGAGCCTTATTTACAGTACTTGTTTTGTAAATAATCAAGGTTGAATCTATTTTTTTCTGAGAGATTAACTTCTTATTAAAGTTGGCAGATACATAATGGTTTTTCTGGTTTTCTGGACAGGCTCCCCTTTTTCACCTGGAATCGCACAGATCTGAGAGAGGAAGGGGCAGATGTCCCTTTGATCCCAGCTCCTCCTTCATCTCTACTTTAATAGGTAAATTTCACGGCTACAGACATCAGGTAGTATCATACTGATTATGAAACTTTTAGTTAGAGTCTTTGGTATTCCTTCATATACATTGCTGTTTCATAGTTATTTATTGGTGCTGGAATCAAGGATATTAATTTTCAAGCCATGTTCACTTGAGCTAGCTTCACTCGTGTAAGAACAGTGCTATGAAGTTACAGGGTATGTCATCCAGAAAACACAAATTGTCAGTACCTGATAGAAGGTGTTTTGTATTTTCATTTATTGTTCACAAAATACAATTATGTAAATACTTTATAAAAATATAGCTAGAGAAATTAAACTATTTTAACATATGCTATTCTTTCTGTTTTAATTATTCTTTATGGGAACTTCTAATAGTCTTTTCCTGGTGCCTTTCTCTGTATCAGTAGAATTCAGCAGAAAGTCATCTCAATTTAGAACTTGAGTCACTTATTTAGATTCCTGTTATTTTAAAATGTAAGCTATAGAGGTTGACTGACTCAAACTGTGTCCACATTGGAATAATAGAACAAAACTGGCCATGTCAGATCTAGTTTCCAATTGGGATTCAGTTAAATTAGATGAGATTCATGAAAACCTCACTTAAATCTCAGAATAAGACTTTTTCTTTCCCCACTGATGAATCATCAAAATATGATCAATCAGTGCTTTATTTAGAGTTGATGCAAATGTTCCTGGATATTCTAGAGACAAAACATTCCCTGAATTTACTCCAGATAGTTGATTCTGATTGGCCTTGCACCCCATTCCCCCTACCCCACCATGCCTATCATGGTACTCACATCCAAATAAATACAGCTTTTATATATACGTATATTTACTTGTAGAACAAAAATCTTGTTAGCTTTAATCAGTAGGGATGTTTAATTTACTTCAGTTTCATAACGCATCTGACTACAATGGGGGAGATGTGGGTTCAATCCGTGAGTCGGGAAGATCTCCTGGAGAAGGAAATGGCAACCCACTCCAGTATTCTTGCCTGGAAAATCCCACGGATGGAGAAGCCTGGTGGGCTACAGTCCATGGGGTCACAAAGAGTCGGACATGGCTGAGCAACTTCACTTTCACTTTCACTTTATAATTTGAAAGACCTGTTAATGAGAATTTCACAAAGTAATTAGTTCTTCAGGAGCTTTAATAAAGAGTTATTTTTAGTTTCATTCTTTTACAAGTGGTTGACCAGATTTCCCAGCACCACTTGTTAAAGAGATTGTCTTTAATCCACTGTATATTCTTGCCTCCTTTGTCAAAGATAAGGTGTCCATATGTGCGTGGATTTATCTCTGGGCTTTCTATTTTGTTCCATTGATCTATATTTCTGTCTTTATGCCAGTACCATACTGTCTTGATAACTGTGGCTTTGTAGTAGAGCCTGAAGTCAGGTAGGTTGATTCCTCCAGTTCCATTTTTCTTTCTCAAGATCGCTTTGGCTATTCATGCAAATCAAAACCACTATGAGGTACCATTTCACACCAGTCAGAATGGCTGCGATCCAAAATTCTACAAATAATAAATGCTGGAGAGGGTGTGGAGAAAAGGGAACCCTCTTACACTGTTGGTGGGAATGCAAACTAGTACAGCCACTATGGAGAACAGTGTGGAGATTCCTTAAAAAACTGGAAATAGAACTGTCTTATGATCCAGCAATCCCACTGCTGGGCATACACACTGAGGAAACCAGAAGGGAAAGAGATACGTGTACCCCAATGTTCATCGCAGCACTGTTTATAATAGCCAGGACATGGAAGCAACCTAGATGTCCATCAGCAGATGAATGGATAAGAAAGCTGTGGTACATATACACAATGGAGTATTACTCAGCCATTAAAAAGAATACATTTGAATCAGTTCTAATGAGGTGGATGAAACTGGAGACTATTATACAGAGTGAAGTAAGCCAGAAGGAAAAACATAAATACAGTATACTAACGCATGTATATGGAATTTAGAAAGATGGTAACGATAACCCTGTATACGAGATAGCAAAAGAGACACTGATGTATAGAACAGTCTTACACTACTGTAAGTTTGTACAGATCATATTCCTAAGATGTGTCTTTGTTTAAGAAAGTCTTGATTACATAAATCATATTTAGAAAAAATATTTAGTTAACAGTTTATATCTGAACACTGTTTATATGTTATGAAAAATGCTCAATTACAAAGGCTGATGTATGTTTTATTTCTGTTTTTTTAAATGACCTACAGTACTTGGTAGGTGTACTAAAATTGTTTGGGGAGTGGGGTTTAGAGACTTCTAATAGATGTATAGTTAATTTGGTAATTCTCTCGCATGAGGTATAAGCTTCCATATGCTGGTTATTTAATAGATTTGCTACATAAGTAAAACATGGTTTACCTAGATAGTTTGATATGTATGGGCATTACTCCTAGTAGTATTTGTTTGTTGTCTTTTGTTGCTTTGCTCCTTCCGTGCAGGCTGAGACCTAATCTCCTGCAAGTACAGTAAAATAATTTACCTATTTTTGCAGACCCTATTCATAGGATAAAAAAAATTAAGATTGCCTTTTACTTTTGAAACATTTATATTTGATGAAGTTGCTGTCTTGAGTTTAGTATTGATATTGTGAAAATGAATGCAATTTGGATTTCAAAAAAAAAAAAAAAAAAAAAAAAAGAGTTATTTTTAAAGAATATAAAATTTTAAAGAAAATACTAAGATATCCTGAGTTCCTTGACTTACCCGTGTGTGTGTGTGTGTGTGTGTGTGTGTAAGCACAGTATGAAGAAGGGAGATTTTAAACACGTGAATAGAGTTGCTTAAGTCAGTTTGGACTTAGTTGGAATCAAGCCTTAAGAGTTCCACTTTTGGAGAATGCCAGATCCACAAGTGTTAGAAATTCCTAGTAGGTTGGCAGCATATGAATTAAAATATATGCATTTGATAGACTCATACAATTTTTCTAATGTTTTTATTGATTTTTGTCAGTTCATAGACTTAAGATTTGAATATGTCTGGAGAAATGAGACTGTCTTATCTTTCTTTTACCATACAAGATATCGCACAGAAGAGTCTCCTATGAATATTCTTGTTTAGTTGCTGACTCTTTTGTTACCCTCATGGACTGTGGCTTGCCTGGCTCCTCTGTCCATATGATTTCTGAATGAAATATAAGTGTTCCTAAACAAACAAACCAAAAACAAATTAGGGGATAGTATTCACAAGAACCTTATAAAAGGTATTGAAAGTCAAAAATTACACAGTAGGCACTCCTTCTCTGGTAAAATCCTAAGACAATTAGAACACCATTTATTTTTAACATTTTTTTTTAACATGGTTAAAAGTAACTTTTTTTTAGCCATCCTACCACTCTCCACTTAGCCTTTCTGAAGCTTGTTTATGCATGAAACCAGAAATTTAAAACTGAATTTTTTAAGAGGGGAAATATTACTGGAGGGACATTTCCAAGTGAGTTTCACTGGACTTCCAAATCGAATTACATTATGCTATGTGAAGTGTTTGCCATCTGGGTGACTGTTTCACTTATTTAGAAGAAAAATCAAATCTTGAGAGTCCTCCAAGCTAAACACAAAAGTTATAGTATAATCCCTCCAAAGAGAAGAAATAAAAATATAATTCTTCTAATTTATCCACTAGCTTTCATCTCAAAGTACCTTTGAGAGATCATTCACTTACTGTGGATATGCAGCAGCCACTGGGGTGGAAATCTGATAACCTTTGTGAGCCAGCAACACTTTAAAAGACAGGAAGTAGAAATAATTCACTCAAATCAAAAAGCAGCAGGAATTTGAGTTGGAAAAAATGGAGCTACCTGAGTTGGAAATTGGCAGTCTCGGTGCAGCTTACTCTTGACAGGGAAAGAATGCATTAATGTGGTATTTTATGACCATATATGTTCTCTACTGTTGGGTTAAGACAGGACTTCAGCAAAAAGATGACCATGGTTAGACCATTTCTGCTTCTGTATTAATTATAGGTCACACTCAACTTTTAATGCCTGTTCACATTAAGATTTGCTTTCATGATTAAAAAAAAAACCAACAAAAACTCTGTAACCATACTCATAAAACTAACAAGGCCCTGAAAGAAAAAACATGCTCACGAATCAGAATTTCTCATAATATGTTAACTTCAGATACAAATTTCATTTTATTTAACTTAAATTCAGTTGACTTAAGATCACATGGAGTAAAAGCTTACTGAAAAACCAAATAAGGAATAAACATTATTTGCTAGGTGATAGACAAGTTAATGAACACTTTATTAAATTTACAGTCGAATTTAGAATGGAAACGTTAGTAACTGAAAACAATTCTGTGTGAAGCAAGATTTAAGGAGTAAAACAAGTTCCTTATTGAGCCGTGTTCTGTATGTTCAGAAGCCAACCAAGATGAAATCATACATTAATTAGGCTTGCTTTTTAAACCCTACTTTGTATTAGCATAATTTATCATGGTGGCATATAAATTCACATCACAGGTGCAATATTTCTGTATGTTTAGCCACATTTCCCCCCTACTATGATCATTAATATTACATATAAAAGGGTCTTAAATAAAAATCTGAAGGCAAAGCATTACAGTCTGGTTTTAAAAATAGTTTGTTGAAACAATGAATTACTTAGTAAATTGAATTGCTGTATTACTTGTCTGTACCTTTCGAGTCAAACAAAGATACTGAGAACTTACATTGTCACTGAAAATTATTTGCCTGCCACTAAAAATTATTAGGTTTGCTGGCTGGCCAACCAAAATTCAGGAAATATTTTCATTGTGTCATATGTCGTTTTGGTCAGGAAGTAAAACTATTAGCTGGCTTCTTTATTTTTTTTTTTTTTTGCATCAGTTTACATTTGATGTAACATTGCAATATTCTCTTTATTAAGTAACTTTGGAATTTCTTTGATAGTTTGTCCACTCAATTCTATTGCTTTTTTTTTTTTTTAATTTCATTCTGACTCAGATTTTTATTGCCAATTCTAGGTGTAATTTAATACATACCATACTTGAAGTGCCTAAAGTATGCTAATGTACATGTTACTAATGTTTGGGGGAGAACCACTTTGATTTGTCAGGTACCTTTTCACACTTTGCTTTGAAAGTGTTAGCTTTGTTGTTAGAATTTTTTAGGATACTTTCAAGTTAAAGACTTACAAATTTTATGTCAACAAATAACCATGAATATTTCACAGTCTCTGAAATTTTCTTTCCACACTTTTTACGTCCCATGTTACATTTTTCAGCAAATAAGATTATACAGGTTTATAGTACTGAGATTTTCTTCCCGCACTTTTATCATGAGACCTTTGTGAATATATCCCCTCGTTACAAATTCTGTAAACTAAAAGTCAATGTCGATTGAAGGAAAGGGAGTCAGAATTCATTCAGGGAAAATTTAAGTGATTACTTCAAGCTCTTACTATTATTAAAACTTTTTTATAAATAAATGCTTCTATTTGATTAACTATATATTCAGGGTAGAATTATAAATGAATAATTCTGGCACAAAATAGGACTTCATAAATATTAGAAAAATAAATGAAATCATTGAGATGAAGATAAAATATAAGTCTTTATGATTACAATCTCTGTAAACATAAGTGAATGTGAGGATTCATATCTTAAATTCATCTCAACTGTGTAGAAAGCCACTTCCTTACCATGTTCCCATCTCTGTCCCTAAAGAATATCTGTGATTTTTTATCCAAGACTACTGTGCTCTCTCATTTGGTTGAATGCCAAGCATCCACAGGCTGACTGTTGCTTCTGGACATCACTGCTGCTGCTTCTGCTGCTACTGCTGCTAAGTCGCTTCAGTCGTGTCCGACTCTATGCGACCCCATAGATGGCAGCCCACCAGGCTCCCCCGTCCCTGGGATTCTTCTCCAGGCAAGAATACAGGGTTATTTAACTACTTGGTTATGGTTTCCTCAAAACAAACAAAAAATCAAAAATGGTAGAAGAAAAATAATGTCATGTTCAATTCCCCATTGACATTCTTCCCCTTAGAAATCTGGTTTGACCATGCTGGCATCAGTGTCATTGGTTTGCCAAGAAAACTCTCAGTATTGTCACAGATGCCAGATAATGCAAATAAACAGATTCTAAACACATTTTTCTTTTTCCTTCATGCCACAGAAACAACCTTCTTGACACTGATAGCTAATGTTGTTTGCTAAAGCAAAATCAAAGAAAAAGTCCAAACAACAGCTAAGTAACTTAGGATCTGCTTTTTCTGATTTCTTTTCTGTGTTCTCTGCAGACTGTGTGAACTGGGAGGTTGGAATCTATAGACCATTCTTACTAATCCTCATCCTCCCAAATGCATTTTGTTTGTGGTTACGCATGTCACAGTCACTCTGTGAAACAGTGCCTCTAAAATAGAATGATTTTCTAAAAAATGATAAAGTTCAAATATAAAATGATACAGTTAAATCTGTCTTTAGCCATGTCTTTTCCATGAGGCAAATAGGTTTCACAAATTATGCCGATCTGGTTACAACATAAATAAGAGAAATGCTTGAGCAAGAATTAAGAAAATGAGGGCATGAAAAACTACTGTGAATTTTTCTCACTAAATTAAAAACCTGTATTTACAACATGGTGAGTAAAAACTCTAATTGATTAATAATACTGTCTCTGAATTAAGTTCTTAATAAGTTTGATAAAATATTAAGAGAATGAAGTATGTTTCACTGAAACTTCAATTAGAGTTTGCATTATAAAAAAGGAGTTGTGTAGAAAAGTATTTAATTATGCATTTTAACTTAAAATTATTTACAATGAATTTGTTTTTGTATTTTTTCCAGCTCAAATGATATTCTTCTTTTCTTTCTTACAGTTATTTCTAGACACAGTCTTGGGGCTGAAACTTTTAGGGACAGATACTAGAAGAAAATAGAGTCTCTGTGTTCATAAATTAAAACTGTTAAATAACAATCTTCTTGAGGAACAAAAATGCAATGAACTGTTATTCATATAAAGGCTAATAGTTTTTTCTTTCTTTTGCTATATTTTCCCTGAACCATTTTTGAAAAATCAGTATTTCATCTTGAGGTTTTCTTTAAATTGCATTTCATAGTTTTCATAAACTAAAAATTTTAGATACATTCTCTTGTTAATTCATTATGCCATTCTTTGGTTCAACAAATGCTTATTGAGCATTTTCTGTGTTCTAGACACTGTGCAAGATATTGGTGACAAAAGAATATAGCAACATCAAGAAGTGTGCAGTCTAGTGAGAAATAATGTCAAACACAGAAGGAGAGAGAGTATAGTGCTATAAGAAATATGAGAGAAATAGGCATGGGGCTGTGCAGGTACTGGGAACTACTAAAGTAACACAGGTTTGGTCAGGGAAGACTTTATTTACCTGGGCCACGGCCAGATAACTGGGGAGTAAAGCAGGAAGCAGGGAGGTAGAGAATTACAGGCCAAAAACAAACAAATAAAAGGGCAGCAGAGAGGGGACTTCCTGTGGGGTTCAGTGGGTAAAGAATCTGTCTGCAATGCAGAAGATATGAGTTCAATGCCTGGGCCAGGAAGATCCCCTGGAGGAGGGCATGGCAACCTACTCCAGTATTCTTGCTTGGAGAATCTCATGGACAGAGAAGCCTGGCAGCCAGCTGAAGTCCATAGCGTAGCAAAGAGTCTTATAAAACTGAAGCAACTTAGCACTCGCACATAGAGAAGCATGACAACCTCAGGAAATCACTCGTACATCTCTCTGATTCTCCAAATAACTAAGGCAGTGAGGGTCTGAACAGTTGGCCACAAATCGCAGATTTGGGGCTGGGGGCTTAGTTTGCCAGGTTTCCAGTGCAGAACTGTTTCCACTCTTATCCCGTCTGTACACAGAGACTATTGTTGAACATGACAATGATAAGTTACATTCACCTGTCAAAATACCCTGCAGATGTGTTTTATTTTTTAATTATAACCACACTTGACCAACTAAGATTAACACAGCATCAGTTACCATCAGAAATCAGTGTTATAACAATGAAAAATAATACATGGCTCACAAATTAAGTTGGTTATTTGTATTCAGAATATCAAAATAAATGCCAGTTAAATGTATGGCCAAGTTCATATGTTTATTAAATGTCTCCATAGACATAGAAAACTAAAAATTTGAGTAGTTCTGTTCTTCTCATTGAAGCTCTAAAACATATTTTACTATTTGTATTAAACATTTTTCTTTTTAATCCATGAAAATTTGAATTATCCAGATACTATTTTTATGCTCTATAAAAGAGCAGAATATTGATTCATAAATTTTCTATACCAAATGGTTATTATTTTTAAGTTTTCAGCTAGATATTGTATATTTGCCATAAATAATATCAATATTTATAATAATGAGTTTTTTGCTCTTTTAATTACTATTAGTTAACATTTGTGCCTAAAGCTTTATTCTAATTTATTATTTTTCATTAAAGTATTTGTGTTTTCTTGGGAAAGTATTTTACCAAAAATCATTATTATCTGTTACTATGAATTTATTTTGTTCTTTGTAGTGATAATATAATATGAAAGGAGAATCTTTCCATTCTGAGGAAAATCTAATGTTTCAACAGAAACACATTTGTTTCAGTTTATATAGCATATAGTTTTTAGCACCTGTCTAGCTTCTTTGAAGTTTAAATCATACAGTGCATATTGTGTTATTTGAATTGTTAACAAGCCATTTTCTTTTATCTGAATACAAAAAGGGAAATTGGGTAAAATTGGTAATATATCATCTTTTCATTTTTGCACGCACGCACGCGCGCGCGCGTGCACACACACACACACACACACACACACACACACACACACATTTGGTATCATATGGCTCCATCTAGTGGCTGCATGCAAAACTTATTTGTTAAATTTATAGAATTGATTAAAACGAGTATTAATAGAAGGTGGAAACAGTGTTCAAATTGGGATAAGTGCAACAAAATTGATGTGAAATAAAATAAAGACTATTTTCCATAATAATGTTTTCACATATAAAATTCTATAAATATTTTAGGAAATTAAAGTACATTAAAATCTTAAGAAGTATAAAACTGTTATGATTTTAAAGAAAAAAAATTTTGGTGCCTATTATGCATTAAACATTCACCCAGACCATATTAGAAAAATAAGTTCTGTTAAGGATAGTTTTAAAAAATGACCTTTATAGTTTATTGTTGTTATTTTTATTGACGTATAGTTGATTTATAAACATGTATATGTTCTTTTTCAGATTCTTTCCCATTATGAGTTATTACAAAATACTGATTATAGTTCCCTGTGTTATACAGTAGATCCTTGATGTTTATTTTGTATATAGTAATGTGTGTCTGTTAATCCCAAATTCCCAATTTATCCCACACCTCTTTCCCCTTTGGTAACTATAAATTTGTTTTCTATATCTGTGGGTCTATTTCTATTTATAAATAAGTTCATTTGTATCATTTTATTTTTAAGTTCCACATATAAATGGTATCATATGATATTTATCTGTGTCCAACTTACTTCATTTTGTATGAAAATCTCTTAAGTTCATCCATGTGAAATGGCCTTTATATTTTATGTGGAAGCTATAACCAAGTACAGTATTTTTTTAAAAATTTCAGAAAAAGCCTTGCTCTGGTGTTTCAGTAGTCAGTTAGCTCTTTTAAAGGTCAACTCATTCATTTATTCCATAGAGTTGATGATCCCCAAAGCCTTTTAATTGAATTCAGCATAACTCTCTTTTATCTGTGTTCAAGTAGTGCAGGAATCCCATGGTTCATATCTCTAACCACTGAATGAATGCATTTTATCTCAAAATATTCTTTTTCCACATATGGATATGAAAATTCTAGTGAAGATAACACTGATTGAATTTGATACAAATTCAGTTGTATCTTGAACTGTATGTTCTTCCTCCCACCCTTTCTAGTTCCAAAGAACTTGCTTACACATGAGTTCTGATATAATTCTTTTCTACCAAATTATATTTTCTTAAGTCCAAATACAAAACATCTTTATTTTTTAGCTTTTGTTATTTTTCTTATTACACTTCTCACTTTGCATACATTGAATATATGGGATTAACTAAAAAAATACAGCTCATTTTTAAGTTTGTTGTCTTGAAAATTTTCAAATACAAAGAAAAATTGAGAGAGGTGTAAAAATGTATACCATTTACCTTGACTCACCAACTGTTAATATTCTACCACATTTGCTTCTGTCTCTCCTGTCCCCCTCTTTCTAATATAATATAATATAATGTTATATATGTATATAGTTTTAAAGTGAATTCCTTTGTGGGAAACCTGAATTTTATTTGATTGTATCCTAATATAATTTTAAAGTATCCATAGGGGATTTTGTGAACCAAACAAAACCATTTATGGTTTTACTCACATTTTTTGTCAATGAAAACTAGTTTACTATAGTAACATTTATAAAAACTTATTTTTCTTGTAAGTTTTAAAATTCAATGTATATATCAGTTTTCTTTTTCTACATCTAGTATAATAAAAGCAAGAATCTTTACTTTTAAAAAAAATTAATTTTTTGGCCATGACCCACAGCATGTGGGATCTTAGTTCCCCAAACAAGGATCAAAACTGCACCCCCTGCATTGGAAACACAGAGTCATAACCCTGGACAGCCATGGGAGTCTCCTCATCTTTATTTTTAAACTTCCTTACAGTGTGTCCTATTTGCAACTCAGTTGATTACTTTCTCAAATTTGAAACCATATAAATATATTTATTCTGTTCAAGTTTTTTAAAGTTTTAAAGGCCTTTTTAGAGAAAACTCTTTATACATATTGAACCAATTTTAAATATAGCAAATAAAGTTTATAAATATGACACTCAATTTTTCTTAAATTCTGTGAAAACTTGGTCACATTTTTATACCTGTAACTTTAATAATTCTAACTCCAAAATGAGTATACAGCTAACTTTATTAAATTGGAAATAAAATTAATTTGAATTATCTTAAACTTAAAAGCACTTTAGCATGTGGACACATTCCAAATTTAACAGAAAAGCATTCATACTTTGAGTTTAGTATACTTATCATCTCTATATTTTAAAACCTGACCAGAGTTACATGACACTCATGAAGGAAGTAATTTTATCACCCTAAATGGAGATTGTTGTTTCCAGGGATCTGTTGCTATCATCTGCTTCATGGCCAGAGATTTTTGCCCAAGACAAAATTCGAGCTGCATATGCCTATGACAATCCTTCCAGCCTCAGTTGAAGGGCACACTCATTATCTTTTGTTGTCAATTTGACAAAAGAGGACTTCACATACCTGTGCTTGAAAGGTTTTGATCTTTCTGGAAGCCTGATTTTATCTCTCTTTTTTTTCCTGTTAATTTATTTTTCTCTTATCATGAGCTATTTTAATGTCTTTTTTTCAGGCTGGTCCCAAAGACATATAGTCATTTCTTGAGATCCTGCATATGTTTGTGTATGCCTTGGTCTGATTTTGGAGAAGGAAATGGCAACCCACTCCAGTATTCTTTCCTGGAGAATCCCATGGATGGAGGAGCCTGGTGGGCTACAGTCCATGGGGTCGCAAAGAGTTGGACACGACTGAGTGACTTCACTTTTACTTTTCACTTTGGTCTGATTTAAGTCTGTGACTTTCACCACATGTTACAGCTAGCTTCATTCATTCTGTTGACTGTCCAATTAAATCATAAACTCTTTCTATTGTTTCTATCTAAATGAGCCACACATTTACAAATTAAATGACAATTAATTAAATTATATACTACTTTATCAGACTTTGTGGTTCCTGCACTAAAGTCATGTTAGTGGAAGCAATTTCTTACTACAAGAAGTATTTGAATTAACTCAGTCACATATAATACCAACACTAATACCCTGATGATATGAAGATTGAAAGAAGTTTATTAAAATACCATAAAGTCAGCTTATTTATCAACTGATCATATAGGTCTTAGCATATGCCCCTGATTTTCTAAATGCTTTACTCTTAATTTTGGGTGCTGTTCCTATTTGTAAATGTGAAAACTGAGGCAAAGAGGTTAAGCAACTTGTCCAAGGTCACACATCTAGTAAGTGGTAGTGTCATGATTCAGACCCTGGCTGTCTGACTGCACCATTCCTGCTCTGTACTGCAGTGTTGACTTTCTAAGGCCATATACATGGTAAACTGGATATGTTTATTGCAGTTGTGGTTTTATCTGTTGTCATCGGGCTTCACTGGTAGCTCAGCTGATAAAGAATCCACCTACAAAGCGGGAGATCTGGGTTCAATCCCTGGGAAGATCCTCTGGGGGAGAGATTGGCAACCCATTCCAGTATTCTTGCCTAGAGAATCCCCGTGGACAGAGAAGCCTGGCAGACTACAGTCCATGGGGTCTCAAAAAGTCAGACACGACTGAGTGACTAAGCACGGGACAGCATAGCACATTGTCCTCAGACCCAGAGACACTCACTTCTCTTTAACTGATGTTTTCATGCAGGTAGTGAATTGTTTGCCGGACTCTACAGTGACTATTGGGGCAGAGACGCTGCCATCTTCAGGAGCCTGGGACGACTGGCTCAGATCCGCACTGAGCATGATGATGAGCGCCTGTTGAAAGGTGGGGTCGAGGAGAAAAGAGTTTATGAATCAGAACTGAAAAGCAAGTCCAGAGCTGATGGGAAACTTGCCATTTTGATAATGATAACAATACAAATACAATTTATAGGTTTTGCAATTTTCTGCTTTTTTTTCTTAGCAATATTCCCAGATTAAAATATTATATGATATATGCATGTCATTTTATATAAAAATTGAGCAGCTTTATAATAAAACCAAAATACTGTCAGAGCAATACTTAGAAATCAGGATTTTAATGAACAAAGCAAATGTATGCAGAATGAAAACCTCTTTCATCCAATAAGTTGTTGTCTCTTGTCAGTTGGTATAATTTTGCATGAGTTGATTGCTTTTCTTTGCTTGTTTAATAGAATCACATTGTACTTTAGAGACAAATAAAATTCCAAGAACATCACCAGGCATTCGTTTACATACAATTCTTTGTAAGAAGTCATGTTTATATTTTGTCACATTGGTATATCTAAGAACTAAAATCATTTTATAGTGAATAATAGTTTCATTATTTTCAACCTTTTTATTAGGCTTTAGAGTGCATAGTTGTTATTGGCAGCATTTTGTCATTAAACTATTTGACATTCTGTATCAAAGGTTATTCACTCAGATCCATTTGATTAGAAATACAAAAACTTAAAGTGAATTTTCCACCTTAAAATTAAGATGATCTTGCATGAGCTGGACTAGTAGACAATTTATGAATTAAAAAAAAGTAATGATAGACTTCTTTACTAAAATATTTTTCATATATTTATATTGACTTTATATGGATAGAGAGACATAGGAAATTTATGGAGAGTATCATCATATTGCTCTTAACCTATTCTTTTTTTAATTCAAGTCTGTAGTGTATGTTGTTCGAAATCAGATTATTTTCCTCCCTGACTCAGTTAAATTTTAAATCCTCTAACACTTCCTTTAAACTGTTGATTTGCAAACAACATGGAGATATCTACATGATATTAAAATTTAGTACAAAATGTCAAGGAAATATTTTAAGTTTGTTTTAATAACTATTACATTTTCTTCTATTTTTTTACTTATCTAGAGCCAAAATTTGTAGGTTCTTATATGATCCCTGACAATGAAGACCGAGATGACAACAAAGTGTATTTCTTTTTCACGGAGAAGGCCCTGGAGGCCGAAAACAGCGCCCATGCAATTTACACCAGAGTGGGGCGACTCTGTGTGGTGAGGACTGTTTTCCTCTCTCACTAAGCTTGCTTATCTCACAATTTAATGTCAGGCCTTTGCTCATTTTATAATCGGTTTCTACTTTAAAATGTTTTATAGTATCCTCTTACGCTCCCTAAAATTGGTATTTAGTGTCTAATCTTTAGACTTCATGACTACTAAAGTTTAATCTGAAAAGAACTTTGCATTTTGTGTTATCTTCCGCATTTTCAAAGCCCTATTAAGAAGAAAAGGTGTATAATTAGGCTATATTTCTTCCCATACAGAAGTTTAAGCTCCATTTTAAAAAGTTAGTTTCACCAAAATTGTTCTAGTTTCTGTAATCCACATTCTAAATAATTTACATAATTATGTTTCAACAATTCAGATGGTTGATTCTGTAGGGAAAAACATCTATAGTTTGTTGGAATTCAGATAGATGATTTAGTGAATATTCAAAGCCAACTGAAGTAGCCTTATATATTGAGAGAATCATAAATGTGAAGTTATTTTGATATTTAAAAAGATACTCAAGAATAAATTTAAGATGTTCATATGTACATGTATGGATGTACACACAGACACACATATATACATGTATGTATTTTGTATATGTGTGCAAATCTATATGCTTGTTATGTGTATGTATGCATATGTGTTCATACCTCAAGCCTTTTTCCCTAAAAGAAGAAAAAGAGATGTGTCTGTATTTCTGAGATAAGCAGATTATTTATCAATAAAATAATAGTAAAAGTTGCTGCTGCTGCTGCTAAGTCGCTTCAGTCGTGTCCGACTCTGTGCGACCCCAAAAACGGCAGCCTACCAGGCTCCCCCGTCCCTGGGATTCTCCAGGCAAGAACACTGGAGTGGGTTGCCATTTCCTTCTCCAATGCATGAAAGTGGAAAGTGAAAGTGAAGTTGCTCAGTTATGTCCAACTCCTAGTGACTCCATGGACTGCAGCCCACGAGGCTCCTCCGTCCATGGGATTTTCCAGGCAAGAGTACTGGAGTGGGTTGCCATTGCCTTCTCCAAATAATAGAAGTTACTGTATCATAAAAGTCACTATTTATTTGGGGTCACCTACTCAACTAACATTGTTTGATACCTGGAAACCGTGTTTACTGGGCCATTGTGAAAGCACGCTGACCAGGCAGCATGTGTGAACCTAAAAAAAAGAAAAGGTTTATGAGGAATTGCATCTTTAATATTGTTTGAGGAGTGTACCAGAATTTCTAATTAAGTAAAAAAGGTATAACTCTTGCCATCTTCATGTTTAATGATACAAAATCCATTGCTGGTAAAAGTTCTCTGGGTCCCCATTTACCTGCTTTTTGTTTTTCACAGAATGATATGGGAGGACAGAGAATACTAGTGAATAAGTGGAGCACTTTCCTGAAAGCTAGACTGGTTTGCTCAGTACCAGGCATGAATGGGATTGATACATATTTTGATGAATTAGGTAAATATTATTAGGAGAGTTAAATCTTCCTCTTTGATATATATGCTTCTTTTTTATATATATATGCTTCTTTTTTTGGATATATATGTTTCTTTTATATATATATATATATATATATATATGCTCACTGTTTTTAACATGCATAGGTAACTTGCTTTCCACAGTCATTGACTTCTAACTTAGAGCAAGTTTTTATTCTCATCTCAGCCGGGTCCATGAGTTGGGGCTAAGGAGTTCCAAAAGCAAAAAGACCCCTCCTTTTAGTTTAGAGTCAGCACCTCTGGCTCCTTCCTTCAGGCCCAGCTCAAAGTCATCCTCAGCAGTTCATCCATCTCACTATGTTGTGATTTGGTCATGGTTGCTTAACTGTATATGGAAATGTATATCATATTATACATCATATATATCATATACATATCATATCATATGTATATCATATTATATAATATATATCATATTATATATACAATATATATATAATCTTATATATAAGATATATCTTAAAATATATCATGGGTTCTAAACTACTTTATGTCACTATATTTTCTTCACATGCCTTGAGGGCTAAACATATTAAGTTAATGCAATGATCTTTAATGTTTCAGAGGATGTGTTCTTGCTGCATACCAGAGATCATAAGAATCCAGTGATATTTGGACTCTTTAACACTACCAGGTAAGAAATTTATATGGTTAGTCAAAGTATCATGAAACAAGAGATGCCTCATCCCTTCTCTGTGGATGTAATTGAAAATACACTTGACCAATCTGTTATTCTCACTTTCTATACTTTGTAAGTCACCAATTTCCCTTCATTCTTCTGTATTTGCAGTTGTACTTTTTTAAAACCACAATCTCAATCCAAATCCATATTTCTTTTTGTTTAAAGTACTAGCATCCTCCTCTGCTCAGTATCCTAAGCTCTTCACCCCCGATCTACAACAGAATGATATTTTTTTTCCTATACACTTTTGTGTTTGCATGCTTGTTTTATAGTTCCATGCTATAAAGTCTAGGATTATTCTTTCAGTTATCGTATACAGTTGTCTGGGTCAGGCTTTCAAGTCTTTCTATCCACTATTCCCCACTTAAGATTGGAAGTTTTCCCTCTAAGTTCCCTCAAACTCTGCTTTTGACAAGAATCCCAGCGTCTGGTTTTCCCATCACTATGGTTTGCTTTATCTACTTTTTCTTCCAGTACTTGTCAATTACCATCTTCATGAAACACTCCTTGATTCCTTAATCACAGAGCACTTGGCTCACTTCCTCTACTCTGGTTGCCCCTGTGTGGATTCTTAGAGAACACACATTTCTGATTTGCCCTCCATGTTTTAAATGTAAATAAACTACTCAAGTTTAGGACTTACGATCTGATATTTTTATGTTTTTGTGTTATGTATCCATTGAAGAGTGCTGGAAAAATGAATCAAAGATCATTTAATGTGTCTGATACATGAATGAAAATATGTTATTAGAATCAGTTTGAGTTGAAAGTTTATATATATAATTCCCTGAGTGTCTTTCCAAATAAATCAGAGTGGAGATGAGATGGTTAAAATGAGAAATAAAGAATATACTTCAATTCTCTTGATGGTGATAGAAAAATATTACTCAGTTTCTTGTTTGCTTTACATTGGCCTTAAACTTTTATGTTGTCATGTATACTTTGTTTGCTTAGGATCTCTCCATAAAATTTTTTAATTAATTTTTATTGGCATATAATTGCCTTACAATACTTTGTTAGTTTCTACTGTCTAGCAAGGGTTTCCCAGGTGGGTCAGTGGTTTAAAAAAGTCTACCTGCCAATGCAGGTGACATGGGTTCTATCCCTGAATTGGGAAGATCCCCTGAAGAAGGAAATGGCAAGCCACTCCAGTATTCTTGTCTGGGAAATCCCATAGACAGTGGAGCCTGGGATCACAAAAGAGTTGGACACAACTTAGCAACTAAACAATAACAACTGTACAGCAAAGTGAGTTAGTTATATGTATACATAGATCCCCTCTTTTTTAAGTTTCTTTCCCATTTAGATCACCACAGAGCACTGTGTAGAGTTTCCTGTGCTGAACAAGTCTGTTTTCATCTCTATTTTGTATATAAATAGTGTATATTTACCAATCTCAGTCTCCCAGCTCATCTCCCCTGTCCCCCCACCTAGGTGTTGCATTAAGTTTTTGTTTAGTTTTTCAGCAGGTAATTTCTTATTCTCACTTTGAAAAAAAAATAATAAAACTCTTTGGATGAGCATCCTGCTGTCCTAAGGGGACCTTTTCTTTAGCACAGAAACATGGAGACAATTTTGCTATCAATTATTCCTTGATGCATGAAGAAGTAGTTAATGAAGATTGATAGTTATCACAGTCCATGGAAAATCCCAAACTTTTTTTACACTTCATCTTCTCTTTTATGCTAGTGAAGAATTTGTACATTGCATGATAATTCCACGGCATTTTATGGTAAATATAAGCTACAGAATAGTCAGTATAGATTTTTCAATGAGTTAGAATGATCAGCTTATAAGCTGTTTTCATAAATGATAGCATAATTGATCTGTCTGAGACTTCAAACACAGAGCATTATTTTCTTCCATAATTTCAATTTTGGCTGTTTGATTTATGCATAATTTTGAGGAAAGGCTTCCCAGGTGTTACCTGACGTAAAGGTTGATATCATGGCATCGTGATCAAAGGTTTACTGCCATGTTAGTTGAAAGACTATCTCTGGTTTTCTCACTGTTGCAGGCATTTCCAATTGCTTCAATGTGTGTTATAAAATGTGTGAACTGATGTCCTTAGACAGTAACATAACTGCTGTTCTACAGGTGTCTTATAATGTAGGAAATGTTATACTTTTAAAAAACTTTGCATTTTGCAGAGCACTTTCACAATCTAATTATTTTAATTCTTACAATAAGGAGGCTAGGGAAGTGTTAGACTTCATTCAGATTATGCCAAATTAATAAATGTGGCCTAATCTTTAATACAAATAATTTTAAAATGTTCTTTCACAGAATCTTATTTTAAATACTCACAATAAAAGTTGATGTAGCTTTATTTTATAAAGAAATCTCAAATGCTGTCTTTATCCAAGATAAGTAGAAATTTTTATCAAGAAAATAATTTCAACTTCTTCTAGTTCTTCAGGTAAGGAATCTGAGTTTTGCGTAATTTAAGTCTTTTTCTCAAAATTAATCTGGTGCAGCCCAGTCATCTTGCCACTGTAACACTGTTTTCAGTGACCTGGAGGGGGTAGTGTACAGTAAGCCAATCAATGTTTGTGTGACGGCCAAGCTCAAGAATGGAACAAAGCCCCTAATTCTCTTTAGACTTTAAATCATTCTCCAAATCATATACGCTAAGAAAAATATACAATTTGAATAAAATTTACAACAGTATTAATAGCATGGCAAGAAGAAAAACACAGTATACCTGAAAGAGATGCAAGGAGATAAAACCGTCCTCAACTGGGTAATGAATCTTTAAAAATATTAAGACGAAATCTTCCTTAATAAGACATGTAAAACACAAATGGATATATTTACATATGTGTGTGTGTGTGTGTGTAGTTCACCTAAAACTAACACAGCATTGTAAATCAATTATAGTTCAATTACAATTTTAAGATTCAACTGGAAAAAAAATAAAATGACATGACTGCTTTTGTGATTCTAACAATGTCATTTTTAATTTGCTCTAATAAATAGGCAAAAAACTATAAGTTTGGAGTTTGAATACTTGGAATATTGTAGTAGATAATATCGCTAGATGTCTTATACCTAAGAGATTACAACTCTTTCACCCAAAAGACTTCCTCCTTATCTAGGTTTTCTGTAGGATTTGACTAGGTGACCTCCTAGTCTATTCCAGAATAGTAATTATCTCTTTTTTCCCCAGTAATATATTTAGAGGCCATGCTATATGTGTTTATCACATGTCTAGCATCCGGGCAGCCTTTAATGGACCATATGCACATAAGGAAGGACCTGAGTACCACTGGTCACTCTATGAAGGAAAAGTACCTTATCCAAGACCTGGATCTGTAAGTTTAGGCATTTAACAAAGTATTATTATTTTTGAAAAGCTTTTTTAGTAATATTCTGTTTGTTGTTCAGATGCTTTATTAAATTTGCATGAATCAGTTAAGAAATCCCACAACTAAAAATCTGCTTGGTTACTTGCATGGTAAAGAAATATTACTTCTTATATCTAGATGTATGCTTGTTATTTAATGAAAAGAATGTAATCTAAAATAGATACATCTTAGCATTATAAAATATATATTATTGTTGACATTTTGGCTATCTATTTGACTCTAAATTTTTATTTTTAGAGGTACTGGTGAATACAGAAACATCAATAAAATGAGCATTGTATTCCTCTCAGCCTCTTTAGAAGAATTAGTGCCACAAGTGGTTTCCAAGCAAGAGAATGTCACCATATCGTTATTATATATTCTGATAATTGGGTCAGGTTTTCAGTTCCCTAGACCAGACTTTTTCTCAGCTTCTCACTTAAGCATATTGAGAGGAAGCTATTTCTCTGGCTCTTCATAATACTAAGCAACCCATTTGCCAAGAGGAAGTTCCACCATTTGCCTCTTAACTGGTGCTACCAAGATTCTCCCTAACTAGCCATTCAAACTGTGCTTTTAATTGCACTGCTGCTGCTGCTGCTGCTAAGTCACTTCAGTCATGTCCGACATGTGTGACTCCATAGATGGCAGCCCACCAGGCTCCCCAGTCCCTGGGATTCTCCAGGCAAGAACACTGGAGTGGGTTGCCATTTCCTTCTCCAATGCATGAAAGTGAAAAGTGAAAGTGAAGTCACTCAGTCATGTCCGACTCCTAGCAACCCCATGGACTGCAGCCCACCAGGCTCCTCCGTCCATGGGATTTTCCAGGCAAGAGTTCTGGAGTGGGGTGCCATTGCTTTCTCCGTTTAATTGCACACATGATGATAATAATGAGGAGGAGGATTTTGTACTATGTGTCCTGTACACAATTAGGTTGGGAAAAGGTAGCATCATTGTATCTGCTGTTCATGGAGAACAAACTTGTCATGCAAGTCGGTCTACACCATTATGAGCAGCTAGTGAAAACCCATCACTATGCTGATTCCATAAGTACTTGCAAGTCAGTAGAAATCATTTTTGCAGAGCTACAATTCAAAGTGGAAACAAACCTTATCTCAGTTAACAAGTGTAAGGCTTTACCATTTCAATCACTCTCTCTCACTAGGTTAAAATTATTACTTCCAATAAGACATAAAGTATATTTTATTTCACTCTATTGATTGAAATTACAATTTAAATGGAGAAAACCCACTTCTGTGGCTTTGCTGGAAATGCTTCTTGAAACCACATGATATTAAAGGAGATTTAGAGGAAGTGACTGGTTACTGAACTGCTTCCAGGCTGGTCTAGAATGTTTCCAATTATATAGCATGAAAGTACACTCACGTGAAATATTCATGCCAAATTAAGAAATATGGCCCCAGATTTTAAAACAAACCATTAAAAATGCCCTCTTTGCAGAATGATTAATAAACTACTGTGTTTATACTCTAAAGTGGAAAATTTTTATCAAGGTCACCGTTACAATTCCTGCTGGTGCTAGAAGAAAATGTGTGAAATGAGGGAGCACTAAATAGCAAGCATGCATCAACACAGTGATAGGTATTCCAAGAAGTAGCTTAGGTACTGCTGAACATTTATTTTTAGAGTCAGTGATTTTAAGAATTGAGACGTGTTATAGCAAGTATTTCTGGTTTTTTCAAGTTATTGTCTCTGATTCATACAAAAATAATATACATTCATACAAATTACATTAGAATAGAGAAGGGGTTTTTTTCCTCCCTTAATTAACAATGATGGAATTTGAAGAGATTTCTGTTATAGTCAGTGAGACAATTGAAACTATCATCAATCAGTGTCAGTAATGGGAAAGCTGTTGTGTGGTTGTAATTCTTAATTTGAGTGGAAGATTTAGCACAATAACAAGTCACTTTTGTTTTGCTATGAACAATACATTTATTACTTTAAAATTTAATTTGCAACATGAAAAACAAATTTTAGAAGCAGGAAAATAAAATATTTTCATAATATGTTTGTGCTATCTCCAAACTATATATACTTAATTATTTTTCAGGATTTCATTGCTGTCTATTTCTAGTGCCGCATTTTTAAAAATAATTCAGCCTCACTATGCAATTTTTAATTCAGATTTTATTTCTGTAGTAAAGAAGATATGGTTACTAAATATTGTTAAATACATAGTTGATTAATTGAACATACTCCGTTTTTATAATTCTCCTTATAATTGATTATAAATTTGCTCTTTAGATTTCACGGGATAAATATTCTCTCATCCATTTGTATTTCAGTGTGCCAGCAAAGTGAATGGAGGCAGGTATGAAACTACCAAAGACTATCCTGATGATGCCATCCGGTTTGCTAGAAGTCATCCACTTATGTACCAGCCCATAAAGCCTGCCCATAAAAAACCAATACTAGTGAAAACAGATGGAAAGTATAACCTGAAACAAATAGCAGTGGATCGAGTAGAAGCTGAGGATGGCCAGTATGATGTCTTGTTCATTGGGACAGGTAATGAAATTAGAAAGTACTCAGACATTTAAATTGAACCTTAAAATCAGTAACATAACATTAAACATCCCTGCCTGTCAACAAAACCTCTGTAGACCCATTTGGCTTTCTTACATACTGCCTGTCCGCTGCAATGGAAGAGAAGAATTTGGGGCAGTTACAGCCTGTAATTCCTGATACATGGTCAATATTTAATACATTTAAACAAAATGAATACATTAAGGAATGAATAATTGATGTTAATAAACAATGTTGGTTCCAGAAAAGAACTCAGAGCAGAAATAGGGTGCCATACAAAGGATGGTTCTCTTCTGTTAGTCCCTCGGGGCCACTGCTTCAGTCTTTAGGTAAAGTTTAGGTAATTTCACCTAAATCTATAATCTCAACTGTGCTTATCAGGCCCCATAAGAAATCAACCATGTAAAGTTAATGAAGCTAAATGTTATACATTAAAGTGAAAGAAAGTGAAAGTCGCTCAGTCGTGTCTGACTCTGTGACCCATGGACCATACAGTCCATATGATTCTCCAGGCCAGAATACTGGAGTGGGTAGCCTTTCCCTTCTCCACGGGCTTCTCCCAACCCAAGGATCGAACCCAGGTCTCCTGCATTGCAGGCAGATTCTTTACCAGAAGAGCCACAAGGGAACACCAGTGTTATACATAATGGAGATAAAATTTTAGACTAAAGCTATAATATCCTGCATTATTAAAATAAAGTATAATAAATATGCTAAAAGTCAAAATGTAAAATAGATCTGTAATTTCAACTAGTGCCATTCATTAGATCTAGCTTATGGAGGAGAACTTGGAATCATTTAGCATGCAGGGTAATATGTATCAAATTCTGTCAAGTACTTTGAAATTATATAGTCATTTAAAGAATCATTAAAACTATCATTTCTTTATATATATATGCATCATAGTAATTACTATAGCAGATCCTATTTAGAAGAGTAAGCGTTCTACTATATATAACTTTAATCATTGACATATTCTAAAAAGACATTACATATGCCCAGATCAGGAATTAATATATAGTATTAATATTGGTGCTTGAACTTTCCCACTCATGCTTTTTGAAACAGCAAAGGTACAAGTAAGGAGGTAATTGTCTGATTTCCAAAAATTGATGTCTCTTGCAGGATATATTTTATTCATGTAAGAGGTTAGTAATATGTTCTGCTGGAGAAGGAAATGGCAAGCCACTCCAGTATTCTTGCCTGGAGAATCCCATGGACAGAGGAGCCTGGTGGGCTACTGTCCATGGGGTCACAAAGAGTCGGACACGACTGAAATGACTAGGCAGTATGTTCTGCACTGTGGGTTCAAGATTAACAAAGCATCACATTTATTTAACAAAGTTAAAATTACCTGGCCATGAATTCACGTATAGTGGTATCCAACAAAGTTAAAAAAAAAAAAAAATAAGAATTCCATAAGCAAGAGTAATATTTGATAAAAATTAATCACAGAAAAAAGCATGTTATTTTTCACCGCCTTGGAAAGTAGAAGTCACGTATATAAATCCAAGAATGTTTTCAGAAATACTTTTTTGTTAGACTGACCAAAGCTATTTGAGAGAATTCCAGAAATATATAAGGTATATACTTAGGCTCTCGTGTAACCTATGTTGAGCTTAAAGATATTATTCTATTAAACCACAGCTTTTCAGCACTAAAGAACATATTTGATGAATGTGTGATGAATACAACTTTGAATAATACCACAAAATAGTTATTTTTCCCCAAATTTATCAGACACATGCTTTAGTACTATATATAGTAGTCCTTATTGAAAAATCACTAGTTGCAAACTGATAATTTGAGTTCCCCTTTGCCTTTTTACTTGATATGATAATTGTGGGATATTTATAATGTGTGCTTGATATGATAGTTTTGTTCCTTTTGGTAATTTTTATTAGTTTATTTTAATTACATTATATTAAGCCAAACACACGATTTCATAATTGTTAAAGAAATTGCATAAGTACCATAGAAACCCAGGATCAGAACTCCCAAAGTGCTTTTTCCCCCTAGTTATTTCTAGCACTATACTAAATTCTTACATTCAAATTCATGTTTTATTAAATGTTCATTGGAAAGAACAAGTTCAGAATATCAGGAATAATAAAAACAAGGTAGGATTTTAAAATGTAGGTATAAATTTATAAAATTATTTATAATTATATAAACTAAATGATTAGTACAGGAGGACTCATTACACCATTCTCTCTATAGGGTATACTTGAAATTTTTATTGAAAGTGTATATAACAAGATTTGTGGTTACTGGAGGTGAGCGGTGGGAGAACTAGATGAAGGTTGTCAAAGATACATCTTTTTAATTATGAGATAAATAAGTACTAAGGATATAATATACACCATGACTAATATAGTTAACAGTGCTGTATGTTATAATGAAGCTTTTTAAGAGAGTAAACCCTAAGAGTTCTCATCACAAGGGAAAAAAAGCTACTTTGTATGATGGATGTTCACTAAACTTATTGTGGTATTATTTCATGATGTATGTGCTCAGTCATGTCTGACTCTGCTACCCCATGGACTATATGGAATTCTCTAGGCCAGAATACTGGAATAGGTAGCCTTTCCCTTCTCCAGGGGATCTTCCCAACCCAAAGATTGAACCCAGGTCTCCCGCATTGCAGGCGGATTCTTTACCAGCTGAGCCACAAGAGAAGCCCATGATGTATATAGGTCAAATAATTATGCTGTATTCCTTAAAATTATACAGTGTTATATGTCATTTATGTCTCATTAAAATTGGAAGGAAAAATGTATATGTATAAATATAAATATATTTATTCTGTTTATATATCAATATGTCAAGATTTCCATTGTGTGTTGCTTGAAAGGTTCCATAAGATCAAAGGTATAGTTTCTTACCAGGATGTAGCTTTAGGTAAAAAATATTCTTTCATCATACATCACAGAAAAAGCTAGAATAATTTTCTATTTGTCTATTTCATTAATTCCAAAAGACATCTTGATTTCTGAACCTTTAATTGGGTTTTTGAATCAAATTGTTGGAAAATACTTATATATTATTTGGTCTTATTCTTTGACCAGGTACACAAAATTGATTTTTTTTGCTAATTTAAAATATGAATATATAAATAGCCATATTGTTTTAACTGGCAATGATTAAATATTTTATACATCTAGATTTCAAATCTTATTTAAATTTATAATCTTTCCATGGTTTTTAATTGTTTGAAAACCAGATTGTTACAAAGCTTCTGGATTATCTCTTCTTTTATTTTCTTATAGATAATGGAATTGTGCTGAAAGTAATCACGATTTACAACCAAGAAACAGAATCAATGGAAGAAGTAATTCTAGAAGAACTTCAGATATTCAAGGTATTTTTAGTGAAACATATAGCCAACATTTATGTATTGTAGACAATCGCAGTGAATTATAAATAGGAAAAACATTACATCAGTTGTTTTTTTCCCTAATCAGTATGTTGTAAATTCAGAGTACTCTGAAGTGAAGAATGATTTATAATTCTGGTACATCTATTTGGTTATCATAGACTATTCACTATTCAGATAAAGAGGCCAGTATTTACCATCATGAAAAGAATTTCATTATATGAAGTGGGATATAAAATGACCTTTATCCCACAAATGAATTCTAGAATCATTATTACAGTCATCATCTTAAGCAAAATACTACCAATAAAAGCAATTAAAAAAAATAGCAGCAGGTTTCATATTGTTTCGGGTGAAACAATATGAACCTGTCCACAGGTTTCACGACATGTTGGCATTGTCGTGGGATAAGTAGATTGCCTTTTTATCGCATGCAGTTTACACAGAGAATTTGCTAAAAGAAAAATGCAAAATGATAACGGAAATATTAAGCATGACAAAACAGTTGTGTATATTGTCTCTCTTTTTTACACACACACATACACACCCATATACACACAGTAAGTCTTGGCATCTATAGCATAACTGCTCTTTGAACACTGAATTAATTAGTAATCATTGCTCCTAGGGGAGATGCACACTGCAGTCCATAGGGTCACGAGAATCCGACACGACTGAGCAACTGAAAAACAAAGAGGAGATACAACATTAGGTTCCTGAGAGTCTCTAGTTGCAGCATTTTTGTCAGCTGATTGATATGTAAACTTGTTTTATTTGTGTTTCTTTTTAAAGACACCTTATTTAGTATATGTTGTTGTTGTTTAGTCACTCAGTTGTGTCCAACTCTTTTGCCAACCCATGGACTGTAGCTTGCTAGACTCCTCTGTCTATGAAATTTCCCCAGCAAGAATACTGGAGTGGGTTGACATTTCCTTGTCCAGAGAATCTTTCTGACCCAGGGATCAACCCATATCTCCTGCACCGCAGGTGGATTCTTTACCACTGAGCCAACCAGGACTATCCTGTTGATTAATTAAAATTGAAGTGAAGTGAAGTCGTTCAGTCATGTCCGACTCTTTGCAACCCCATGGACTGTAGCCTACAATGTTCCTCCGTCCATGGGATTATCCAGGCAAGAGTACTGGAGTGGGTTGCCACTAATAACTCCTGCCTGAACAAGGCTTATTTAAAACACATATTTATTTCATAAGGCACATTTCAGCCTTTTGGAACTTAGGAACACAACACTTCAACACTATGCTTAGTTCAGTTTAGTTTAGTTCAGTCGCTCAGTCATGTCCGACTCTTTGCGACCCCATGAATTGCAGCAGGCCAGGCCTCCCTGTCCATCATCATCTTCCGGAGTTCACTCAAACTCACGTCCATCGAGTTGGTGATGCCATCCAGCCATCTCATCCTCTGTCATCCCCTTCTCCTCCTGCCCACAATCCCTCCCAGCATCAGAGTCTTTTCCAATGAGTCAACTCTTCGCATGAGGTGGCCAAAGTACTGGAGTTTCAGCTTTAGCATCATTCCTTCCAAAGAACACCCAGGGCTGATCTCCTTTAGAATGGACTGGTTGGATCTCCTTGCAGTCCAAGGGACTCTCAAGAGTCTTCTCCAACACCACACTATGCTTGGGGGCCTTTTAAACAGCAAATCATTAACAAAAAGGACACAAATAAAAATATGGTACTAAATGGAACATGAAGATACTTGTTTACCGTATGAGAGTTGAAACAAGAAGGCAGGGTATACCTTGATCAACCTCAGCTGGGAATGTACATTTTGGGCATCTCAGATTTTTTTTTTTTTTTTTTTTTTGCCATTCTGAGCATGTGAAAGGCAGCAAAATACCAAAAGCATTGATATTGGGGTTGCAAATAAGTTTTAGCAAGTAAGCAAATGTGCAAGATCACAATATGTAATAATGAAGATTGTGTATATGTAATAAATGTGCACAAAAATATTTTTGATGAAAACAGTATATTTCACCTTAGCTGTTCAGATTAGATTCCTCATAGCTTCACACAAAGTTAACGACATTCTTATCTCAACCAGAGCAGCTGTTGTTTAGTCGCTCAGCTGTGTCTGACTCTTGTGTGACCCCATGGACTGTAGCCCTCCAGGCTTCTCTGTCCATGGGAGTTTCCGGGCAAGAATACTGGAGTGGATTGCCATTTCTTTCTACAGGTTATCTTCCTGACCCAGGAATCGACCCCATGTCTTGGCATCTCCTGCCTTGCAGGTGGATTCTTTTACTGCTGAGCCACTGGAGAATCCCCAGAGCAGCAATATTTTTGTTTATTTTGCATATTGAGCCTCTATAAAATTTCATTTCATGTCAGGACTCACAGATCTCATATTAAGGGCATTCATCATAACAATGTCTTGTTCACATAAATCCTTAAGCAACATTGTTTTTTGAATGAATAAATGCATGCATATGCTTTCCTTGTGACTCAGCAGTAGAGAATCTGCCTGCCAGTGCAGGAGCCGTGACTTCCATCCCTGGGTTGAGAAGATTCCCTGGAGAAGGAAATGACAACCCACTCCAGTATTCTTGCCTGAGAAATCCCATGGACAGAGGAGCCTGACAGACTACAGTCTATGGGGTCTCAAAGAGTCGGCACGACTTAGTGACTAAAAAACAACATGTGAATAAAGCGTTCTGTAGTTTTAAATATTTAAAATTTTAACATAGGTGATCAAATTTTTCTCTTTCAAAAAATAACTATTTGAAGGGTAATTATCCATTAATTATCCAGGATTGTATCCCACATGCCTATGACTTCTCCAGTCACAGAAATGGCTGAGTTTGTGATGTCCTTAGAAATATTCTTGTCTTAATCACCACCCCAAGTATTGTACAGAAGTGCTCAAAACTACTCTGTAGATTGTCCTTCCTCTGGTGCAGTTCCAAGACAGTGTTGATGATAATGCACATTTTTCAGAGCATTCTGGATTAATGGAGATTGACAGAAAAATATTTTGTTTTGTTGTTGTACAGTCACTAAGTCATGTCCAACTCTTTGCCACCCCATGGACTGCAGCACGGTTGGCTTCCCTGTCCTTCACTATCTCCCAGAGTTTGCTCAAACTCATGTCCATTGAGTCAGTGATGCCATCCAACCATCTCATCCTCTGTTGCCCCTTCTCCTCTTGCCCTCTATCTTTCCCATTATCAGAATCTTTTCCAGTGAGTCAGCTGTGTGCATCAGGTGGCCAAAGTACTGGGCCTTCAGCTTCAGCATCAGTCCTTCCAATGAATATTCAGTGTTGATTTCTTTTAGGATTGGTTGGTTTGATCTCCTTGCAGTCCAAGGGACTGTCAAGAGTCCTCTAGCACCATAATTTGAAAGCATCAATTCTTTGGCACTTAGCTTTCTTTATGGTAGAACTCTCACATCTGTGAGAAAAAGCTATGGTTATAGCTTTGACTATATGGACCTTTGTTGGCAAAGTAACCTTTCTGCTTTTTAATATCCTGTCTAGGTTTGTCATAGCTTTATCATCTAAGGAGCAAGCGTCTTAATGGCAGAAAGAGAAGAGGAACTAAAAAGCCTCTTGATAAGGGTGAAAGAGAAGAGTAAAAAACTTGGCTTAAAACTCAACATTCAAAAAGCTAAGAAAGATCATAGTATTTTATTTAGGCCTGAGTTAAAACAATTAAAGATCACATGGTTTATTGGTAATAAGACCTATTCAAAGATATAACTGTTCTCCTTCTAATGGTTCAACTTTCTTTATAAGAAATAGCACTCTGACTTTATTATTTAAAGATAATTGATTTCCAAAACATGAGCAATACTCAAATGCAAATACAAAAATTATAATGCAGAGACAAACTGAAAGATAATTAGATTATTCACTACTTTTCTCATTTATATTTTGTCCTACACTATTAGAAAATATTTTTTGAAAGAAATTGTATTTTTTTTTTTTTTCCCCAGGATATGACTATCTTTATTTTATTTTATTTTTTTTTTCCTCTAATTTTATTTTATTTTTAAACTTTACATAATTGTATTAGTTTTGCCAAATATCAAAATGAATCCGCCACAGGTATACATGTGTTCCCCATCCCGAACCCTCCTCCCTCCTCCCTCCCCATACCATCCCTCTGGGCCGTCCCAGTACACCAGCCCCAAGCATCCAGCGTCATGCATCGAACCTGGACTGGCAACTCGTTTCCTACATGATATTTTAAGAAATTGTATTTTATTTAATTGTATTTTCCTTTTGATTTACTAAAATGAAAGCTATATACTGCTTGACAGAGAACCACTCACATACCTAATATTATTTCAGTTAATTTATAACCATACTAAGGTATATTTCTATATTTTTATTCCTAAATATGAAAGTTTTTTTTTAATTTTTCAGGATCCAGTTCCTATTATTTCTATGGAGATTTCATCAAAGAGAGTAAGTTCTATAGGTGTCTCTGTGTGTGCATTCTATGAATCAGATAAGGTCAAAAGATAGAAAGCTTAGGTAGGTATTCTTATATGTTAACAAGTTACAGCTTTATTCTGACAGAAATACATAATGATTTACAGGTAGATAATAGATTTCTTCATATTCTGTTTCTAGAAAAATAGACAAGAATAGATTTACCTGTACAACCATAATAGAACATTATTCCATGTTTTTTTTGCTAATATTTTTGCAAAAAATCATAGTAATGATACTACAAGAGAGTGTACAATGAAAAATAAACCTCCTTTCCACTTTACTGGGGCAAGTTTCTGGTGTAACTTTAAGAGTAGCTATTACATATATTGCCTCATTTATTTATAAGTAACCTTTTATGTTAAGGCAGATAAGGACATATGAGGTTATTGTTCTGTTACTTATACTTTTTATTTACTAACATATCTTACAGTTTATTCCACATCATTCCATGTATATATCTGTGTCACTTTTCTAATGTTATATGTCAATGTGCACTGTTGGTGGGAATGTAAATTAGTGTAGCCACCATGAAAAGCAGTATGGAGGTTACTCAAAAAATTAAAAATAGAACTGCCATATGATCTAGCAGTTCTACTTCTGGGTATCTATCCTAAGGAAACAAAAACACTAATTCAGAAAGATACATACACCCCCATGTTCATTTAAGGTTTATTTATAACAGCCAAGACATGGAGATGAACTAAGCATCCATCTATGAATGACTGGATAAATAAATTGTACACATACACATGTACACACACACACATACACAATGGAGTGTTAGTCAGCCATACAAAAGAAGGAAATTCTGCCATTTTCAGTAACATGAAAGGATTTTGCAGGCATTATGCCAAGTGAAATATGTCCAAGAAAGACAAATACCATATAATATATCATTTATATGTGAACTGTTTAAAAACAACAACAAAACAGGCTCATAGATACAGAGAACAGATCTGTGGTTGCCAGAGGCAAGGGCTACATGAAATGAGTGTAGGTTATTAAAATGTATAAACTTTTAGTTATAAAATAGGTAAGTCCTGGTGATGTAATGTACAGCATGATGATTATAGTTAACAATACTGTTTTACGTATTTGAAAGCTTCTGAGAGTAGATCTTAAAAGTTTTCATCACAAAAAAATATTTATAGATGTGTAGTGTGAGATAAGGGAGATTAACTAGAATGATTGTGACCATTTCACAATATAGACAAGTATCAAATAATTATGTTGTACATCTAAGACTAATATAATGTTAGATGCCAATTGTTTCCATTAAAAATGCAAAAAAAATACTTTTTCACTCTCCTTTTGGACAGTCCTGTAGACTTTTTAAAAAGATCTACAATGTTAGATGACAAGAGTCTTTCTACTTTGATAATGAATGAAAGTATAGTCAACTTAAGACATTTGTCAGCCTCACTATAGCACTTTTGTCCTTCAGGCATACGAGTCTGTAAAAGTATTTCAGATCTTGGAGAAAACCAAAGTGTTAGTGTTCTATCATCAGTCCTGAGTAACTGTAGTTATTTACATGAATATTCACAGAGATGATTACATAGGAACGTGAAAATGTAAGAACTCAGTGCGAATTCTGTCCATTTCTGCTAGTGGCCTCTCTCTTCCTTGATGTCTATAGCAACAGCTCTATATTGGATCTGCTTCTGCTGTGGCCCAAGTCCGATTCCACCAGTGTGACATGTATGGAAGTGCTTGTGCAGACTGCTGCCTGGCTCGAGACCCTTACTGCGCCTGGGATGGCATCTCCTGCTCTCGGTATTACCCAACAGGCACACATGCAAAACGGTGAGACAGTTCTTCCATGGAACCTTTCCCTTATTTAGAAAAAAATAATACTATTCTTTTTTGTCACTTTCTTTCTGTACCCATTCCATGAAAATAACCTGCTTTTCTTTTTTTTCAAGTGATTTTCCATTTATTCTACAGTAACTTGGTTTTTTGTTTTTATTTTGGAGTATAGTGATTTAACAATGTTGTGTTTGTTTTAGGTGTACAGCAACTTGATTCAGGTATTCATAGATATATCCCTTCTTTTTCAGATTCTTTTCCCGTAGAGGTTATTACAGAGTATTGAGTAGAATTCCCTGTGTTATAGAGTAGGTCTTTGTTGATTATTTTATATATAGTGGTGTGTATATGTTAATCCCAAACTCCTAATCATCATAGTCTTAATTTGTTCTTAATATAAACTTTGAAAACTTCACTTTTTCTGAAAAATAACTTCCATTGACTATTGTGTAGATACAGGCTGAGCTTGCTTTCTGGGGTTTTATTTTTCTTCCATGTTTGAATCAACTGTTTTCCCTCCTGAAACTTTTGCTGCAAGACATGAAACCAGTTTAGATAAACTTAAAATGTGGAAATAGCAAGTAAACCCACATATGAGGATTTCAAAGACTTAAAAAGGAAAATAAATAAATTCTAAAATACATCCTGCCTTTGCCCTATGTTCTCCTGACCAGCTGGTTTTCATTTATTTCATTTTGAAAGTGAATATTTTAACTCCTAGGCAAATATATGACCTGTGTAATTAATGAAATGTGCGATTTAATTCAACACAAATGAAAGGTACTTAAAGACCTCCAAACTCTAATATGTACATTTCAGTGGGGTCATTGCCACTAGTTAGAGAAGGTAAATCCTAGAATTCTTTGAACAGATCTTATGGTACAGAAAGCATTTTGAAGAATAAGAATCTTTCTTAACTCAAGTGATAAGAAATTATGCATTCTTTGGGGAAAAAATAAAGGAAAATATTTTTATTATAGAATAAGGAATTATCTTCTCTTGATAAAGTGGCTAAAGATAATATAAAGCAAAGATATGAAACCATATACAGTTTCTCTGCTGAAAGCAACTTTTATTAATTTCATTTACTATTGCTCTTTTACTTTGGGCTACCTTTACACCTTTTTTCAAAATCTAATTTAATCCAATTTAATATAATTATTTTTATAAATTCACATAAATAGTAGAATCTCATTTTAAAAAATTAGTCACTAATTCAAACTTTTATTAATTTGACCTTACCTAAGTTAACATTCCAATGAGTAAATAAAGGATATATTAAGGAGATAGTAAAAGATGCTTTGAGAGGACATTTATGAGCTAAATAATGTATCAACTGTACTGAAGAATTGAGTGAGTCAGCTGATTTTCTATCCATGTTTATTGATATTGAAAATCAGTTCTTGAAGAATACAGCTGTGTTACTAATTGAAAATATTAATTTATGCTTTTTTCACTCATTCAGTCTATTTTTATACTATGTTTGAGGGGTAGGAGGAAACAATCCCAGTACCCTGTCCATAGGAAAATAGAACTGGAAGTGAAGAATAGAATTGTAAATGAGGGTGATAGCTCACCACTGAGCACTTACTATGTATAAGGCACCAGACTAAGTGCAATACACATAACACATTATTTGATTCTCAGAATAATTCAACATTTGAGTTCAATCTTGAAGGCAAGGATATAAGGAGGTTCCAGTTAAAGAGAATTAATTGTTTCTACAGAGACACAGAAAAATGCTCTGAGAAAACCATGTATTTCCATAGGTTAGATTTGATGTAGTAGAATCTAAGGGCAGAAAGGTAATTATACCAAAAATAATAACATTAATTATCCTAATGCTTTTAGCAGCAACAAAATATTTATAAGCCTTGCATCAAATACTTAATGAATTAAAAGTTTTTTATTAGGCATGCAGCATTTATGATGAATTTAACTAAGAAGTTTCCATAGCTAAGTATTTCCTGGTATATGGTGCCTCTTGTAAAAGTGTATATTCATAGTTTTTTTTATGGTGTTTTATAGGGTGGACAAAAGAGTTCTTTAGGGAAGTTAAATGAATGGGCAAAATCATAGACAGGAAGTAGTGAGATGGTGGAATCAGGAGCCATGCTCATGAATGAATTAGTTCAGTTCAGTGACATGAAATGCAGATCTTTTAGCAGTGTCAGATTCTTTGAAACCATCACCCACCCCTGGAGGAGAACGTTTTGGATAAGTTCCAGCACATAAAGTTTGCTTTTATAGCAGATCATTTTTGCTTCAGACTTGACTAGCAGTAGAAATTGAAAACTGGTCATTAAAATAAGTACTCTTCTGTTCACAAAGTGAAAATGAGTCAACAGAGGAAAAGCATCAATTCACACTCCAAACCACTTGTTTAAAATAGTCTTCCAAAGTACACTATAATTTATAGAGCTAGGTCTTTTTCTTCCCCCTTGCTCTTGTATTTTGTCTTGTTTCCAGCATTCTCTTGAAAAGTTTCCAAGAGGTAAGAGATATTAGAAAAATACGTGACTTTGAGAGCTTAGCCTTTCTAATATTCCTGATCCTAATACCTTCTTTTTTAAATGCTGAAATAAAGGACAGCTATACTAGGATAGTATAAAATGAACTGAAGTCTTGTTGGAGAATGTGATATCTATATTTTTAAATGCATATTTCCAATGATTTTAAACAAAATTTTTGCACACTTACCCACAGTACTTACCTAGAATTAGCTGGTTTTAATTCCTTTTTTCCTCACATTACTTGCATAATAAGTATGATACAATATCCTTGCTGCAACATGTAAACTATTTCTCATTTCATTAATTTATTCCTGTTTCATTATGCACTATTGCTCAGCAGACCTGAGATTCCCAATATCAAAGCAACACTCAGTGACGTGAGGAATTAACAACAGCCATTTAAATGTCATCCAGAGCTTCTATCAGTTGCATAATAGAAGTACACACTAGCATAAAACAATATAGAAGCATAAAACCTTTAATTTTTGCTCCCCTTTTGTCAATTTCTATTTTTGGTTTAGCTCTATGGAATGATTCATATGGCAGTTTTAATCTTAACTTCATAAAATCTCAGGTCTTTGAGTAAGGTTTTCTGATCAACAGTCTGATTCTTTTAAATAGACTTTAAAAATTGCTTTTGCACTCAGACCATTACCCTAAAAATTGACTGGAAATATTCATCTGTCCTAGCATTTAATATAAGGAAACACTCAAAAGATTAAGTATTGAGTTCTTAACTAAGATCTGAACTCATTTATGAGAAAGCACTCCATTTCTTGATAACATTCCAGTATCACTGGTGGCCATGAGGAAAACTTAGAATGAAAAAAAAAAAAAATGAGACTGGAAATTAAGTGTCAGTCAGCCCAGCTTCCTTTACAAAAGAGGGCACACTGAACCAGGAAAGACCAGGGATGCGTATAAGATTGTGCAGAATTTGAGTAGTAACATTGGGATTTGAACCTGGTTCCCTTTTCCAAATTTGACCATTGCATATGGTAAAACCATCTCTTTGTCACTTGGGAAGTTTTACCATCTCGCTCTGGAATAAAAGTTCTGTTCTGCCTTCTGGTTTCCCCTCAGTGTTGAAGAAATGCCATGATTAGAGAAGCAAGTGTTATTTTATAGCTTTACGTAATATTTCTGTTTCCATCTCAAACTTGTTAATATGCTGAAGATCTTAATTTTAGCATTCCAGTACTAATAAGGATAAATTCCATTATTTAATCCTGAGAAAGATGCCTACAAATTGGAAACATGGTATATATTCTAGAGGACATTCTTGGTGGTTCATTGGTAAAGAATCTGCCTGACAATGTGAGGAGACATCTTCCCTGGGTTGGGAAGATCCCTTGAAGAAGGAAAAGAATACTTCAGTATTCTTGCCTGGGAAATCCCAGACAGAGGAGCCTCTATGGCTACAGTCCACGGGGTTGCAAAGAGCTGGACATGACTTAGCAACTAAATAGCAACAAGAACAACATATATTCTGGAATTCTTTCTCCATGGATAAAGACTATTATTATTTGTCAATCATATGTCTAATCAACCAGAAATATGAAAATATACTGGAAGTATATTTACCTGTTAGAGGCAAATTAAGGAAAAATACAGTATTTCCTGAGGCCCACTATTATGTAAGACATTCTGTTAAATATGTAATGCACCATCCCATTTAATAGAGGCATATACTTTTTACATATTATAACTGAATAAAAGGGTAAATTGAGTATATTATCAGTTTATTTTATTAACAGTCACGTTGATCATGATTGCTGTAGAACAAAATATTTGGATCCATATAGCTTTACATAATGCACTTAAATATATATGGGAATTTTATCCATTTTTTACTCATATAGGTAATCTGCCTCAAGTCTCACTGTCTTATCTGCACATAGCCTTTACCACCCAAGATGCTCATTTAAAACCAGAAGACTTCCCTGTTGAACTAAATTCCTAATGAAATGTAAAGAGAACTTTTTTAGATTATTGTTTCAGGATCCATAATTCAAACTCATATGACCATTTAAAAAACAGTTTTATATAGATCTTATCCATTGAATAACATTCAGTGGAAATATGGAAAACTATGAAACTTGGATTTTATCCTTGTTTTGTATGACTGATCAATTTTTTCAGTAGCAGAATACTACTTGAAACTTTAATGAGGTTGGCAATATTTTAAAGTCTGGAAAATTGAAATCCGAACATCTCCTAAATGCATTTACTTTCTTTCAGGCGATTCCGCAGACAAGATGTTCGGCATGGGAATGCAGCTCAGCAGTGCTTTGGACAGCAGTTTGTCGGTAATCCATAGAAAATCAGTTGCCGTGGGTATTTAGAGTGGGCATTGAAGATAGAATGCAAACCTCTTTCAAAGGGTCCTTGTTTTATTTGTGATTGATATATACTAGAATAATGTTCCTGAGAATATTCTGTGTAGTTAAAATTTTATGGATTATAAATTTTCTTAGTTTGGAAACATTTTTATATAGCCTCAAGCATTATTGTTAGACCTCAAAAAGAGGACACTTACAACAGAAATGTTGTGTACTTTAAGTGGCAAATGCCATAGTAATTTGCAGGATTTATCTCACCAGCTCAACCCTGGGAATATGTTCACTGTGTTTTTATAACTTAATTTTATCAAGAGTGATCTAACTTGAATCAGGTTACCTAGTGAGCTTTGGATAGAAGAAAGTGAAGTACTTTGACTCTTTCACTAGAATAGAGTAAGCCCAGAACTGGGGCTCGTGGTCCAGACATGCATTTCTGACGAAAGGTAGTGGGTGGCTCAATGTGTAAAGAAAGAGAAAATGTCAGCTTTAGGCAAATGTAAGGAAGTCAAACAAGACAGAAAACCACTGACCTGTCTCTTCGCACTGTGATGGTAGTTGGTGAGCAGACTGTGCTCCTGATGATTGAGAGACCAGAGCTGCTTATACACAGGTCCAGAGATTGTGGTCCAGGATCAGTTTGCTAGTCCCCAGACTGGCTGAGGATTTGGTGCAAAATGTAAGCCTCTGAGAATATTGGTTAGAGAAAGGTGGGATTCTAATTTTAGAGAAACTCAGGGATCTGTTTTGAAAGCGTGAAGGACTCAGACATAGGAAAAAAGCCTGGTATCTAGTATTGAATGTGATATTGGTTAAAACAACTAAAAATAAATCCGCTGGCTTTGATTCTCCACTGCAGTTAGGTATACTTGTCTGTATGCATTTTGGGTTTCAGGTTCAAAGAGAGCCTTTCTGGGCCAAAGTGCACATTATAATCAAGTAGCTCTGGTTCACAGTCTTTGGTTCAGTTTCATGTGTTTTTCTTCCCATAGTATCTGGATAAGTGCAATCCATTGTCAAGATATCACTCACACTTGTGTTTATACAGAGCCATAGCTCCTAGATTTCTGCTTTCTGTTTCTTTGTGTAGCCTTGAGTTTGAGTCCTATGTCGTGTTTGATTTTTGGTGCTCACCTTCTCTTGCCTACTTTATCAATGGATGTTGTCACTGATTTCCTATTAATTTAACACTGACATACCTTCTAACTGTTCTGACCCATCTTTTGTAATCAAATTCCTGGTTACTTCTTTCTCACCTCATAGTCTGCTGTGCCTTTTTATTGTCTAAATTTTAGTATGCCACTGTTTCTAAATAACTCATGTATATGACCTTGTATATATATTAGCAGTAAACAATAAAACCTATTCACTTTGCTATAGGGATCTGAATAAGGACTCATTTAAAAATATTATTTACCAGTAAAATAAAATTCTCAAAGCTGACGTTAACATTTATGTTACAGGGGATGCTTTGGATAAAACTGAAGAGAGATTGGCCTATGGCATAGAGAATAACAGTACTTTGCTGGAATGTACCCCACGATCTTTACAAGCAAAAGTTATCTGGTTTGTACAGAAAGGACGTGATGCAAGAAAAGAGGAGGTAATTCATAGCTGCACTTCACTCAAGAGTGACTTGCGTATAGTGCATGATTAGTAAATAGATTATGATTTATGTGAGTACTGAAAATTAAAGCCTTTGTACTGTACTTGCTTTTTATTATGTGCGATTTAGATGCATTGGAGAAGGAAATGGCAACCCACTCCAGTGTTCTTGCCTGGAGAATCCCAGGGACGGGGGAGCCTGGTGGGCTGCTGTCTATGGGGTCGCACAGAGTCGGTCATGACTGAAGCCACTTAGCAGCAGCAGATTCATATAAATATATATGTGTATCAGTGTGCCGCTGCAACTAAGTTGCTTTAGTCGTGTCCGACTCTGTGTGACCCCATAGACGGCAGCCCACCAGTCTCCCCCGTCCCTGGGATTCTCCAGGCAAGAGCACTGGAGTGGGTTGCCATTTCCTTCTCCAGTGCATAAATGTGAAAAGTGAAAGTGAAGTCGCTCAGTCGTGTCTGACTCCTAGCGACCCCATGGACTGCAGCCTACTAGGCTCCTCTGTCCATGGGATTTTCCAGGCAAGAGTACTGGAGTGGGGTGCCATTGCCTTCTCCGTGTATCCATATAGGTATATATATATGTGTGTGTGCCTGTGTGCTAAGTGGCTTCAATCATGTTTGACTCTTTGCGACCCTATGGACTGTAGCCTGCCAGGCTACTCTGTCCATGGGGATTCTCCAAGCAAGAATACTGGAGTGGGTTGCCATTTCCTCCTCCAGGGTATCTTCCCGACCCAGGGATCGAACCCGTTTCCCTTATGTCTACCTGCATTGGCAGGTGGGTTCTTTACCACTGGCACCACCTGGGAAGCCCACATGTATGTGTATAAAGATTCTAAAATACATATACACATAGCTTTTTATATGCATATGTATTTATATACATATAAAAACAAATGTTGTATATATATATATATATATAATTTGGAACCTAGACTTAGATTTTTTACTAAGGAAGTGCTCATTGTCTCATGATTTTAGTGTTGTTCTGTCAAAATGATGTCTCAAATTGTATTGCCCAAGGCAGTATTTTAGAAATAGCAAAGTTAAATACTGTTATTACATATATCTTAGATATATGGATAAGAGAATGAAAACAACAGCAGCAACATTAAAGCAGTTGATATAGTCATTAAGTCACACATGAGACAGCTGCTGTGAGGTTCCAATGTTGTCTACTGGGAACAACAACAAAAAGGATATAAGTTCTTTTGTCCTTCTAAGCAGGTTTGGTAGTGGAAATTATATTTATTATAGGTATCTAGATATTGACAAATGAACAAATCAGACTGCTTTTATAGATGGAAGAAATGTTGTTGTGCAGTCACTCAGACATGTCCAACTCTTTGTGACCCCATGGATTGCAGCAGCACAGCAGTCCTCCCTGTCCCTCAACATATCCTGGAGCTTGCTCACACTCATGTCCATTGAGTCGGTAATGCCATCAGACCATCTCATCCTCTGTTGTCCCGTTCTTTCTGCCTTCAATCTTTCCCAGCATCAGGGTCTTTTCTAATGAGATGGATCTTGGCATCAGGTGGCCAAGGTATTGGACTTTCAGCATCAGCATCAGTCCTTCCAATGAATATTCAGGACTGATTTCCATTAGGATTGACTGTTTGATCTCCTTGCAGTCCAAGGGACTCTCAAGAGTCTTCTCCAACACCACAGTTCAAAAGCATCAATTCTTCGGCACTCAGCCTTCTTTATGGTCCAACTCTCACATCCATACGTGACTAATGGAAAAACCATAGCTTTGACTAGTTGGACCTTTGTTGGCAAAGTAATGTTTCTGCTTATTAATATTCTGTTTAGGTTTGTCAAAGCTTTTCTTCCAAGGAGCAAGCATCTTTTAATTTCATGGCTGCAGTCACCATCTGCAGTGATTTTGGAGCCCAAGAAAATAAAATCTGTCACTGTTTCCATTGTTTCCAATTCTATTTGTCATGAAGTGATCGGACTGGATACCATGATCTTGTTTCTGAATGTTGAGTTTAAACCAGCTTTTTCACTCTCTTCTTTCACCTTCATCAAGAGGCTCTTTAGTTCCTCTTTGTTTTCTGCATTACCGTTGATGTCATCTGCATATCTGACGTTATTGATATTTCTCCCAGCAATCTTGATTCTAGCTTGTGCTTCATCCAGCCCACCATTTTGCATGATGTACTGTGCATATAGTTAAATAAGCAGGGTGACACTATACAACCTTGACGTACTCCTTTCCCAATTTTGAACCAGTCCGTTGTTCATGTCTGGTTCTAACTTTTGCTTCTTGACCTGCATACAGGTTTCTCAGGAGGCAGGTCAGGTGGTTTGGTATTCCCATCTCTTGAAGAATTTTCCAGAGTTTGTTGTGATCCACACAGTCAAAATCTTTAGCATAGTCAATGAAACAGAAATAGACGTATTTCTGGAATTCTTTTGCTTTTTCGATGATAAAGTGGATGTCAGCTCTGCCTTTTCTAAATCCACTTTGAACATCTATAAGTTCTAGGTTCAAGTATTGTTGAAGCCTGGCTTGGAGAATTTTAAGCATTACTTTGCTAGAATGTGAGATGATTGCAATTGTGAGTAGTTTGAATATTTTTTGGTATTGCCTTTCTTTGGGATTGGAATGAAAACTGACCTTTTCCAATCCTTTGGTCACTGCTGAGTTTTCCAAATTTGCTGGCATATTGAGTGAAGCACTTTCACAGCATCATCTTTTAGGGTTTGAAATAGCTTAGCTATTTCAGAAATAGCTCAGCTGTTTCAGAATTCCATCACCTACACGAGCTTCTTTCATGGTGATGCTTCCTAAGACCCACTTGACTTCACACTCCGGGATATCTGGCTCTAGGTGACTGATCTCACCCTCGTGGTTATCTGGGTCATTAAGATCTTTTTTGTGTAGTTCTTCTGTGTATTCTTGCCACCTTTTCTTAATATCTTCTGTTAGGTCCATACTATTTCTGTCCTTTATTGTGCACATCTTTGCATGAAATGTTCCCTTGGAATCTCTAATTTTCTTGAATAGATTTCTAGTCTTTCCCATTCTATTGTTTTCCTGTATTTCTTTGCATTGATAACTTAGGAAGGCTTTCTTATCTCTCTGCTATTCTTTGGAACTCTGCATTCAGATGGATATATCTTTCTTTTTCTCCTTTGCCTTTCATTTTTCTTCTTTTCTCAGCTGTCTGTAATGGAAGAATAGGTACTATTTAAAACACATATACAGAAACAGTCTGGAGGCAGTCACTGGACAGATGAATGTAGGTCTAGGTTGCTGGCTGTATGTAGGAAAAGGTCTAGCTAGGGTGTGAAGCAGATAAATCCTGGAGAAGACAGATAAATATTGTTGATGTTGATGTGAGCTTTGAACTCAATTTTAACAACAAAAAAAAGATGGTATTTAAAAGCAGAAAATAGAATAAAAACAGGTTATATTAAAGGGAGATAGATCTTGGTGAATATTGAAGAAATGGTCCTTAGTAAAGAGGTTACAAGTTAAATTGGGTTAAGAAATTTTAGAGTCCTGCCTTAGGACACAGAGGACAGCTGATAAGTATTCATCAGATAGTGAATCCGGGAAGTCTCCACCTCATTTGATAATGAAAACCAAACATTTGTCATTGGAAGTGTAAACGGCTGATTCTATGTGTAGAGCACAAAGACATTTTTTGCCTCTTTCCCCCCTAGCCTGTTGTGAAACTTAAAAACATGTTTTTTGTTTAGAATCAGACAGTACATTCTGGGAGATGACTAAATGTGTAAATCCCAGGTTCCTGGGCTAGCTATTAGAGAAGAAGGAGCTTCAACTTAATATAGGCTACTTAGAAATAACATAGAAAGGCAATCAGGGGAGGAGAATTCTCCTAAATTTTTCATGACATCGTAAGAATAAACACGTGTCCAAAAGTGATACAGCATATTGCAATGGAATAAATTATTAATGTAGTGCTAAGGTGTTTTCCATTCCATACATCTGTGATAAAACTGGCTTTTGAGTTTTGTCATAACTCACTTGGCAGGAGAGGGCCTGGGAATAGTCTATTGTTCCTCCAGTTGAATGACTTCAGAAGACAGGGAAGTAATTCTTTCATCAGTAGTTTTCTTCACTCAGTATGTTCTGTTTCTGATTTTGAACTCACTGTAATCCACCTCATTTGGAAATCTTTACCAAGTCATTTTGACATGCTGTATCCAGCAGTGTTCAATTTTAAGTTTCTTTCTCAGACTGTTAATATAATGTACTTCTTTCCCCAAAATTTTGGTCCCTATTTTCAACTAAATTCAAATTTCCCTGATATATTTACTGATATTTGAAATTTTGAGTTTACTCTATGCATTATGGGCTTCCCTGGTGGCTCAGACAGTAAAGAATCTGCCTGCAATGTGGGAGAACTTAAGTTTAATCCCTGGGTGAGGAATATCCCCTGGAGAAGGGAATGGCTACCTACTCCACTATTCTTGCCTGTAGAATCCCATGGACAGAGGAGCCTGGTGGGCTCCAGTTCACGGGGTTGCAAAGAGTCAGATATGATTACGTAACTAACACTTTTCCTTTCACGATGCATTATAAGTTGTATTATAATCGGATAGTGCTTGGTTCCTATAGATACAGTGATATATATTGATTTATTCCTAATCTGAAACAAAACACACAGTTGCTAACTTCATCAAAAGCTAAGTGCGTGTTGTGTACCCAGAGCAAACTGACTCTGTGTGTGTATTCTTTCAGTTTTTTAGAGTCCGTTTATAGTTGTTTTAGAGTTTAGAGTTTGGACATTTTTTCATTTATTGTAGTTTCTATGAAACAAATAAGGTAAGTTTATCATTAAATCTTGACCATTGTAAAGGATGTTTAAGGTCACCAGGTCCAGTTCTTATCTCATGTGGGAATACTTTTTAGAGTATCCTTGACAGTGGCCAATAAGGCTCATCCTTGATAATGCAAGCCACAGTCAGACCATAGCCTTTGTAAAATTTTTGATTGTCATGTCCTTCTATTGAAATGAAATTTTTGAGTCTGGAATCCGCTTATAAGTCCACTCTCAACCCTCTTAAGTGGTCCAGAAACCACATATTCGGGTGGATAACATTTTTTATCAAATGAATCTGTAGAAATGCTCCATAATAACCAGATGCCTAGAAAAAATCTAGCAGTTTAGTTATCTAGTTTACAAATTGGATTACTTCATTTCTTTCAAATATGTACTTTATAGTTTCCTGCTTCCTTAAATAACATATATGAAATGTAAACTACACATTTTATAATTCCAGAAATGTTTATGGAAAGCCTAATTTGTAAGTCCTTCATAAGGGAGCATTTTCCCTTGGCTTGATGACCTGGTTAATTATGGTGTGTGTGTCCATTATAATTACATTTTGGGGGAGAAAACTTCATAGAAGGGATTTGAGAGATGAGGCTTTTTTTCATGTTTATCTACTACACCTAGGAACTGGGGTCGGCACCTTGCCTTATTATTCCCATATCTCACAGCTGCCATTGAGATACAGAATGTTTAATCACTTTCCTAGTTACTCTCAGCTAGTGAAGTAGATTCATATCCAGGTCTGTTAGTTTTTTCTACTAAATTACACAACCTTCTGAAATCAGAATTCTAAATGCAGTTTCACATGCTCTGGGATAAACATGGAGCAAATGGGAAAAAATTCGTATTTTTTTCCAACAATGTACAGTGGAGTATGTCACTGTAGCTTTCGTGGCAGAGTTATTATTCCCATGTTTAGAAGTCTGAGAACCTGCCAATAATTTAAACAGTTCCCACTGATACCAGAAATCATTATTATACAGTTCATGAAAGTGAAAGTGTTACTCCCTTAGTAGTGTCTGACTCTTTGTGACCCTGTGGTCTGTCCGTGGAATTCTCCAGGCACGAATACTGGAATGGCTTGCCATTCCCTTCTCCAGGGGGTCTTCCTGACCCAGGGATTGACCTTCGTCTCTGACATTGCAGGCAGATTCTTTATTATGTGAAATACCAGGGACACCCTATAAATGCACCTCTTTTATTGTGACTTTGTGGACTGTAGCCTGCCAGGCTCCTCTGTCCATGGAATTCTCCAAGAAAGAAAACTGGAGTAAGTCATCATTCCCTTCTCCAGGGAATCTTCCTAACCCATGGATCGAACGCGTGTCTCCTGCATTGCAAGCAGATTCTTTACTGTCTGAGATACAATGCATACATCAGTGCATTTCCAGTGTCAAACTGCCTTTTCAGGATTTTACTGTATGCCAGTGGGTAGAAGAAAGACTCTATAAAAATAAGTGTGCTGTATCATTTGAGCCTGTGTAGATATAAAACTCAGAACTGTCTAACTCATTTCCTTGTTTTTAACTAAAATAATGTTCTATTCATTTATTTGAAATTTATTTAATGAGCACCTATTATGTCCTTCTTTCATGGAATTTATACTCTGGAGCACAGAGAAAGATAGTAATAATAATTATATAACTAAATAAGAACACTATTTAATCTGTCAGATGATGGTAAGGAGAAAAATACAAGAGAGGGTACTTGAAGGGAAGGTTGAGAAGGCCATGGTAAGAAGTTCACCAACAAGGTGACACTTGGAAATGACTTGAAAGAGGTGAGGTTGTAGGCCATATGACAGGGTTGGATAACAGCTTTCTTGACACTGGGAAAGCACGTGCAAAGGCCCTGCTTTATCGGGAGGGCCACTGATGTATCCAGAGAACCTAAGAGCAGAGGGCAGCTTGGCTGGAGGGGAAACAGCAGTAAGGAAACTAATAAGCTGAGTCAAAAAGTGAGATGAAGGGCCAGCTCATGAGGGATTTGTAGATCCTGGTAAAGGGCTTTGGTTTTTGCTCTGACTTCAAAAGAAAGCCATGAGGTAGTTTTCAACAGAGCTGTGATATGATCAAAATTTGATTTTAAACAGATGACTTTGGTTATTGTATTAAGATTATAGTATGTGGGGGTAGGGTGAAGGTCAAAATAGGCTATCATTGAGGTAGGAACAGGCATCTTTATGTTCAGTGACACAAGTGTCCACGTGCCCTTAAGCTGCAGTGCCAAAGGGTGGGCAAGTGGCCTCCTCATACACATGATAGCAAACGCTTCACATACGCTCTTTGCTGTCATTGAAAACCAGAAAGGCTATTTAACATCTCACATGGAATACTTTTTAACCTTCTATTCTCCTCCCTGTGTATGTGTCTAAATTTAGTGTTCTGGTTCAACAAATACTCACTCAGAGCCTACTTTACTAGCTGATGAACAAATCATAGTTTTAGCCTTTTTGAAGCCTATAGTCTTATAGTGAATATAACAGTGTGAACAGATAATTATATTGTATTTGTTACAATATATTATACAATATAATATCTTTTCCCCTATTTGTGAATTCAGAGGAAAAGAAAAGTGTCTCAACTAATAGGTCAGGAATGGAGGTGTCATGAGGGGCAGTTAGGAAAACATTCAAGGCAGAGGTGACATCTGAGCCCTATGTTAATGCATAAGTAGAAACCAACTAACAGGGAGACTGGTATAAGCGTACGTGCTGGAGAGGAGACACAAAACAGTTGATGTAGATCTGTGGCGGACATGAGAATGCAAAAGTGAGTAGATCTATCAAGGGGCCATTTCACTTTATCTATAAGCCAATGAGAATGCCTTAGACAGACTATTTAGATACATTACTCTAGAAACTAGCTTACTGGGTTGGAGGATAAGGAGGGTGTCAAGAAGAACATTTAAGAAGGTGTTTCAGTAGGCAGATGAAGGATTTTCGACCAAACTAAACAGTGGTAGTAAGAAGGAAGAAGACACATACTAATTTTAATGAGATAACATTGAGTGTATTTGATATTTGAGGGAAAAAATAATTCATCTATTCCAGCTTTCAGTGTTTCTGTGGTTGACTGTGCAAAGACATGATTTCAAGACTATAGGGAGGAAAGGTAGAGTTCAGTTTTGGCTGTATTGAATTGGGGGCCCCTGTAAAGCATGCAGACAGAGCTATCCTGGTATATTCATGATTGGGAATATAAAGCCCAAAGAAAAAATTTGGAATGGCAGGAGATGAGTGAGAGGCCTCAGCAAAGAGGCGATGAATTCATGGAGATAATAAAACTAAGAATACTATAGCAAGCATCAGCATTTTAAAATGGCTGTGTACCAGCTACTGTCCTAAGAATTTTACATATAGGTGTACTTTTAATCCTTGCAACAGTCTTAGGAAGTAGTTAATATTATTGTCCCCACTTTATATTTAAGGAAACTGAAGCACAGAGAGATTGAGTTACTTGCCTGTGAAATCAGTCTGAATTTGAGCCAGACTTTCTGGTTTCAGCTCTAGGCCTTTAGTAGGCCCTCCGACTGCCATAACCTACCTTGGAGAATGAGTGAATGAGAAGCATGTAAACTAAGGCTAGAAACAAGGGGGAAACCCACATGTAAGGGAAAATTAGGAGAAGAAAAAATTCTAAAAGATGAAGAGTAAAATTGTTAAGAAAAACAAGTAATGGTTTTAGCTAACATTCAGTTAGTGCTTATGTACCCTGTTCTATTAAGTACTTTATGTGTTGTAGTTTATTTAAAACTTATAACATTTTTCTGTGGCAGTTAGTGTTATTCTGTGCATTACAGAGATGAGATTAAGTAATTGATGGAAAAGACACAGATGGTAAGTACCACTGGAGTGATATAGCTTGAGGAGCTATAGACAGTAGAGTTGGGAATGTGGTGTAATAGAACTCAGAGAAAAGAACTTGGATAAGGATGAAGTGACAAACAGCATCCTTGGAAAAATTCAGAAAAATAAGCACCCAGGCTCTAGTGAGAATGTTCATTGGAATGGTTAAACTAGGAGCCATCTAGCAACAGGTTAAGTGATGGGGCTAAATGGTTTAAGCATGGGGCTGTGTGGGATTAGAAACAGCTAATATAGTGTTCTCTACCTAAAGGTTTGGTTGAGAAATTGGAGAGATCAGCAATAGGAGATGATAGTTGAAAGAACTTTTGCCTTTTTTGGGTTGGTCATGTTTAGAGGTTGAAGGGAAATATCCATAGAGAAGAAAATGTATAGCTAAGTGATAAAGCAAGATGAAGAATATAGGAGAGAGAATATCATTACAAACGAAAGTGACAGGATGGATTCTAAGAAGGAAATGGAAAAATCCCCATTCTCTGAACTGGGGAGAAAAGAAAATATTTTATATGTGTGGATAATTTCATTCACAAAATCCAAGTTTAGCTGTTCGATAGTCCATCTATAGTTATTTGAATTAGGTACTCATATATATATTTCTTCATATAGTTTTAATTTGGAACATATCACAAATCTTCCTTATAGGAAGAAGGTATAAAGTGTGTTTGTGTGATTGCAAAAGAAAAAAAAAAACTGTTAGAAAACACCACTAAATCACCCTGAAATGATGTACCCAAGTTTATGAACTCTCAGTTTCTGTAATTCCATGTATTTGTATTTACAAACTTCCAAAATGATTTAAAAAATTTGATTCTTAGTAACATCCCAAAGGAAAGCATCCATACTTGCTAAGACATGTGGTTGTACAATTGAAGTTTTTCACCATGTATTTCTCTTTCTCTAAAATACATGAGCAGTGCATTTTAAAACTAATAATTGAGGAAAAATTTAAGTATGCAATGATTTGCTTAGATTTAAATATTTATTAGTCCACTGTGTAATTTTCACCTACCATGACAAAGTAAGCCATAGTTTCTTTAAGATATTCAGAAGATTAGTATAACTGCTCACATTATTATGATCCTTATTTTGAATGTTATAAGTTTGGAATATGTTATTTCTAACCTGAAAATAGAATAGTCTTTTAAACTTTGCCAATGATTTAAAGCAGAAGTTGGCAAGGTATGACCTGGGGGCCAAATCTCAGCCTCTTTCATAAATAAAATTTTATTTGAAAACTGCCATGTTGATTTGTTTACCTAACGTCTATGACTGTTTTCATGCTCTAGCTACAAGGTTGAGTACTTATAACAGAGACTGCCTGACATATAAACACCACAATCTTTACTTTATAGCTCTTTATAGAAAATTTGTTGACCTCTGATTAAAGAGGTCAAAGGAAAATGTATACAAGTAAAGCCTCATTAAGTATCTCTGTATTTTGGACAAAAATATATTTTCATGAAAAACCAAGCCCTCATTTTGTACTGAGCGCTATAATTTTATTGGAATGAGTTTCAGCAAAGCCAAACAAAATGAATATTTTCTTGGAATGTGTTCTTTTGGATTTTATTCTTTACTGACAAAACCAGTGTGCTTCCCAAAGACACTGTAAACAAGATGGAGTTATAGGAAGCAGGTCATAAATCCTCAGTGAGGAAATTTGGAGCAATCCCAAGATACATAAAATATTCTTCACATCCATGCCAATGAGGTATAGCACAGGCCAGTAAACTGCTGGTCCATAAGACCACCATCATAATTTATCCATTGGTGAGCATGGAAGGCTTGCTGCTGCTGCTTCAGTCGTGTCCAACTCTGTGCGACCCCATAGACGGCAGCCCACCAGGCTCCCCCATCCCTGGGATTCTCCAGGCAAGAACACTGGAATGGGTTGTCATTTCCTTCTCCAATGCATCAAAGTGAAAAGTGAAAGTGAAGTCGCTCAGTCATATCTGACTCTTTGAGACCCCATGGACTGCAGCCCACCAGGCTCCTCCGTCCATGGGATTTGCCAGGCAAGAGTACTGGAGTGGGGTGCCATTGCCTTCTCCGGCATGGAAGGCTTATTTTCTCCTTAATCCTTTTTGATCTTTCCATTGGAGTTTCTCTACTTAAGAGAAACCATTTTTGTGTGTTTGTGTTTCTTGAAAATAAAATATCCGTTGTATGCACTGTGTGGACTGCCTAAATAATGCTCAAATGTACATATTTTTAATAGAAAATTCAAGAGAGGATGTAAATTGACATCAAAATTCAAAAACATCAATTTGACTTCACTCTCGATTCTTTTTTTTTTTTTTTTCTGTACCAGAAATTGTCACTTCTCAACTTTGTCTTCAGACCACCTACTGAGTAGGATAAATTCCTCAAAGTCATTTTAAATTTTGGTGAGAAATCTGAGGAATGATTAATTTACCAATCAGTAGTTCTTTCCAGGTAACTTAGAATTCATTGCATCTATACTAAATTTGTACTGTCTCCATGGAAGCATATTTTTATTGATGAGCCATACCTTATGGAGATAGCTTCTCTTGAGAAAACAAAAGAAAGAAAAATACACAAATTACGTCTTTTAAATGTTGCAATTGCATTATGTCATCAAAACTAGGAGAGTTGAAGTAAAATCCTATCTTCATTTGGCTATCTTGTTTGCTAGAGGACTCATTTTCTTGACTTTCACCAGTGCTAGCTAATGCATGACAGGCATCAATGACAGCCATAAGTTTACATTTTCTGTCTTTATTTATGTTTTGAATGCATCGGATTTGTTCCACGTGAATATTATTTCTTCCTTTTTCTAGTTGTCATGACATTAAAATGCATGAACTCTTTGCCTCATTTGAAACATCTGTTTAGCAGTTTTTATGTTTATACTTCAGTCTATTAAAAAATGTGTTCATCTTTTCTAAACTAACAACTCTTTACAGGTAAATATTCAAAACTTATGTTTTTTAGCCTTGACAAGCATGTTTTTATAACATCACGTGCCCCATATTTTAGTTCTGGAGTAATTAGCAGTAGGGCTTATTAATTTTATTTTTTCCTTTGCAATGGCTAAGACACACTTTCTTTTGTACGGTAGGAAAATATAAAGCAACTTTGTAATCTTAAGAATAGATCTAGAGTAACTCTCTTCTGTTAATTTTCCAAGATGATGCTAAACATCTTTGAAAATTAAACATATCTTTTAGATCTATGAAATCAGATCCGGATCTGTTTTATCCTACTGAGACCAGTCTGACTCTGGACATCTGACTAAACAAAGTAGCATGGCAATGCAGAAAGTAATTTTAATAGTATATTTTAGAGACATTTTTGTCTCTGAATTTATCATACTTTCCTCTTTCCTTTGATCACTAGGAAATTTAGTTTTGAATTGATACTCCAATTAAAGTAGCTGTTGAGTGTCTTATGCTGTGCATTTTTGTGTTCAGACATTATCTTTACTTTCATCCCCTGTCCTCTTATTCCCTTCACCCTGATCATCCTGCTATTATTATCTATAAAATTTTTCAAATATTTTTTACTTGAAATATTTAAAAAATATTTTAAAGATAAAATATTTTTATATTTTACTATATTAAAATATAGTAAAAAAAATTACTCTTAAACTGCCATTTATTTTCAAGCAGTATTTGTAAAAGTGTATGATTACAGTATTCTAGAGCATGAACGGATCTTATAGACAGACCAGGATAATCACTACAAAAAAACTGGAGTTTTTATTTGTTTTGGCTTTGGGTTCTTATTTTTTGACTTCAGTTGCATAATTTAATCATACTCCTTATTTGGGGGCACATTGTCATCATCAGTCCACGCAAATCTCCTCTCTTGTTTGACTTTTTCTCCACTTTCATCCTTGCTTCTCCATATGCATCCACTGCAAGGACTGGAATAAGCCCAATGTTGCGTTTGTATATTGAACTGTATATAACATTTTTAGTATACAGGAGCTGTGAAAATAAATAGATTCTGTTATAGCTCTTATTCTGCTTCTACTTTTTAAACTCAGCACTATGTGTGGTTCATCACTGTTCTATGTACATCTCTGTTGCATTGTTTCTGACAACTGCTCATGCCACAGCGTGCATTCATTGCTCCTAATTGATGCATTCCCCTACAAGTAGACCAAGTGTCAGTAATTCCCAGGACCACATCTTTAATGGTCATCTCTCCAGGTAACTCCTTATAAATCTGAGTGCAAATTTGTAAATTATTATCTGTCAACATCCTTCATTTCGGTAACTATTGTCAGCGTGCTTTCCAGAATTAACGCACCATCTGCACTCTCAAAACAGTTCATTTGCCCATATCCTCACCTATATTTGGTATTTCCTAATTTTTGCCTTTCTTCTGGGTACAATGTAGTATTTTATTTAAATTTGCATTTCTAAAATTACTAGTAATGTTGAACTTTGGCATTGCCTACTTATGAAATACTTGAGTTTCTCTTTTTATGAATTACTTATTCATAGACTTTTTCCATTCCACTTTTTACTTCCCTTTGTTGACTTTCAAGAGTTCTTTGCATCTTCTGTTTACACTATTTCTTTATTGAATATAAATATTCAAGCTTCTTTGATATAGCTGATATCTTGAATACAACATTTTTTCACAGAATGGCATTCTTATTTATAATAACTTTCTTCTCAGCATCTTCTTGTATTAGATGCAAGGTTTCTCCATTTGGGTCTTTAATTAATCTAAAATATAAGTACAACTTTTGTTCTTTGTACAGTGTAATAGGTTTCTCCAAATGAGTTACTAGGTAATTCATTCTATCTCTATTGGGGAATCATCTCTATCATATAGCAAGTTCACACTGGAAAGTGTTTTTAATAAAAGGAAAATTTTTTATTTATATTATTGCATATCATATATTTTCTGTAAGTCAAACAAATGGTTTTTTTGTATTGAAGGCAGGCCAGATAAACAAATAAATATATAAACTGTTGGTCTTTATCACTCGACTAAAACTGATTTCATTGTTAAATATATTCTGAACTAAGCCATTTCAAGGCCCTTGTCTATCCATTTCCTATAAAAAGTATGGAACCATATGGTTGATACACATGGAAAGCACTGCTTCTTCCTGACCAGCTACCAGATGTGCAGGGTTCTTTGTTCAATTACTTCTTTTATTCCACATTATGAAACATATTGAATCAATCTTTATAGCTAACAATATTAAAACCATTTTTAGTAAGAAATTTTGTGTTTTTATAGATTTTCTATAAGAATATTTGATAAAATGATGTATTATGTACCATCTTCTTAACCAAGAAAATCTGGTCTGCAGACAGCGCAGCTGAATGAAAACAATTCTGTAATCAAGATATGATTGTTGAAGGTACCCATGTTAACAAAAGTGAAAAGATTAAGTCGTGGAAAGACTTCAAATACAAATTTCTAAGCCATCTTTTTTTATTTTTAGGTATTTGTAGGCCATGGAAGATATATTTAACTTTCAGAGCAATTTAACCTACATAGTGTACGGTTGTCCAGACTCAAGAGTTCAAACATCTTTTATTCCTGAATTTATGATTCACTTAACCAGGAGTTGAGACCACAGTTGTGAGACAGGCACCATCTATAACATGCAAATAAATGGTGTGGGATTTTCCCATTGTAATTGTTGTGCTTCTATATTTTTGAACCAGTCTGGACTTTATGGATACATAATGAACTGTTTCTCAAACTTGGGTTTCTGATTATGAAAGAAACATTTGATTTTTATATCAGAATTGGAAAAAAAAAACCATGAAAATACTTCTTATTCAGTAATGAAATATTTGTATTTATTTATATTTTTGCTGTTTTATTTTAAAACACTTTCATAAACGGCTTGCTATATGCCAGAAACTAAACTAGATGACTTTCATGTTTTCTCACGTATTATTCATTCTCATAAGAAGTGTGGTGGGGAGGGGACAAAGGATCATATTTGTGATAATGTTTATATGCAGATTCTTTTCAGGAAAAAGAACTGTGTCCTGGAACTGTTTTTCCTGTTGTATCTGTGGAGCATAGCTTTCTTCATTAGTTGCTAACTGTTCCTGAAATCATGCTTGCTTCCTCTCTATCCAAATCCTTATTAAACTTACCTAAAAAGGGGAATAACTTTTGGATTTATCTTTACTGGTAACCCCTATTGCCTTGCACGTTTGTACACTATGAACTAATTAGTATGTTCTCATTTTTCACATGTTCTGAGCACTCAGAAATGTTTGGAATGATTAAGATATAGGCCTTTGCCCTTTTGAAATTTAAAATATGGTTAAATATGGGGTTCAGGATGGGGAACACATGTACACCCATGGCGGATGCATGTTGATGTATGGCAAATCCAATACAATATTGTAAAGTAAAAAAAAAAAATAATAATAATTTAAAGAGAAAAATTAAAAAAAATAAAATATGGTTAAGAGATAAAAATTGTATGGAAAAATAATTTGAAGAAGAATAAAAATACTAGCTTGTATGCTACAAATGTGAATGTTATTGAGTTACAAAGAGACAGCTCTACATGGGCTGTGAAGAGAGTATTCATTTAAGAAGGGAAAACTTAAGCCTAGAGAGAAAGTTTTTTAATGGATGGGTAAACAACAGAAAGGAGTTCAAATAATGGAAAGAAAGAAATACTACGACCAGAATAAGACCTAGGAGTGGGAAGTAAAGAGGCAGTACAGAGGCCAAGAGCAGCAGGAGTTGTGAGGCATGGAAGATTCGTTTCTAGTATTGTATAGGTTGCCCCCCACCACCACCTGCCCTTAACAGTACAACATTTTCTTGGGCTGCTACCATGACTTATAATGTTTATTAAATATTCAAAAGACTGAAATAGGAAATGCATTCTTTAAGCTCATAGCTTTCATTCAAATATAGACTGAAGATAAATTTACAAATTAAATATAAACAAACGTAGGCATCATTTAAATGTTTAGTTGATGTAATGATTTTTTTTCCACTGAAATAAGCTATCTCCATGAACATATTATGGGATACAGGCTGCCACATATGTGCGTGTGTAAAACATCTATCCATAACACCTTGTGCCTTACGATGACTCAGTCCCCCCCATGCTTTTCTCAAGTGACTTCAAAATTTTTCTGTGCATTAGTACATAGGGGTGTTATTTGGTTTTCATTTGGCTGGAATGTAGCATTAACATATTAAATCCAGCTTTGTTCTTAGCAGCTGGAAACTGTTCAAGCACTGAAAATGGCTCAGAATCAATGATAAACAAAAACATTCACCAGGAGGTTGATCTTCCACATGATCCCATGTAGTTTATTAATTTATATTGATTATCATAAAAATAAATACATTGAGAAATCCTTCTAGAAAATTCACTCATCTCCCGAAATATACCTCTTCTACCAACCCTAGTGAGAAATACCACATGAAGCTGTTTTGCTATAGAGAATTAGAAAGGTAACATCTAGTTAACTGAGCAATTCTTACCTGCTCAGACAATGTGTTTAGCTGCTCAGTTGTTTCCAACTCTTCATGGCCCCATGGACTATCGTAGCCCACCAGACTTCTCTGTCCATGGAATTCTCCAGGCGAGAATACTGAAGTGGGTTGCCATTCCCTTCTCCAGGGGATCTTCCTGACCAAGGATTGAAGCCGGGTCTCCTTCATTGCAGGTAGATTCTTTACCATATGAGCTGTCAGACACACAATAAAGTCTGAATAAGTTCTAAGTCAGGAATGTTACAAAAGGGAATGGACTTTGAAGAGTTAAATGGTACTCATGGACAGAGGAGCCTGGTGGGCTATAGTCCATGGGGTCTCAAGATTCGGATACAACTTAGTAACTAAACCACTACCCACCCATATGTTCAAATAAAGGGGAAAGATACCAGTCAAAAGAAAACTCATTACGGGACTATTATGTATTTGCACGTAATGTTGCAGGCTCAGATGTATAAATGGTAATAGGTGAAATGATGATATTAAGGGAGAAAGGATACTTTTACTTTGGGGTGTTAAAGAGCTCTGAAGAGGTGACATTTAGTTCATTCTTTGGGATAAGAAGGAGCCAGTTGTATGGGAGTCCTTTCAGGACCTGAAACAGAATCAAGTTGGGCATGAAAGCGGGAACAGAAAGAAGGATTTGGGGAGGTGACTGCCATGCTGCTGCTAAGTCACTTCAGTCGTGTCCGACTCTGTGTGACCCCATAGACAGCAGCCCACCAGGCTCCCCGGTCCCCGGGATTCTCCAGGAAAGAGCACTGGAGTGGGTTGCCATTTCCTTCTCCAATGCATGAAAGTGAATTCGTTCAGTCGTGTCCGACTCTTAGCGACCCCATGGACTGCAGCCCACCAGGCTCCTCCATCCATGGGATTTTCCAGGCAAGAGTACTGGAGTGGGGTGCCATTGCCTTCTCCTTGACTGCCATGAGATAAGGTCAAAAAAATAAAAAATAAAAAACAGTCATGAAATAGGAGAGTCTAACATGTAGCAAAAATAGTGAAATGGAAGGGATGTTTATGCTGGTCAGCCCTGAAGAAATTTTGGTGAGACCTTGATGTATTTGATATATGGATAGAAAAATGATAGTGAAATACAATGATCAGCAGTTAAGGGTAGGTTCAAAAATAATGATGATATGGTCAGAAAGAGAGAATTTAATAAATGGGAGGAGAGTGCAATTTGAGTGGAAAGTCACTGAAATATAGTTAGTGAATTGTCATATACTTAGTCCTGGTCAATATTTTATAATTAATAAGAAACACAAAATAATGGACTATTTATGTGTAAGATGTACCATCTTAGGGAAATTGATCAAAATGAGAAAATAGGGAGTGCGGCTGTGCGCTTGCGCGGCACCGAAAAAAAAAAAAAACAAAATGAGAAAATAGAAGAATTATCAACGGATGCAAATAAAATGTGAGATAAAGGAAGGACAGAGGCTTATGCCTCTGAAGGAAAGAAAAATCAACAGAAAGACCAAGGAGAGAACCAGTATAATGGCATGTACTACACAGAACAAAAGACATTTAAGGAGTCAAGTCTATCTGTGTTCATAGTGAAAAGTGAAGTCACTCAGTTGTGTCTGACTCTTTGCGACCCCATGGACTGTAGCCTACCAGGCTTCTCTGTCCATGGGATTTTCCAGGCAGTAGTACTGGAGTGGATTGCCATTTCCTTCTCCAGAGGATCTTCCCAGCCCAGGGACTGAACCCGGGTTTCCCACATTGTAGACGGATGCTTTACCGTCCGTGTCCAAGGAAGCCACTAATTTAAAAGCAGTGGAGGGTGTGTTTCACAGACAGTTTTTATTGTCAGAGGCATGGTGCGGTCACATCTAGGTTCCATAGGTCATGAATTTGTGGAAAAAGGTAGTGGTAAAGAAGACTGCCAAGAGGACTGGGGAAGATGAGCAGAGTGGCACAGAGTCCTTTGAGTTATTTTCTGTGGCAGATGAAAAGATAACATTCTCAAGGATAACAAAAAGTTTCTATATAGTGAAAATGGTTTGGTTTGAGGGCTCTTCCTGGCTCATCACTGGAGAACTTCCTGAGTTAATGGCTATCATGTTCTGTCCACCAAGACATGGTCCTGACATGTCAAGGAAGCCCCTGTGAAGGATTCCAGGAGCCCCTTTTATCACCTGTGTCTCTATGAAGCTGCTGAATAATTGATCTTACATGGCTGAAAAGAATAATGGCTGGGAGCCTTGTAATTTATCATTAACATCCCTATTTGGCTTGCAATCTCTTTTGTTGTTGCTTACTTGCTAAATCATGTGTGACTCTTTGCAAGCCCATGAACTGTAGCCCGCCAGGTTCCTCTGTCCATGGGATTCTCCCAGGCAAGAATACTGGAATGGATTGCCGTTTCCTTCTCCAGAGGATCTTCCTGACCCAGGGATTGAGCCTGTGTCTCCTGCATTGGCAGGCATGTTCTTCACCACTGAACCACCAGGGAAGCCCTATAGTCTCTTATTATACAACTAATACCATTTGTTACACTATTCACAGATTATATAAATGGCCACACAGGAGTAATCACACATGAGGAGTACCACTGCAACTTAGCTGTGCCCGAACTGATTAAGCCTCGAGAGAGCTGAGCCTGTCAGGTCTTGCCCTGATCTAACACTGGGACAAAAACTGTGCTTGTGGTAATGGCCTTTCCTGCCAAAGTGGTAGGGGGGGCTTTGCATGCCCCTCTTATATTGGCAAAGGTTAATGTGTTTTTTTTTGCCTATTCTCAAAAGGGAAGTCAGCCAGTGTATTGCAAATCACCTTTCTCCCATCGTAATAGGATCTTAGGCCATGTGAAAACACATGCTAGTTTGTTTTTAGCTAAAGGAAAGGACAGGCGTCCATTTTATTGGACTTTGCTTTGTTACTATTATGTAGATACTGTATTGTTTACAATTTGAGGGTTTGTGGCGGTCCCGTGTGGAACAAGTCTGTTGGCACCATTTTTCCAACAGCCTTTGCTCACTTTGTGTCACCTTTTGATAATTCTCACCATATTTCCAACTTTTCGTTGCTATTGTATTTGTTATTGTTGGGGCAGTGTGTAATTTCCTCAGTTCTGTCTTGTCACAACAAAAATTTGAAGTGATGGACCAGTGTTAAAGCCCTCGGACAGACCGTGTCACAGCTCTCAGACAGATCAGTGTTACAGCTCAGTTTTATTTAGAAAATAAAGGAAAATACATCCTCAAGGCATGAGGGCATGATGACCCAAAAGACATGAAGAGAAGAGAGCAGCTCAATTTTGGCTCCTCTTTTTATGTTTTTTCTCCTCCCCCTGGGCCTGCCCTATGTAAATTGGGCTAGCCAGGAGTGCTGTGTGTTCTACCTGAGGTCCTCACTCCTGTCTTTTGACTTTCCTTTGTTCTATTTTCGTGGGCTTTTCCCTTCCTTGTCTTTTAGCCACTGCCATTCTGGACTCCTTTTTCCTATTCTAACTACCTAACATTATGATCTGTGATCAGTGATATTTGATGTTGCTATTGCAAAAAGATTAATAGTTCTTTGAAGACTCAGATGACAGTTGACTTTTTTAACAGTGTTTTTAATTACGGTATATCCATTATTTTTTAGACATAACACTATTGCACACTTAATAGACAATAGTATAGTAGAAAGATAAATTGTATATGCACTGGGAAACCAAAAATTTGTGACTCATTTATTGTGATATGCTCTTTAATTGTGGTCATCTGGAGTGAAACCCACAATAAAGTATGTCTGTATATAGGAAAGGTAAAGGTAAGTATTCGTAGCTCTGTACACAGTATTCTCACCAGTGTTATTTAAACTCCACAGCAATCCTTCAAGTTACATTATAACTATTACTTCCTTTACAGAGAAAATGAACACAGAAAATACACATCAGTGCCCCTAGACCACACAGTTAGTAGACAGTGGTGCCAGTGTTTGAATCTAGCTTTGTCTAAAGTCAAATCATTCACTCACTAGTACAGCTCAGTTCAGTTCAGTTCAGTCACTCAGTCATGTCCGACTCTTTGCGACCCATGAATCACAGCACACCAGGCCTCCCTGTCCATCACCAACTCTCGGAGTTCACCCAGACTCACGTCCATCGAGTCAGTGATGCCAT
>NW_011494832.1:7493549-7502182 GCF_000754665.1 Bison bison bison | reverse complement strand
TCCCCTTCTCCTGCCCCCAATCCCTCCCAGCATCAGAGTCTTTTCCAATGAGTCAACTCTTCGCTTGAGGTGGCCAAAGTACTGGAGTTTCAGCTTCAGCATCATTCCTTCCAAAGAAATCCCAGGGCTGATCTCCTTCAGAATGGACTGGTTGGATCTCCTTGCAGTCCAAGGGACTCTCAAGAGTCTTCTCCAACACCACAGTTCAAAAGCATCAATTCTTCGGCGCTCAGCCTTCTTCACAGTCCAACTCTCACATCCATACATGACCACGGGAAAAACCATAGCCTTGACTAGATGAACCTTTGTTGGCAAAGTAATGTCTCTGCTTTTGAATATGCTGTCTAGGTTGGTCATAACTTTCCTTCCAAGGAGTAAATGTCTTTTAATTTCATGGCTGCAGTCACCATCTGCAGTGATTTTGGAGCCCAGAAAAATAAAGTCTGACACTGTTTCCACTGTTTCCCCATCTATTTCCCATGAAGTGATGGGACCAGATGCCATGATCTTAGTTTTCTGAATGTTGAGCTTGAAGCCAACTTTTCACTCTCCACTTTCACTTTCATCAATAGGCTTCTGAGTTCCTCTTCACTTTCTGCCACAAGGGCAGTGTCATCTGCATATCTGAGGTTATTGGTATTTCTCCCGGCAATCTTGATTCCAGCTTGTGCTTCTTCCAGTCCAGCGTTTCTCATGATGTACTCTGCATATAAGTTAAATAAGCACAGTGACAATATACAGCCTTGACGTACTCCTTTTCATTTGGAACCAATCTGTTCCATGTCCAGTTCTAACTGTTGCTTCCTGACCTGCATATAGATTTCTCAAAAGGCAGATCAGGTGGTCTGGTATTCCCATCTCTTTCAGAATTTTCCACAGTTTATTGTGATCCACACAGTCAAAGGCGGCCTTTCTGTGCTCTTCTTATCCTGAATTATAATTATTTACCGATAGAAATAATGTCTGTAATTTATTATGTCACAAACATGAAAAGAAAATAGTGGAGTACTGAAGGTATATGCAGACTTAATATTTACTAGACCTGTGAGGTTCTTCAGAGCAGAGTCTGGACTTTTGTTGTTTATTTTTTAGTCTGTTAAATGGACAGTCTGGTAGAACTGCAGGAAGTGCTCACTGAATTAATGAATGGATGGATTCTTTCTGATAAGGAGAGAGAGTGTGGATATCACAGCTCTCCCAACACAGGGCCTCATAGACTGATCAGTGTGATCTGGGAAACATAAGAACCTCTGAGCTAATAATGTGAGAAATTGCATTTATTTTACCATTAAAAAATTATATCTGACAGTTCTTCATTACACTCAAAGCTTGACTGCTATACTGAACTGGATGTTTTTTCTAATGGGTAATGGAAATCATTAGGGAAAAAGCCCTCTCAGTTTCCTCTTAACAATATTGGTGTAAAATTACCTCTAAGTCTGTGATATGAAGTGATCTCAATATAAATAAGTTTAGGACAAACACATGTGTGCACAGATACACATGTTCACACATGCACACACACCTAATGTAATTATTTAGCCTCTTTCTCCTATATATTTATATTATATATATAGCATAATGATATAAATATAATATAAAATAAACATGTATGTATTAAAATATTAATATGTAAATAAAATATTAACATAAGGTATATACATTTATATAGTATATTATGGGCTTCCCAGATGGTGCTAGTGGTAAAGAACCCACCTGCCAATGCAAGAGAAAAAAGAGAGGCAGGGTTGATTCCTGGGTCAGGAAGATCCCCTGGAGGAGTATGGTAACCCACTCCAGTATTCTTGCTTGGAGAATCCCATGAACAGAGGAGTCTGGTGAGCAACATTCTATAGGGTCTCAAAGATGTCAGACATGATTGAAGAGACCCAGTGTGCATATAATATATTATATAGTTAATATATTCATTATATAATATATGTATAATATATAATTATGTATATATGACTTATAGGATTTCATCATATGATTGCAAAAATGAAAAAAAAATTTCTAGATAGTGGAAAGGTATAAGCTGGTATTCTATTTCCTGGATAATACTTCAGTGCCTTTGATTTTCTTGTTCTTGTACAGGTGAAGACAGATGATAGAGTGGTTAAGATGGACCTCGGTTTACTCTTCCTAAGAGTACGCAGAATGGATGCTGGGACCTATTTTTGCCAGACAGTAGAGCATAGTTTTGTTCATACAATCCGTAAAATCACCCTGGAAGTAGTGGAAGAGGAGAGAGTGGAGGAGATGTTTAACAAAGACTTTGAAGAGGATAGGCTTCATAAGATGCCTTGTCCTGCTCAGAGCATCATCCCACGTGGGACAAAACCATGGTACAAGGAATTCTTGCAGCTGATTGGTTATAGCAACTTCCAGAGAGTGGAAGAATACTGTGAAAAGGTATGGTGCACAGATAAGAAGAGAAAAAAGCTTAAAATGTCCCCTTCCAAGTGGAAGTATGCCAACCCACAGGAAAAGAAGCTCCGTCCCAAAACTGAGCACTATCGCCTGCCGAGGCACGCGCTGGACTCCTGATGGGGTGAAATCTTCTACTGGCTTCTGAAAAATTTATATTTAGAAACTAAAAAAAAAGAGAGAAACCATATACTTTCTTTGTATTACTTAAAAAGAGTTTTCTGTAATATAGAAAGGACTATAGAGGTGATATCATAAATTGTTCTATATACTCATTTGACTGGTTAACCTCACATAAAATTAACTAATTTTTTTTTAAACCATGGATTGCTCAATGATTTCACATTCTGTTTGTCAAAAGATGACCATAATTGTAGCTTTGATTAGTTGGCTGCTCTTCCATGGCAATTATTATTTTACTCTTGAAATTAATGCAATATTGCTGAAAAATTAGATATTTTCCATAATCATGGCAAAAATAAATAAATGTTTTAATCTTTATGAATTTTGCCTTTCCGTCACAGTGTAAAATATATAGATTATCACATACTTTAACATTCTCAAGTGAACCATCTGTACTCTTTTAAGAATTAATGTCGTAGTGTTGTCTAAGCCATGAACTTTATGAAGCAGGTCTGTTGTAATTATTGTAAACTATGAAAGAAAAATTGTGGTCACTAAAAAAAAAAAAAAAAATTGTGGTCACTTTGAGGCTTGTGTCCTTCCTAAAACGTTCAATAATAAACCACATTCACAATAGTTCTGTTTCAGAATGAAAACACATTCTTTGAATTTCACTCCAGGGCAGAAAGAAGAAAGTTAACGTTAACATCTCAAAGACAGCAAAGAATGTCAAGACAGATGGAGTGACAGAAAACATTTTTGCTGCCCTCTTGTGGTAGAAAAGGTATATTCTCACATCTTTTTTTAATTCTATGGATTGTCCAGTAAAAATTTAGAACCAGTCTTTCAATAAACACATCTAGGTCATTTTCAGAAAAAAAAAAAAAAATTAACAAGTAAAAATGTGATTCTTATAAGATATTTATGAATAATTTATTACCTCACAAACCAAAAATGAAGGTATTAAAGCACTGAAGCCCTATTAAAACTTAAATTGTAAAGATTATTTAAAAAAATAATCTTCCCAGAAATCTAAAAGCTATTCCAGAAACATGTTTTATTTTTTAAAAAGTAAAATATTCTGCACTCAGATATCAATATTTCCTTTTAATTTTATATTAAATAGGAAAGTTGTTTCATGAGGTTCAATTAACTACCAAGATGTTTAGAGCATCTTTACTTGTTTCTTATAAATATTATCAGAGGTTTTTATATTTGAAAATGACTATTTCCTGAAGTTTTTTTATCTTATTTTATTTAGCTGTTAATTTTCTAAAGTATGAAATTCTGAGAGTTTTCATTTAACTAAAACTAAATGCAAGTGAATTACACATAAATAATTATGAATATTTATTTAAATTTAAGTTTGAATGACATTATTCTCGGTTTTCAAAATTAGCTTATAGGCTATAGTTGATAATATGATGGTTTGCAACTTCATTCAAGAATTAGTAAATTTAAGAAAGTTTGGAAAGTTCGTTAAATAAGTTGCCAAGCTCCAAAAGTCCTAAAGGAAACAAATATGTTAGAAATTAACATTCTCTGAAGTGCACAGTTGTTATTTACCTAGAAATCCACTGGAGGTCATTACTGTCCATTTCAGTATTAACGGAAAGCTGTATGTGTTTCAATAAAGGCCTACCGAGTGTGGAGATAGAGAACCATAACCCCAGATCAGAGGGTCCTTAGCAAAGTTTGTGTCTGCAGGACTCAAAGCACCATTGAAAATATTGTTCTATTAACACAAGAGAAGGGAAAGTAGGATTTTCTCCTGTATTCAATTTTTTTTTTTTTAGAATAAGGCAGGTACAGTATATGTGACTATCACTTCCATCTCAATAACACACCCAAAAGCAGTTAATGAGAGCAGTGATGTTAACTGTAAGCTAAAATATTTTGTAGCTTGAGAAATAAAACTGAGGAAAATAACTTTTCTGTTATATAAATCTTAAGAATTAAATGATTCTACAAGCTGTTTCAACTAAAATGAGATGATTATTTTAATAAGGCCAAAAAACCTTTTAAAAATGCTAACTGATAGTCTGATAAATTTTGAGGACACAAGTTCACAATTTAGGGAGAGGACTAAATTTAATATATACTTATTTTTCCATCTTCTTACTTTCTGTCTCTCTCCCACCCTTTTTTCCCTCCTGTATTCTCCCCCATGCAGGTATCCTGTCTCTCTCTCTCACACACACGCACACACACACACTTTTAAGATACTGCCTTTTCAAAAGACAAACCAACAACCTATGCTGTCCTGTCCTTCTTGACAATCTGAAACATACCACAAAACATATTCAGCCTTTTGTTCTGTTTGGCATTAGAAATCAAATGTAGAATCTCCTTTGAGAAATGTGCAAACTTGGAAAATCACAGGTGAATTGGTCCTCTTTATGCCCCTTTTCTTGAACTCAGGAAGGACACATACTTAGTCACCTACCCTGGCCCCAGCACATTTTCCCCAGACATCATGCCCTCTGGGAACACACAGGTGAGAATCCTAAGGGACATCTCCACGTAAGTCAGTCTCCTGCTTCTTCAGATGTCCTCTGTGATGTTCTCCGGGAAGGGAGAGGACCTGTGAATAGAATGAGCTTTGGCATAAAATCATGTGCACCTCAGTTTTCAGTCCTGTGTCACCTGTTAAGCTAAAGATGGAGATTTGTTAGCTAGAAGGACTATAACTTGAATAGAATTTACTCTATGATTTGTGAGGTCTCTTACACATCTAGCCTTTTATATTGTTAATGTTTTCTTTTGTGTTTATTACTGAATATTTCAGTGCAAATTTATCAACTCGGAGAAACAGAGATTAAAAATAGAAGTAAACACTAATACGAGCTCTAGAAAAAAAAGGGAACAGAAAGTCTTTGCCTGCTAAGTAAGTGGCAATTCTATATACATATATATGTGTATATATATATTAGAGTCTTTTTTCCTTCCTAAAGTTAGTTAAATACTTAGGAGATTTTTATCGAGTATTTAATATTTACTATAGGGTATAGGGTTTTATAAATCCTCATAGTGATTATGAACATTTGTAAAATTTGTAAAATACAGTAAATCATTTTGGGTGCTTGTGTAAGCATGAATCAAACACAGCAGCTGTTGTCCTTAAAATGCATTGTCTTCAGCTTGACAGATACATTAAAATATTACAATTATTACCTAGCCTTGAATAGGTATTTGAGATCCCAGGAAAAATTGCCACAGTCATAATGACAGAAAGGAGTTGATGTTCTTTTTCTTACCGCAGAGAATCACGTTGAATTACTTCTTCAAAAGCAGTGCTCATTTTTCAGGCCAACAATTGTTGCATTTGAATCAGATATAAATAATTGATTTCCAATGAAAACTTTTGATTATAGTATGTTATTTAAGCTGGTATGTTTATTTTTCTTGGGAAGATAGCATTATCTTTTGGCTTTCATTATAAACTGAGTGTGTTCTGTTTGTGTTTAAATGGCTTAGTTATAAACTGGAGGACTGTACTAGGGTATTTTTGTCTCTATGACTTCCTTTTATTTGCTTGCCTGCATCCATAACAGCATGTGCCATATTGTTTCTGCTCACTGATGATAAGCTATGAGACTTATTACCACATGGTGGCAAGCTGCAAAGACCATTGACAATGGGTCTCTGACTGTCACATGGATCTGCCAATGTACACTGAATAATTTGTACCATTATGTATAATTTCTATTTAGTTCAACTTAGAGGATAAAGAAATAAATATTTGTGAAACCCTTAAGTGTTGTCTGAAGAGTGTTTTCTAAGTTCTTGTCTGTTGAACCCAAGTTTCATAATAATGTCAAGCCTGAATGTCAACATGCAATACTGGACGAGCATTAATTTTCAAGGATTTAGAATAGACTTTAGTTCACTTTCGTTTCAAATGTATAAGTCAACTTTCTAAGAAGGAGAGTGTTCATCTCATTGCCTTGGAGCAGTTGGATTTGTGCCTTCCACACTGTGTTTCTAGAACCAGTAGCCAGAAATTCCTTTCAAAGCTGCATCATCCAGGTGAGAGATTTAGAAAATGAATGCTTTTAAGATGATAACTGGTCGGATGTTTATGATTTTTGCAAGCCTCAACTTGTATCTAAATTGCTGTCTTTCCTAGCTCTGGGAGTTGGTGATAGACAGGGAAGCCTGGCGTGCTGCAGTCCATGGGGGTCACAAAGAGTTGTACATGACTGAGTATCTGAACTGAACTGCTAATTTTAATAAGAACTTGGGCTTCCCTTGTAGCTCAGTCGGTAAAGAATCTGCCTGCAGTACAGGAGACCCGGCTTTGATCCCTGGGTTGGGAAGATCCCCTGGAGAAGGAAATGGCAACCCACTCCAGTATCCTTGCCTGGAAAGTCTCATGGACACAGGAGCCTGGTGGGCTACAGTCCATGGAATCACAAAGAGCTGGGCATGACTGAGCAACTAACACTTACTTGCTTACTTACTTGGGGAGGTGATTTAATGATATTTAATGGTAAATGACTCCTCCTTTTGGGAGTTTTGTTTTTAAGGCCGAATTTATTGTATCAATAAGTAATTATTCCCAATGTATTAAAGGAAGAATTTGGCAATCTAGAACACTGTTTCTGGCAGCTTTGTGGTAAGAAAGTGCCATTAATGGTAACTGTTTATACATGTTTCACACTTGCATGTATGTATAATACAGGACCTACTTTTAATGTAGTATTTGATGAACCCATTGAAATGGATTTTTAGATACATATTTAGTCATTATTTGAGGGAAAGCAGGGAAACAATTGTGAGGATTAGAAATCTCGTACTTGTTATTCAAAGGGAACAGAAGTATGCACCCATCTTTTTATTCAAAAACTGTATGCCAGGCAGGGGATAGTTGCTTACTAATGCCATTAAGTTATGTAAATGAATAAAATTGAATTGCATTTGTTCTGAGAGTATGTTTTCATGGGAAATAGTCCAAATCTTCATTTTTCTCTGTGTACTAAGACCCTCAACAAGAGTGTAGCTTTAAAAATTTTTTTTCAAGTCTTTGGAATGTTGTGAAAAGTACTTCTAAATATGAATCTTGGGACTTCTGGTCAGGACGACATTAAAAAAGCCACACTTTGATTCAGAGGAGCTACAATGATGTAGCAATGATAACTGCTACATAAAAAGAAAGAAAATAGTAATTTAACAAAAAAAGAAAGAAATAGAAACATGCAAAAGGAGTCTATGAACTAATATTCCAAGACATTTCAAAATATCTGAAGCTAAGTGAAAAGTGACATCTGGAGAAAGTGATGAAAAGTGGCCTCTCAACTGGAACTGTTGGCTTAGAGCTATCTGGTTAGGGGATTCTTGGTGCCATAAAATAGGATTTGGGGAAAGGGGAAGACAAAATTATAAGTTCAACATTCAAGGAAAAAAGCAAAAGAGCTATTGACAAACAGGACGATCCCTCAGAGAGTATTCGATAAATTTAACCTATTTTGAAAGAATGGTTAAAGAGTTTCTTAATTTTACATGGCTTTTTAAAGTAGCTTAAAATAATTCAAATTTATCATGTGATTTCCATAAATCAGAAGTCCAGGCCAAAGTATTTCAGCTGGATTCTCTGCTTAGGATCTAAAAAGTTCAAAATCAGTGCATCAGCTGCCTGGGCTCTGGTAAAGAATCCACTTTCGAGTTCGTTCAGGCAAATAGGAGATTCTGTTCCTTGTGGTTCCAGGACTGCCCTGCCCCATGTTAATAGCAGTAGGCTACTGAGTCCTTGTCAGACTCAGACCCTCTCTGTCTTTCTCTTATGCTGCATTTTTCTGCCTCCGATTAGAGGAATATCTCTGTTTTAAGGGTTTATGTGATTAGATTGGGCCTACCCAGGTAAAGTTTGTAATTTTAGTTACATTACTAATGTTCTTTCGTCGTGTAACAACATATTTTCAGATTCTGAGGATTCAGTTCAGTTCAGTTCAGTCGCTCAGCCGTGTCTGACTCTTTGCGACCCCATGAATAACAGCACGCCAGGCCTCCCTGTCCATCACCAACTCTCAGAGTTCACTCAAACTCATGTCCATCGAGTTGGTGATGCCATGCAACCATCTCAT
>NW_011494832.1:7464040-7493449 GCF_000754665.1 Bison bison bison | reverse complement strand
GAATCAGGGTCTTTTCCAATGAGTCAACTCTTCACATGAGGTGGCCAAAGTATTAGAGTTTCAGCTTTAGCATCAGTCCTTCCAATGAACACCCAGGACTGATCTCCTTTAGGATGGACTGGTTGGACCTCCTTGCAGTCCAAGGGACTCTCAAGAGTCTTCTTCAACACTACAGTTCAAAAGCATCAATTCTTTGGCACTCAGCTTTCTTCACAGTCCAACTCTCACATCCATACATGACCACTGGAAAAACCATAGCCTTGACTAGACGGACCTTTGCCAGCAAAGTAATATCTCTGCTTTTTAATATGCTATCTAGGTTAGTCGTAACTTTTCTTCCAAGGAGTAAATATCTTTTAATTTCATGGCTGCAGTCACCATCTGCAGTGATTTTGGGGCCCCCAAAAATAAAGCCTGACACTGTTTCCACTCTTTCCCCATCTATTTGCCATGAAGTGATAGGACCAGATGCCATGATCTTAGTTTTCTGAATGTTGAGCTTTAAGCCAACTTTTACTCTCCTCTTTCACTTTCATCAATAGGCTTTTTAGTCCTCTTCACCCTCTGCCATAAGGGTGGTGTCATCTGCATATCTGAGGTTACTGATATTTCTCCTGGCTATCTTGATTCCACCTTGTGCTTCTTCCAGCCCAGTGTTTCTCATGATGTGCTCTGCATATAAGTTAAATAAGCAGGGTGACAATATACAGCCTTGACATATCCTTTTCCTATTTGGAACTAGTCTGTTCCATGTCCAGTTCTAACTGTTGCTTCCTGACCTGCAAATAGGTTTCTCAAGAGGCAGGTCAGATGGCCTGGTATCCCCATCTCTTTCAGAATTTTCCACAGTTTATTGTGATCCACACAGTCAAAGGCTTTGGCATAGTCAATAAAGCAGAAATCAATGTTTTTCTGGAACTCTCTTGCTTTTTTGATGATTCAGTGGATGTTGGCAATTTGATCTCTGATTCCTCTGTCTTTTCTAAAACCAGCTTGAACATCTGGAAGTTCACGGTTCACATATTGCTGAAGCCTGGCTTGGAGAATTTTGAGCATTACTTTACTAGCGTGTGAGATGAGTACAATTGTGCAGTAGTTTGAGCATTCTTTGGCATTGCCTTTCTTTGGGATTGGAATGAAAGCTGACATTTTCCAGTCCTGTGGCCACTGCAGAGTTTTCCAAATTTGCTGGCATATTGAGTTCAACACTTTCACAGCATCATCTTTCAGAATTTGAAATAGCTCAACTGTAATTCCATCACCTCACTAGCTTTGTTCGTAGTGATGCTTTCTAAGGCCCACTTGACTTCACATTCCAGGATGTCTGGCTCTAGGTGAGTGATCACACCATCGTGATTATCTTGCTAGTGAAGCTCTTTTTTGTACAGTTCTGTGTATTCTTGTCACCTCTTCTTAATGTCTTCTGCTTCTGTTACATCCATACCATTTCTGTGCTTTATTGAGGCCATCTTTGCATGAAATGTTCTCTTGGTATCTCTAATTTTCTTGAGGATATCTCTAGCCTTTCCCATTCTGTTGTTTTTCCTCTGTTTCTTTGCATTGATAGCTGGGGAAGGCTTTCTTATCTCTCCTTGCTATTCTTTGGAACTCTGCATTCAGATGCTTATATCTCTAATTTTCTCCTTTACATTTTGCTTCTCTTCTTTTCACAGCTATTTGTAGGGTGTGGGTTTATTTCAAGGACCATGTAAGCCCTCTTGTCTCCAAAGATTCATATTCTTCTCAAAGGCAATATACATTTACCCCATCTCAAGGTCTTCTAATGCCTTATCCTGTTATAGCTTCAGCTCAGAACTCCTCAGTCTTCTCAACTGCTTCTAAATCAGGTATGAATAAGGCTCTTAGTGTATAATCATTTACCCTTTGGGACACAATTCCTATCCATCTGTGGTCCTGTGAAACTAAAGGAACAAATTTTATGTTTCCAGCATATAATGATGGGTCAGGCATAGGGTAATACTCTACAGATATTCTGGATTAAACAAGGAGAAAATGGCAGACAAAAATGAAGTCACCAGTCCAAAGCAGTTTGAATATTCGGCTGGGAAACCTCCATTAGGTTTCAAGGCCGGGGAATATTCTTTGTGGCTCTTGGCTTTGCCCTCTGAATCTCCATCTTACCATGTATGTGCTCTATCCCATTCTCTGGAGTCTTTTTTTTTTAAATACCAAAATCAAAGACATAGCTTTTCCTAGAAAACACTAATATGAAGTGCACAGATAATAACCTCCTTGAATTTTATAGAAAAAAAATTTTTTTTTTCTGTTAGTGCCAAGATGATGTCTAATTGATAGATGACATTGAATGAGTTAAGGCTGTATATAATATTCTACCAGTGCAGTGAGAATGCTAAACTGACAATTATATTTCCTAAAAGGCTTATGGAAAAGTCAAGTGAAGATAGAATTTTAGGGAAAATAATAATAACAAATATTTTATATTCATAAATTGTTATGTTAATAATAAATATTTTCCAAGCATAATCTCATTTAACAGTGAAAAATAAAATAAAACCTCTTTGAACCAGGTATCTTTAATTACAGATGAGAAAGCAGAAATAATCTGTAGATGTTACAAACAAGAAAATAAATTAAACAGTATTCATGTGAAAGCCAAAGAAATGGGACTCTGGGACCACCTGATGATGTGTGAAGGCTTCTTTCTATAATGATTCTATAAATATCTCTTCACCTTTTTAATAGCTTTTAGTTCAAGCCTCCACTTTTTTTTCTCCTGAATTTTTATCATCGTCCTACCTTCTGGTCTCCCTGCTTGTTTCCACCTTCTCATGCATTCTTTACCCAGCAGCCAAAGTCATCTTTCTGAAACACGATTGGATCCTGTCCCACTTCTACTTCAGTGATTTCTGTGTGGCTGATATAAAGCTCCAATCCCTTAACTTGACTTTGCATGCTTTTTGAGTTAACTTTGTCCAGTCTTCATGCCCTCCTATTCTTTTTATCTACTTGCTATATTTATTTCTATTTATCCTAGTTCACTAACTATTACCTGGGGTCTTACCTCTTCTAGAATTTCCTGGAATGCTTTCTGCACACTCACTTTCCTAATCCCCCACAGGTAACATAACTTAGGCAATACAACTGTGTAACTGCATAGTTCTCTGTAGTCTGTCTTCTGTAGAAAACTCAGATTCTTTAGTATGAGGCCAGACTCATTTCTCTTTAAACTTTTTATTTTCTGAGCTTTATTGATATATAGTTTTGTAAAATAAGCTGTACATATTTAAAATGTATAGTTTGGTGACCTTCTATACAAGTATACATCTGTGAAACCACCACCATCAAAATAATGAATATATCCATTCCACCCCAATGTTTCCTGATGCTCCTTTTTAATTTAACTCTCTCCCTTTTTTGACCCCTGCCAAGGCAACCACTCACTCATCTGTTTTCTAATGTGGTAGAAGAATTTGCATTTTCTAGAACTGTATATCAGAGAAGGCAATGGCACCCCACTCCAGTACTCTTGCCTGGAAAATCCCATGGACGGAGGAGCCTGGTGGGCTGCAGTCCATGCGGTCGCTAGGAGTCAGACACGACTGAGCGACTTCACTTTCACTTTTCACTTTCATGCATTGGAGAAGGAAATGGCAACTCACTCCAGTATTCTTGCCTGGAGAATTCCAGGGACTGGGGAGCCTGGTGGGCTGCCATCTCTGGGGTCGCACAGAATCGGACACGACTGAAGCGACTTAGCAGCAGCAGCAGCAGCAGCAGAACTATATATAAGTGGAAACATACAGTATGTCCTCTATTTATCTTGCTTCTTTTACTCAGCATATTTTTAGATTCTTCCAGTTTGGTAAGTGTATCAGTAATTTGTTTTACTTTATTACTGAGTAATATTCCACTACAATGGTTATACAAAAATTTGATGTACATTTTGGTTGTTTCAGTTTTTGTCTCTTACAAATAAAAGTCTTTTGAACATTCATGTACAACTCTTTGTATGGACATAAGCTTTTATTTCTCTTGGTATTTAGGTGTGGAAATTCTATATAATGTAGTTGGTATATGTTTAGCTTTTAAAGAAACCACCAAATTACTTTCCAAAATAATTTTACATTTTTATATTGACAATATAAGAAGTATCTGAGAATTACAATTATTTTGGAAAACAACACTGGAAATTATCAGTTTTCTGAATTGTAGTCATTCTATCAGGTATGCAGTTGTATCTCACTGTGGTTTTTATTGTTTCCTCAGTGACTAATGATGTTGAAGCACCTTTTAATGTGCTTATATTTTATTCCTATATCTTCTTTGAGGACATGACTATTCAAATAATTTGCCCATTTTTATTGAGTTATTTGACTTCTCATTTTTAAGTTGTAAGAGTTCTTTATATTTTTTAGATATAAGATCTTTGTCAGGTATAAATTTTGTATATATTTCTCTCAGTTTGGGGGCATTTTCATTCATTATCTTATGAGCAGCAGATGGTTTTTATTAAGTTCAATTTATTGACATTCCAAGTTTTTTGCATTAAATTTAGGAAATTTTTGCCACCCACTCCAGTGTTCTTGCCTGGAGAATCCCAGGAACGGCGGAGCCTGGTGGGCTGCCGTCTATGGGGTCGCACAGAGTCGGACACGACTGAAGCGACTTAGCAGCAGTAGCAGCAGCAGCCAAGCACAAGGTCACTAAGATTTTTTTCAACTGTTTTCATTCACAAATTTTATAGCTTTAGCAATGTCGTTGATTTACAATATTCTGTTAGTTTCAGGTGTACAGAGTAGTAATTAAATATTTTTGCAAATTATATTCTATTACGGAGAAGGCAATGGCAACCCACTCCAGTACTCTTGCCTGGAGAATCCCATGGGCGGAGGGGCCTGGTGGGCTGCAGTCCATGGGGTCGCTACACAGAGTCGGACACGACTGAAGCAACTTAGCAGCAGCAGCAGCATAGGTTGCTACAAGATAATGGGCATAATTCCCTGTGTTTTACAGTAAAACTTTATTGCATTTGTATTTTGTTTGGGGGGATTTTTTTAAAAAGTATTTATTTATTTGGCCATGTTAGGTCTCAGTTGCAGCTCGTGGGATCTTCCTTACAGCACATGGGCTCTTTGTTGCCACACACGAGATCTTCCTTGCATCATGAGAGATATTCCTTGCATCACGCATGGTCTTCCTTGCGTCACACGGGATCTTCCTTGCTTCAAGCGGGATCTCACTTGAATTATGCACGATCTTTGTTGTGTCTTGATGACTGTTTCCTTGTGGTGCATGTGGGCTTTGTAGTTGTGTCAATTGGGCTTAGTTGCCCCACTTCATGTAGGATCTTAGCTCCCTGACTAGGGATGAAACACGCATCCCATGCACTGGAAGGCAAATTCTTAACCACTAGACCACCAGGGAAGTCCCTCTATTTGGTATACAGTAGTTTGTACCTGTTAAACACATACCTCTAATTTGTTCCTCCCCCTCTTCCTCTCCCTTTGGTAATGGCAAGTTTGTTTTCCATGTCTGGGAGACTGTTTCTGCTTTGCATATACATTTATTTAGAATCCACATATGTGATATCACAGTATTGTTGTTTTCTGTCTGACTTATTTCCCTAAGCATAATGTTCTGTAGGCCCAACCACATGGCTGCAAATAGCAGTATTTCATTTATTTATGACTGAGTAACATTCTATTGTATAAGTGCCAAATCTTAATCCAGTCATCTGTTGATGGGCACTTGGGTTGCTTACATGTCTTGGCTATTATAAACAGTACTGCTATGAACATTGAGGTGCATGTATCTTTTCAAATTAGTGTTTTCATTTTTTCCATATACATGTCCAGGAGTGGAATTGCTGGAAAATATGGTAGCTCCATTTCTAGTTTTTAAAGGTACCTCCATACTGTTTTCCATAGTGACTGCACCAGTTCACATTCCCAACAGCATATGCAGTTTCCCTTTTCTCCACAACTTCTCTGACATTTGCTATTTGCAGGCTTTTTGTTGATAAACCATTCTGACTTGTGTGAGGTGATGCTTCACTGTGGTTTTGATTTTCATTTCTCTAATAAATTAGTGATGTTGAGCATCTTTTCATGGTCTTTGCTAAAGTGGTCTTTTGATAAAGTCAGTTAGCTATAAAATCTTTAGTTTGATTGAATCAGGTTAACCTACCAGACTTAATGGTATACTCCTGTTCCCAAATGTATAACATTCCATATATACGAAAGTCCTTTAAGTCTTAAAAAATGCTGTCAAATAAAGAATGATTTATCAAGCCACCCTCATTACAAATGCCAGTAACTCTTATAGAACTGAGTAGACTAAGTAGAATTAACATCAGCTATATCAGGTAGATCAGTCAGCCATCTAGAGTCATCCAAAATATTAAAATGACATTTTTGATGGAGTGAGGGTGGTAGCAGGAAGTGAAGGGAGAAAAGGAATGAGCTATTTGGCTTTTTAGAAAGGAACACTCTAAGGAAAAGTTCAGGCCTTGATTGAAAAATTAGAGTAACAAAGGAGAAATGTGCACCCTAAGGAGTAAGAAAGATGAAAATAGGAGATAAAATGACTTTTTATATAATTCTCCCTGTATTTGTTTGGTTCCTTATTCAGGAAAAGGTATAAACGTTAACGCTTTCTACAATCTCCTTCAAAATTATTGTCCACGGTTGTGCACAGTTCCTGAGCTTCCAAAAACCAGTGGTTCTTCCTCCTCTTTTCTGCTTTATGTGACCTTAAATCTCAGAAAGCAGGGTTGAGGCTAGTTAGTAACTCAGGTGAAGTCTTTCAGGAACATATTGATTTAAAAGATTCTTGTGACTTTCAAAGTAATTCAATAATTATTTTCAACAGTATTTCCTTAGGGATAGTACATATTTTGAGTAACCAAACTAGTATGCCAAAAAATGCAACTTATATCTTTGGGCAGAACTTTCTATGTTACATCATCATAAAAAGTCATTTAATTCCTCAAAGATATAACTGTATGCAAAATAATCTTAATACTAGTATATTCTATTGGAAAATAACCTTCTAAAATTTTCAATGTATATTTGGTTGTCGTGTTTGTTATTAATCAGATCATTATAATATGTAGAATAATGTGTCAAATATAAGCTAGTTTCTAAAATTTGTCCATAAATGAGCATTTACTGTAACACTTTTACTCTATCAGGAGTGATATTGCAGATATATTCTTGGTAACAAACTGAAAATTAGCTTGGAATTTATTTTTAAATGTGAGAATGTCTCATTTCTGCAACTAATTAATTCTCTTTAGTGAGTACACACATTAAAACACTGTGAATTTATTTATTCCGGTTTGTCATATCTGTATGTAGCCTAGCAGTCAGAGCATTTCTAAACAGGATATCTTAAAACTGCATTCATTTTATGATACAGGAAAAAAATACTACAGAATGTTTTCAGAGGATTCATAAATGAAAGACTGAGGCACTTTCCTGAGGAGATCACTATTTTATGTGCTACGTTGATCTGTCCATCATCTACTTTGTTTGAGGCATGTGGTTGATATTGTATTTGGTACAGTGCAAAGCTGACTCTGCATTATGTTAAAAATTATCTTTGCACCCAGGGACTGCCCCCAATTCAGATGTTATTATCAATTTCCTTCCCTTGTCATTCTCTTTTCAGTCCTTGATAGATAGGTTTATAGATACATTTTATACTTGAAGGAACCTTTCCAAACAGCCTCACTAAATCTTTTATTGAAGTGAAGTGAAGTCACTCAGTCATGTCCAACTCTGCGACCTCATGGACTGTAGCCTGCCAGGCTTCTCTGCCCATGACATTCTCCAGGCCAGAATACTGGAATGGGTAGCCAGTCATTCCCTTCTCAAGGGGATCTTCCCAACCCAGGGATTGAACCGAGGTCTCTGGCATTGCAGGCAGATTCTTTACCAGGGATTCTGAGCCACCAGGGAAGCCCAAGAATACTGGAGTGGGGAGCCTATTCCTTCTCCAGGGGATGTTCCCAACCCAGGAGTTGAACTGAGGTCGCCTGCATTGCAGGTGGATTCTTTACCAGCTGAGCTACCAGGGAAGCTTATTACCCTCCTAAAAATCTCTCCAAGGACTCTATTATTTGTACAGAATGAAGCCAGAACTCCTTAGCCTGACATCCAAGGCAACTGAATTGTCTTGTGAGTTTTATGCTATATAACAAGTGAGAAAACTTACCAAATACATGGAGCCAATATTTTTACCTTGCTGTACTCAACTCCTGGTACTTTATAAAATAGATCTGTACTCCAGTTACAACTTGGATATGCAGAAAACACTGGTTTCTTTATTGTCTCTATCAAACCCATGTGCTTTTCACAAGCTCTGAGAATCCAGGTATCAGAAAAAAAATAAAGACACACTTGAGCACTTTTTATTACCATTTGGTCTGATGAAATGACTGTGACAGACCTGTAGGTAGGCCACAGTCCTTCTTGGACACTAATTCTCAGTCTCTCAGGCAGCTACCTCCCACTCAGGGTCTCTCAGGCAGAAGTGGTGCAAGGCTGTGTGGGAAGGAAGACATGTGATCTTGTGTCACTGTGAATGTACATGTCTTCATATCCAAGCCGTGCCTAAGAATGTCCTTGGGCTCCTAGAGTCTTCAGTAGAATTATGATGCTATTAAAATAACTCATTTTTTCCCAAAACCTTGATGATTCAACCTCCCCTCCCAAATTCCCTGGAGCTGAATTACACTGGAATCTGGTTCTGTCCCTCAAAAAGTGCTTAGCCCACATCGTCCACCTCGGTACCACTTTACCTTTTCTAGGGAGTTAGCTGGATGCCACTCTCGACTCTCTTTCACTTCTTTCCTCTTTTGGTAGTTTTATTCAACTCCATGTGTTCAGTGGAGACTCCTGTGTAGTTTGTGAGCCGATGTCTAGGCATTGTTTACCTGATCTCTCACTGCGTCACCAGGTTTCTTGGTGAGACTTAGTCCCAGGTTAGTATATGGACCATTTATATTGTAGGATCCCCTAACTCTTCCAGGTGGGATGTGGGATATTTTACCCACAGTGACCTCTTCTCGTTATCCACTTTTGTATGCTCTGGCATTTTAAAGGAACTGAAAGGGAAAAGGTGTCAAGATCTGACATTTTACCTCACTTACAAGTTATTGAGGTACTCTGTTATTGTTTCATAGATGCTGTCACAAGACACAAGATCCCTAGATAAGGGACAAAGGACTTACTACTCATAACACAGAGTAGCATGAGAATGGTGTCAGCACTGTTTTCTCCTGTCCCCCAAGTTCCATGGAGGTGACACAGTGGCCTTTAGGTAAATACTGAATCCACTCTGGGTTTGATTCACTGCTGAAATGACTGATTTGGGGAAATCTGTTGTTTTTTATATTAAGTTTTGTCTTTGTTCTGCAGGGATACGTTGCATCCTCCCTATGGTTGCTTGCTGCCAATCCAACCCTGAGAAATGATCTAGGTAAGAAAAGTCAAGGCTTTGAATTCTTGCCACACTCAGCAGGAACATGCAGGAGGTCTTATGTCCCTTGGCAGAGTGCCTTTCCCAACAGGTTCTTATATGTTATTCATGCTTAGCCTTTCCAACCTCTCACTCCCATCCACACTCCTCTAGACCAGGATGGATGAGTTTTGGTTTTTGCCCTGCATAACATCCTCCTTCTTTCTCATCAGTGCCTGATGCTAGGCCATTGTAGCGCATGGAAGTAGCTCTCCTACACTATGGAAGAAGTGTAGGATGTCATACAGATGTCCCTTCCCATCTAGCACTTCAGTAGGAGCTGAGTCAGTTAAGGTCCTCTGGGAAACAGACACCAGGATGGAATTAGAATTGCAAGGGAATCTTTGAAGGCAGTGCTTTTGAAAAATAAAAGTGAGAGAAAGGAGAAGGAGCCAGGTAAATATTTTAAGAGTATGACATAGGTCTGCCACTTATGGGAAGAGTTAGGGGAAAGAAGGAATATTTGGAAGGAAGAATCTCTGAATGTGATGTACCTATGAGGAAGTTGTAGGCGACCCAATGCGGAGTTCTCTTTCAGGAAGGGATGACCAGTTCTGAGTTTCCCTGCTACACTCAGTTATCAAATTGCCCTGGGACCGGACATTAGCTAGAGGCCATCAGTTGACTGTACCCTTTGCATCTGGTTCTCACTCAGAGGATTCTGAGCAGTGTACTTTCTTGGCTGCCACAGGGAACAAAGGAATTACCCATCTCATTTCTTTATATTGTTTGTTGTTTTAAAGGCTGTCATCAAGCTAAAGAGCACAAGTTACCCTCCTTGTCTGCCTTGGAGCCATAATTGGCTTGTACTGGGAGATGGAAGATTGAAATAGCGGAAAGTAAAACATATATTTTAATTTTTAAAAAATTCCAATTGCAGCTATTCTTTTATGTCGTAAGATGTTGAAACTTGCCTTTTTCAGAGCTGTTTTAAAGACATGTATTCTCCATAAAACTCTCTCAGAATTAGCCTAAATAGTAAGTGTACATTAACATTTAGGGTATGAATAATCAAAATAAATGCTTAATGATATGCCTAAAGCCCACTTATTTTTATTTCATGTTGAGGACCTCCCTACCTTCATGAAGGAAGCTCTCATGAAGTCAATATCCTGCAAGTTCAGATATGCCTCAGTTTATGAACAGATCCTCACAGAAGTAGGAATTTTGTTAGCACTCTCTGTCCCAGTTTCTTAAAATCAGGTCAATTCCCCCATACGGGATCTGTGGCCCAGATGCAGCCTATACACCATGTTATATGTGTGTGTGTGTGTGTGTGTGTGTAAATATATATGTGTGTGTGTATATATATATTCATTTAATTCATATGTAGAGTCCATAAAAATTATAGAATTCATATTTCATAGCTCTTACATACATATACATTTTATTCTTAGCAAAACAGTGGGAATACTGCACCAAAAACTCATGTGTGTTTTTCTTAAATGAACCAAAGCAAAATTGCTTTCTAAACATATGTATAAACATATATATGTATGAAATATACAAAGTCAAAATTTTAATATGATTTGAATCTTCTGACTGTATACACACATTGCTGAGAGGTTTTATCATAAATAAATGTTGAATTTTGTCAGATGCTTTTTCTGCATCTATTGAGCTGATCATAAGACTTTTATTCTTCATTTTGTTAGTGTGGTGTATTGCACTGGCTGGTTTGCAAATGTTAGACCTTCCTTGTATTCCCAAAATAAATTCCATTTGATTATGATGTATGATCCTTTTAAAATGATGACTGAATTCAGTTTTCTCATATTTTGTTGGAAGATTCTTGAATCTATGTTTATCAGAAATTTTTTGGCCTGTGATTTTCTTTTCTTATGTTCTTTTCTAATTTTGTTATCACAGTAAAACAGGCCTCATAAATTGAATTTGAAAGAGTTCCTACTAATTTTTGGAATATTTTGAGAAAGATTGCTATTAATTCTGTTTGGTAGAATTCAGTAGTGAAGTCTTCTGGTCTTGAATTTTGTTGGAATTTTTTTTTTAAAGTATCGTTGATTTATAGTATTGTGTTGATTTCAGGTATAGAGCAGAGTGATTTGGGGACATATATATATATATAATATATATTATATATATATCTTCTTCCTTTTGATTCTCTTCCATTATAGGTTATTTCAAAATATTGAATATGTCAGTATTTCCCTCACAACAGTAAATCCTTGTTGTTTATGTGTTGTAGATATGGTAGTGTGTGTCTCTTAATCTCATATTCCTAAAATATCCCTCCTTCCTTCCCTCTTGTTTTCTATGTCTGTGAGTCTATTTCTGTTTTGTTAATATGTTCATTTTACTTTTTTTTTAATTCCAAATATAAATGTTATCATATAATTTTTATCTTTCTCTTCTGACTTCACTTATCTCTATGTCCATTCATGTTACTATAAATGGCATTATTTCATTCTATGACTGAGTAATATCCGTCAGTGGCTTTCCTGGTGGCTCAGTGGTAAAGAATCCATCTGCATTGCAGGAGACGCAAGAGACATGGGTTTAATCCCTGGTTTGGAAAGATCCCTGGAGTAGGAAAGGCCAACTCACTCTAGTATTCTTGCCTGTTTAAGATTCCATGGACAAAGGAGCCTTGCAGCCTACAGTCCATTGAACTGCAGAGTCAGACTTGACTGAGTGTCCACACACACACTCACACACACACACACACAATATTTCATTGTGTGTGTGTGCATATACACATATCACATCTTACTTATCAATCCACTTTTTGATTACTGATTGAGACTCCTACTAGTAATCAGCCTGTTCATATTTTCTATTTCATCATGATTCAGTCTTTGTAGGTTATACGTTTCTAGAAATTTATCCATTTTTTCTAAGTTGTCCAATTTGTTGGTGTATATTTATTCATAATAGTGTCTTAATGATCTTTTGTATCAGTTGTAATATCATGTGTTTAATTTCTGATTTTGTTTATTTGAATCATCTCTTTTTCTTGGTGAGTCTAGATTAACATTTGTCAATTTTCTGTAATTTTTTCACAGAACTAGCTCTTACTTTATTGATCTTTTCTGTAGTCTTTTTACTTTCTGTTTCATTTATTTCTGCTGCAATTGTTATTCCTTTCCTTCTACTTTGTGCATTGTTCTTTTTCTAGTTCCTTGAGATGTAAAGTTTGCTGGAGACCTGTTTCTTGAGGTAGGCATTTATTGCTATGAACTTGTGTTGTAAAACTGCTTTTGCTGTATCCCACAAATTTTCGTGTATTTCCATTTTTGTTTGTCTCAAAGTATTTTTTATTTCTCTTAGGTTTCTTCTTTGACCCACTGGTTGTTCAGTAACATTTTGGTTAATCTCCTTACATTTGTGAATTTTCCAGTTTTCTTTGCATAATTAATTTCTAGTTTCATGCCATGATGATCAGAAAAGACACTTGCTATGATTTCAGTTCTCTTAAATTTATTGACTTGTTCTGTGGCCTAAAATAATTTATCCTGGAAAATATTCCATTTGCAATTGAGAATAATTTGTTTTCTGTTGCTTTGGGGTAGAAGAGTGTATACATGTTATGTACATTTGTCTAACATGTCATTTAAGGTCAATGATTTTATTTATTGATTTTCTGTCTGGATAATATATCCATTGTATAAGTGGGATAATAAAATCTACTACTAATTATTACATTGCCATCTATTTTTCCCTTTAGGTCTGTTAATATTTGGTTTATATATTTAGGTGCTCCTATATTGGATACCTAAATATTTACAAATGTTATATCCTCTTGTTGAAGTGACTCCTTTATATCTGTGTAACACCCATATTTATCTTTTATTATGGTCTTGTTTTAAAGTCAATCTTGTCTGATATAATTCTAGCTACTCTAGCTTTCTTTTGGGTTCCTTTTGAATGCAATCCCTTCGCTTTCAGTCTGTGTCTCCTTATTTCTACAGTGAGTCTCTTGTAGGCAGCATAGACATGGGTCTTATTTTTTTTTTTAATCTCTTTAGCCATTCTATGTGTTTTGATTATAGAATTTCGTTTGATGAGATTTAAAGTAATCATTGATAACTATGTACTTATTACCATTTTGTTAATTGTTTACTGGCTATTTTTGTAGTTCCTCTCTTTTGCGCTCTTCCTTTGTGGTTTATTGAGTTTCTTTATTTTTAATAATTGTATTAATTTATTTTTATTTTTGGCTGTGCCATGTCTTCAGTGCTGTGTAGCCTTTTCTCTAGTCACAGAATACAGAGGCTACTCTTTTTTTGCAGTGCATGAGCTCCTCATTGCAATGGCTTCTCTTACTGCAGAGCACAGGCTCTAGGGTGTGCGGGCTTTAGTAGTTGTGGTGCATAGGCTCAATAGTTGTGGTTCCCCAGCTCTACAGCACAGGCTTAATAGTTATGGTGCGTGGGCTTGGTTGTTCTGCAGCATGTGGGTTCTAACTGGACCAGAGATCAAACCCATGTGTCCTTCATTAGCAGGCAGATCCTTTACCACTGAGCCATCAGGGAAACCCTGCTGGCTTTCTTTAGTAATACACTTCTTTCTTGTCATCTTTTGTGTATTTACTGTAGGTTTTTGGTTTGTAGTTATCATGAGGCTTACATATAATACCTTATATCTATAATAGTCTATTTTGAGTTAACAGCAAATTGAATTTGATCCCATTTTATATCTTAACATCTTTGATGTTCGTTTTACATGTGCCTGCCTTAACTATTTATTGTAATCATAGTTACTTCTACCACTTTTGCCTTTGATCTTTATATTGGCTTTATGCATACTTAATCTACTACTTTTACTATAGATTCACCTTTCCAGTGAGATTTATTGTTTCTTATGTTTCCTAGTTAGCAATTAGTGCCCTTTCTTTTCGTTAAAGAAGTCCTTTTACATTTCTTGTAAGGCAGATTTAGTGGTGATCAGCTCCTTTAGATTTACTTTTCTGGGAAAACTATCTCTTCAATTCTGAATGATAAGTTTGCCAGGTGGAGTATTATTGGATAGAATTTTTTTTTAGCATTCTGAATATTTTGTATCATTCTTTTCTGGCCTACAAAGTCTGATGAAAAATCTAATAATCTTATGGGGTTTCTGTTGTACATAACACGTTGTTTCTCTCTCTCACGCCCTCCCTTTCTCTCTCTCCCCCACCCCCAACTCTCTCTCTCTGTTTCCCCCTCTGAATCTTTTTTTTTACTTTCAGTCATACCAAAAATTCTTTTGCTTATGGTAAAATGCTAGTTTTCTGTATAGCCAGTGTAGAATAATCATTCAGAACACTATGGCATAAATTTATATTTGAAAATACTAAGTGTAAGAAAGTTAAAAAGGAATGATCTATCTCAGGGACAAAAGGGTGATGATTTGTAGCCTTTAGCAAATGGAGTCAGCCTGAATCAACTACTCTTAAGAATAATCAGACAAAAATGTTTCTCAAAAATGGTTGTCCTCTGAAAAGGGAAAAGTGATTCCTTTTGTGAGTTAGTAGTCATTGAAATGGAGAGAAAATCTAGGGAATAAGGTCATAGGCAAGAGACGGTTAGAGGACCAGCTCTAGAGTCCAAGGACATAAAAGGGACTCAGAAAATTCTGAGTTCTTCTGGTCCCTTACACCTTGAAGTTTATGTCTTTCTCCAGTTCCCTGTGTGTCCATATCCCTGGACTGCTGCTCTACTTCCTATAGCCTAATTTCTGCTCATTTATCATGCCTCATGCTTCCGCTAGTTACTGGAACTTTCTTACCTGGTGTAGACATCTGAGGTCCATTTTATCCCACTGTTAGACCCTTTACCCTTTGGCCCTTATAATCTATCAGGATTCACCCTTTAAGAAAAAAATCTTATTATGCTACTGAACACACTGCTTTACTTTTGGGGAGGCTTTTTTCTCTTTCTAAAAACTTTTTGTTTTGTACTGGGGTATAGCCAATTAGCAATGCTGTGATAATTTCAGGTGAACTGTGAAGGGACTCAGCCATACATATACATGATCCATTCTCCCCAAAACTCTGCTCATAACGTTGAGCAGGGTTCCCTGCGCTATACAGTAGGTCTTGTTGGTTGTGCGTTTTAAAAATAGCAACATTGAAACATGTATATTATCGTACGTGAAATGAATCACCAGTCCAGGTTCGATGCACAATTCAGAGTGCTCGAGACTGGTACACTGGGATGACCCAGAGGGATGGAATGGGGAGGGAGGTGAGAGGGGGGTTCAGGATGGGGAACACATGTACACCCGTGGCAGATTCATGTCAATGTATGGCAAAACCAATACAATATTGTAAAGTAATTAGCCTCTAATTAAAATAAATAAAGTTATATTAAAAACAAACAAAAAATAGCAACACTGCCTTACTTTTTAATTGGACAACAGCCACAGTGTTGAACTCTCTTATAGTTGTATCCTACTAGTACAGATGATCTGGAGCTTTATGTAACCAGTTGCATTATCTGCCTGCCCTCATGGTGGCGAAGTCTTTGCTCGAGTAAACAGGTCTCCTTTTGGCTTGCTACTCTTTCCTACTGGTTCCATTATGCCAACCTCATGGGTTATCTCACATCTATGTAAACCTTCCCAAGACTTAAAAATAGACGGAATTTTGAGAGAGAAATGATGCACGAAAAAGATAGCAAAATGCAAAGGACAAAATTAATTCAAGAAACTGCAAATAACTCATTGTAACCATTGTAGCTAGCATGGTTTATGGAGAGTTTACTTAGCAAAGCAGGTATGGAAGCGATAGAAACTAAAGTGTTACCTGTGACTAGGGAAAGTTGCCAGTGCTAGAGACTGCTGATGATCCACACTTACCATTCTCTTTCTTCCTCTTTATAATACAATCCTTTCTGTTATAACTGAACACATAGCCACCAACCTAAACTCTCTTGCAGCTAGGTAGAAACATGTGACTACACTCAAACCAAATGAATTGTATCTGCAATTAGTGGCGAAAATCCCTTACAAATGAAGTGTTTGTCCTTTCTCTTTTCTTTTTGTGCTGGCAAAAAATAGCGAACTTTGGATCTGCTACCTTAGAATTCATGTCTAGAAGAACAGGGGCACCCCATCAGTCCTGGATCTTTGAGTTTTTATGTAAGTAAGAATAAACTTTTATGTAGGTCTCTGCTTTGAGGTTTTATTTTTATACCTACCCATGTCCTTATTAACAAAAAGCTTTTGAAGACTTTGGAGTGAATTGTGAATAAAAAAAAAAAACTTAATATTGCTATGCCAAAAATAATAACACCAGTCAAATGAAGGTTATAATGAAACACAGTCAAGCCCTAACTTACACTGATGCCAGGATGACTCTCCCAGTTTTAGTTGCAATGCTCTTACTGGCCAATGTCATAGGAACATAAATCAGAGATATCTCTTCCTCTTTTTCACTGAAATGGATTGATAGTATCTTAATTGGCTTAGGAATGGTAACGTTGCCTTTCAGTGTCAGTGTTCAGTGATAGGGCAAGTAGACAGCCATGTTTTTGAAATTATATTTGGCCTGAAACAGAGCAACTCTTTTATATTCCCACCAGAGCAATTTAGCTCTTCTTCTAAGCATTTTAATTCAAACATTGCTAATGTTCGTATGATCTCCAGTAGAGGGAGAAGAGTCTTCTAACATTTTAATCTTTTGTCCAGGTGAACTGTTTCTTCCAGAGTTGTGAGCAAGTGTCAGAAAATTATACAAAGGAATTCAATTTTCCTAGGAGCTTTGGTAACTGAGATCTTGTTCCTAGCAAAGGAGGTTGCGTGAACAGTGCTGTCAGAATGATTACACTAAAAATGGACAAAGCCCTGTACAAGCATTATCTCCTCTTATGTTGCCAGCATTCCTAAGAGGAAAGACTCTACTGCCATTTTACAGATGTAGACTCTGGTGTAGCAAGCTTCAGGGATTTGCCTAGGGTCATGGCAAGTGGTAAAGCTGGTATTCAAATCCAGTAAATCTGACTTCATAGCACTGGTTTAATCTGCCCACTGTGCTCCCTTATGGCTCATATGAGGAGCTGTGTACTGCTACCCTTTACCTCTCAGTGTTGCATGTAATCAGTCTTAAAGCCATTGGGTGTTAATCCACCATCTGTGAACAGTTGACTTGGTATGGCCTAGCAATAGTGCAATTTTAGTCAGAGTGCTACTATTCCTGACCCTGGAAAGGCAATGGTGAGAAAATATATGCACAGGATAATCAAAGTTTGATAGATGTGTCTGAAGTTAAATCTATGGGCAGCTTCTAAAAATCCCTGAGCCTAACCTATCATTTCATTAGTTTTAAACCAGGGTGGTGTTTCTTAATAAAAATCATGCCAAATCTAGTTTTAGGATCATTTTCCTTTCCTTTGAAAATTTACTCTTCTGAAGTTTTCAAATAGGAAGTTTCATATATCACTTCTAAATATATTATACCACTTTTTTTTTCCCATTTACAGATCATAAATTTGAAATAGGAAGAAAACCTGGAATGACCTGAGCACAGGAACAAGAGCAGCCTGCATTTCAATGTGATTTAATCAGTGGGTCTGGCTGTGAATTTTTCTAGTGAGTAGGCTCTGTAATGAGCTGCTTATTTTCCCAGTTATCATAATAGAAAGGGCATGAACCAGAAACTGGTTCCAGAGGAGTGCCTCGTGACTGTCAGATTAGAGGAGGAGTTGCTTTGCAGAACTTGCCTCTGACTCAGCTCTGTGAAATTCACCAACATCCTTCTCCCAGATAAAGACTTAAGTGACAACATGAGAAATCTGTTGAAGCCTCTTAGTAGAGAACGATTCTGAGAGCTGAACTTTCTCCTTTACTGAAGGGATGCTGACTGCTGATCTAGATAAGAATGGGCTGAAGTGCTGTTTTATTATGAAACTGAGATTAATACAATTTATGGTCCTGTAGACCTATGGGATAAAAAGCTTCTCTGGCTTCACATGTGGCTTCTGGCATATGTGATCTTTCTCCTCTGAGCTATAGGAACTGGTTGTGCTTTCTTGATGAGACTAACTATATTATACAATAATATGCCTCAAAATAGGGCTCCTCTGGTGGCACAATGGTTAAGAATGCAGGAGACACAAGAGACAAGGGTTCCATCCTGAGGGGTCAGGAAGATCCCCTGGAGAAGAAATGGCAACCCACTTTAATATTCTTGCCTAGAAAATTGTATGGACAGATGAGTCTGGTGGACTACAAGTCCAAGAGGTCGCACAGAGTCAGACACGACTGAGTACACATAGATACCTCAAAATAATTTTCATGTTCTATACTGAATTCACTTTCTCAGAGTTTTCTGTGTCATACTTGTATTTCCCTGAGATTAGTAATATAAGAGTCGGACATGACTGAGCGACTTCACTTTCAATTTTCACTTTCATGCGTTGGAGAAGGAAATGGCAACCCACTCCAGTGTTCTTGCCTGGAGAATCCCAGGGATGGGGGAGCCTGGTGGGCTGCCGTCTATGGGGTCGCACAGAGTCGGACAGGACTGAAGTGCCTTAACAGTACCGATGTAAATATACTTATTGAATAATGAGGGGGAGTGATTCCTCTCTTTCTTTTAGTTATTCTAAAGAATTTTCCCTTTAGTTGTCCAGTGTTATTTTTTTTGCTTCCTAGTCACAGACTGCTTACTGAAATTGATGAAATTGTATTTAGTAGTTTATGACCTATAAAAGCAACAATAGGTATATTGTTCAACTTAAATTTTCCACAATTCAGAATAGCCTTAAATGATTAAATGAAAGTTATATTAATAAACTTAGTGTCATGTGAACTATATATTACGTTTAAAATCCCATATTTGAATTTCTGTGATTTGAGCTTCAGAACATAGGGCCCTAGATGTAATTTCTCAGTATTTTGGAGTCTAAACACATAAACTCTCTTTTTCTGTAAGAAATCTTTCTTTTTTCTTATTTATGTTCCACAGTTTATGTTCCAGCCAGTTCCACTGGTTGCCACCTAGACTTATTTATGTGTTATTCTGTGAAATTTATAAAACATATCTAGCTTGATTTCAAGTTATGATGGTGAGTAAGACTTATTTTACTTTTGGTTAGTAGATTACATAAATATTGAAATCATAACTCTGTTGCATTATAAAATATAAAATATTTACCCCTGCACTTAACAAGCATGGCCCAAATGTCCAACATGGTGGAGGTGTGGGGGCAGAGAGAAGAGAACACTGTGAGGCTACAGACAGAATGAGATGCTCTGTATCCTGTCAAGGAATTTATAAAAAGATGAACAACATTCACTGTTCATATACCTTTGTCCCTTATTTTCTGTTTTTATAATATTTATTTATTTGGCTGCGTGGGTTCTTAGTTGCAGCATGCCGGAGTTTTCCTTGCAGTGCAGGCTCTTTGCGACACTCGGGCTTCACTCTAGCTGTGAAGCACAGGCTCTAGAGTGCGCAGGCTCAGAAGTTGCATTGAGGGCTTAGTCGCCCTGAGGCATGTGGGGTCTTAGTTCCTTGGCCAGAGAACTGGCGTCACCTGCGTTGGAAGGTGGATCCTTAACCACTGGACCACCAGGAAAGTCCCCCTTATTTCTTAAGTTATGTAATGAATCATTCTTTAATGATTTAAACTCCAATTTGTTGGGTAAAAGCATCCTTTCATCTCAAATTACCCTGTAAGTAATCGTAACATAAACTGTGTGTACGTTACTCTAAGACTGAGGTTGCATCATGAGGTCCAAATTTTTTACTTCTAAGATTAGGCTGCTGCTGCTGCTAAGTTGCTTCAGTCGTGTCCGACTCTGTGTGACCCCATAGATGGCAGCCCACCAGGCTCCCCCGTCCCTGGGATTCTCCAGGCAAGAACACTGGAGTGGGTTGCCATTGCCTTCTCCAATGCATGAAAGTGAAAAGTGAAAGTGAAGTCGCTCAGTCGTGTCCGACTCCTAGCGACCCCATGGACTGCAGCCTACCAGGCTCTGCCATCCATGGGATTTTCCAGGAAAGAGTACTGGAGTGGCTAAATGAGGGAAATTCTTCAGGAACCAAAAGCTGCCTTTAACTATAAGGGACTAGTTCACAGAGAAAAACTAATTAATGCTAACTCACTCTTACTGCTTTCTCTTCAAAGCTATTAAAGAGCTATGAAATAAAGCTGTGAACATCCCCATTTGAAAGTAACAGAGGTGGAGGGCTGACTACAACAGGCCTGCGGTATCTACATGGCTGGCAGGTGAGCCTGTTAGACAGAAGGGAGTTTATTACAACTGCTGGTGGTGTGATAGGCTGCTTCTACATGGCACCCCATGATCCCTGCATCCTGGAATTGACACCCTTGTGCAATCCCCTCCTTTAGTGACTTGCTTCTAAAGAAGAGAATACAGCAAAAGTGATGTCACTTCCAAGAGCAGTCTAGGAAACCCTGTGGTGCTCCCTCTCAATCTCTCGCCGGCGATCTCTGCTGAATCCAGCGGCTGCAGTGAGCTGCCCTGGAGATGAGCAAGGAGTTAAGGACTTGAGGACAGCCTGAAGACTGTAGTCAGTGCACCATTCCAGAGCGAACCGTGTGTATGAGCTTGGGAGTAGATCCTGTTTCACTTCAGCCTTGAGGTGACTGTGACCTGTGGTAGACCCTGAGTCAGAGGAACCAGCCAAGCTGCCCTGGATCCCTCACCCAAACCGCGAGTTCACAAATATGGCTTATTTAAAATGACTATATTTCAGGGTGATTTATTACAAAGTCAGAGACAACTGATACAAATTCCTGTTTCCTAGGGTTGTAAAAGTAAGGTTTTAGCTATGAAATGAGATGGTGGAGAGAAATAGGAAAAAGAAAATTAGGATGGCTGAGTCAAAGGAGGGCAGATTAGACTCATGACCATAGGCATCATTTTTTTTCCCCCCTCAACCAAGTTTTTGAGAGTGAAGGGGGAAAAGTGAGGAAGATAAAAGTAAATAAAGGCTTTATAGCAATTGATTCAGAAAAACTCCAGAGATGAGGTTAATCAGTGGGAAATCCATTTTACTGTGGCATCAACACAGTATGTATGAATGTGATCAATTACAATGGCAATTATAATTATACTGTATGTATAATTAGGTAGACTATACTACTCACACCCTAGGATCATAGAAATGAGAACATGTACACAGATCATCCAGTGCAGTAACTGGCACGAGGGAGTTGGCTCCTCCCTGTATGGTCTAATTTTCCTCTTATATTCTTGGAGTGTAAGAGTCCCATTTGGTGGTTGTGACTACTCAGTGTTTAACTTGAATAAGTGCTCACAGAAGTTTTGACAAAGGTTATGAGAGCTGCAGGTCCGTCTTGAGCACTGAGGCTTTTACCCTCATGCATTCTGTACAGAGAGATTTTCTAATCAAATTAGATTTCTAATTTGCCTTTTAAGTATGGGATTTGGAGTTCACATTCCAGAAATGAAATCCATTTTAACACTCACTTTTCAACACATATGTAGATCTAAGTCTGACATGCTGTCTTAGTTGAATTCTGCTGAATTTTCTGTTTGAGGCTGCCTGAAACAAGATGGTGTGTGTGTGTATGTGTGTGTGTGTGTGTGCATGTGTGCATGCACGCACGTGCTCAGTCATGTCTGACTCTTTGCGACCCCATGTATTGTAGCCTGCCAGGCTTCTCTGTCCATGGAATTTTACAGGCAAGAATACTGGAATGGGTTGCTATATCCTACTCTAGAGGATCTTCCCAATTCAGGGATTGAACCTGTGTCTCCTGCATCTCCTGCATTGGCAGGCTGATTCTTTACTACCTCAACTCCTGGGAAACCCTGAAACAGAATAATTTTTTTTTTTCCAAATAATCATGGAGGCACACTTTCCCTCTGTCTCTCCCTCTCTCCCTCTTTCTTCTAGGATTAGTGTCTGAAATATCAGTTAATAAATATTTTACATTTTTTCCACATTACTTTTTTTCCTTCTCTTCTGGCATCATATTTTGACATAGATTATTCATCTTTCAAAACAGCTATGTGTTTTGTGGCAGCTGATGTCCGACGTGTGCGACTCCATAGATGGCAGCCCACCAGGCTCCCCTGTCCCTGGGATTCTCCAGGCAAGAACACTGGAGTGGGTTGCCATTTCCTTCTCCAAAGAGAGGACAAAGTTATTAGCAAATGAATAACACTTCTTCCTGAAAAATGGCAGTCAAAGAATTACTAATTATTCTCTCCCTACCACATATAAATAAAATAGTTGGAAAGCAACAAAACCCAACTCTGTAATTTAAGTTGGAAAAGGACTGATTATAAGGACATGAAAGCACTTAGGACTGAAGGGAGGGTGGGAAAACAAGCTTGAAAGGAAAGGCACTTTTCACCTAGAGAAAGTCTTCAAAGCAAGAACCGCTGGATAGTCTGATTCAGACACCACTCCTTAAATCAGTAAAGGGGTGAGGGGTTGGTTTTCTTTTCCATTTTGTGACATTTTACTTAAATTTCAAAGTCCTGAGAGAGAATCTGGTTGGGGGAGCATAGGTCAGCTAGGCATGCCTATTTATACAAATAAAGCAAAATAAATGATAATGAAATAGATTCCCGGTCCCCTTAAGCTTCTGAAGGAGAGGACATCCTAACCCTAACTCACTTTCCTTCTGAGGCTGCACATGTTGTGAAAGACATAATTTCCCAGGAAAATCTCGGGGTGCTGGTGGGAAGTAGAAATGGATGCTGGATGGCTTAAAAGGCAAAAATTTATCACAGGTGTTTCCTAAACACTCAGTTGACAGAAAGCAACCCACCTGAACTGCATTAAGATCCAGTCTATAAAACTCTACGGGGTCATCTTCAGGTCAGATGAAAGGCATTATTTCTTGGTGGTTTGGAACATAGATTCTATAGCCAAACTGAATGGACTAAAAGACCAGCTCGTTAGCCTGGTAAGCATCAGACTTTAGCAAATTGTCTAACCTTTCTGTACCTTAATTTCCTTATCTTCAAAAAGGAATAGTAACAGTGCCTACCTGAAAAGTATGGCATAATGATTACTTATGTTATTCTGTACTCAACAGTTGGTAACTTTCAATTAGTGTTACTATTAAAATGAACAAAGTAGGATTAACAATCTAGATTCATGAGATCCAAGATGAGTCTCAGTGTTTTAAAATATAATTAATATACAAAAATATTGCATATGATTAATATGCAATTGAGTGAATTTGGACATAAATGTAAACTTGTATCACTATCACCACAATCCAGGTAATTAACATCTATCACCTCCAAAAGTTTCCTTGTGTCTTTTGGTTTTTGTTTCTGTTTTTTCTTTGTGATATAAGGACACTTCATGAGACCTGCTCTCTTAACAAACTTTTAAGTACACAATTCCTTATTGTTAACTATAGGCATGTGTTGTACAGCAGGTCTTTGGAACTTCTCTTGTGTAAGGGCTTCCCTGATGGCTCAGCAGAAAAGAACCCACCTGCCAATGCGGGAGATGCAAGAGACGCAGGTTCAGTTCCTGGGTGGGCAAGATCTCCTGGAGAAGGAAACGGCACTAAGCAACAACCTTTGTGTAACTGTAACTTCATGTGCTTAGTCACTCAGTTATGGCTGACTCTGTGCGACCCCATGGACTATGGCCTGCCAGTCTCCTTTGTCCACGGAATTTTCCAGGCAAGAATACTGGAAAGGGTTGTCTTCTCCAAACTGTAACTTCATACCACTGGACAATGTCTCCCCTCACCTCCTTCCCCCCATCCTCTGGTGACCATCATTCTACTGTCAGTTCTATACTTTTGCCTATTTTATATTCTTTAAAGATTAAGTGTCTGTAAACACAAAGATACTTTAAATTTGGGGAAAATAAGGTATTTGATAGCATTTCATTTTGAAAAACATAAGATAATTGCATTTTTGTGTCTATCTGAAGAATGGGTAAATATTTTCATGTTTGAATTTATATTTTGCTTGAGATATATATAGTTTAAGCCTTGATATATGTATCACAAAATCCTTACTGTTTTTGTTGTAGATACTCAAGATTTTCATTTCTTCTGCCTTTTCATGGCCATTGAACAAACCTAATAGATACATTCATATTCTTGGAGGGTATAATTAAGAAAAATATCTGGTGAAAGTTATATCCATTAAGTTGTTTGATTTTTGTATGGTAGAACTTCATTGAAAATACTGTTTAGATTAAGTTCTTTAAGTGTCACTAGATTATATCACGAATATTAATAGACTGCTTAAATTTTATGGACTGGTACTTAAATGGCAATACAGATTAGGTATGATTCAGGTACTTGTTAAAGAATATAAAAGGTGATGAGAAAAAAAAATCCTCATGAAGAACCTTCAGTGTCTGTGTAGATGGTCTATCATATGCTCCTATGTTAATCTAACAGAGAAGGCAATGGCACTCCACTCCAGTACTCTTGCCTGGAAAATCCCATGGATGGAGGAGCTTGGTGGGCTGCAGTCCATGGGGTCACTAAGAGTCAGATATGACTGAGTGACTTCACTTTCAATTTTCACTTTCATGCATTGGAGAAGGAAATGGCAACCCACTCCACTGTTCTTGCCTGGAGAATCCCAGGGATGGGAGAGCCTGGTAGGCTGCTATCTATGGGGTCGGACAGAGTCGGACACGACTGAAGCAACTTAGCAGCAGCAGCAGCAGCATGTTAATCTAAAGCAGCATAACTTAACTTTTGAGGTTTATCCATTGACCATCATGTTGAACTGTAGTAACTGGATTATCTGTGGCATCACGGCTTTGACTTATGCTGAGGTCCAATATGAGGATTTGTGTTAGGAAGCACCTTTATAAAATTTATCATTTTACTCTAAGGATATTATTTAGGACATATGTTATTCAACAGGATCCTCTTTGTGAGAACTGACAGAAGAAGTTAGGTTTTATTTTTAGTTCCTGAGGTTGCTGAGCATTTCCTGAATAGTTGATTTATCTTGAGGTTTCCATTAATTATGTAACTGAGCAAATTCCAAATTAAGATGACAATGACCAAGGAAATTTTTCAAAGGGCACAATATCAGGCCTTTCCCCAGATATGCTGAATTAGAATAAGGAGGCTACAGGTCCTAAGAATTTGTGGTTTTAGTGAAGCTCTCCAGGTGACTGCCTGTGATCAGATGTTGAAAATCATTGAAGTAAATAATCAAGTTTTCCATTTCTCATTTCCAGTTAGAAAACTTGAGGTCAAGTTGTAATCTACACTTAATGAGCCCATGTGATTTCATGTTAAGCAGATATTTTTTAAATTTGCTTATTTAAAATGTATCCTACTTTGATTTCTCTTTGCCTTAATTTTAGTATTATTTTCTACTTCATATTCTATTTCATTTTCTGTCTGCCAATCCAGATATAGTGGAAAATCAGAGTATGACTTTACTACAAGCCCCCCCATCCCCAGTTCTGCATCCTGGGATTCAACCAGCCTGTGTGCATGTGTGACACATAAGTGCTCAGTCATCTCTGACTCTTTGTGACCCTATGAACTATAGCCCACCAGGCTCCTCTGTTCATGGGATTTTCCAAGCAAGTGTACAGGAGTAGGTTGCCATTTCCTTCTCCAGGTATCTTCCTGACCCAGGAATCAAACCTGTATCTCTTGCCTCTCTTGCATTGACAGGTGAATTCTTTACCTCTGTGCCACCTGGGACACTCTCAACCAACCTGGGATGTTGATAAATATAGTTGATCCTGGTGAACATGGGTTTGAATTTTGTGGTCCATTTTAACATAGATTTTCTTTTTTAAGTAAAAACAGTACTATATAATTGGTAGTTGGTTGAATTCATGGATGAGGAACTGCACATACCGAAGGCCCAGTCTGGAACTTGAGCACCCTGAGATTTTGGTATTGACAGCACGTCCTGGAACCAGTTTCCTGTGGATACAAAGGGATGATTGTAGTTCACTCCTTTTTTACAGCCAAATAGTAATCTATTTTCAAAAATATATCAAAAGTTTCTTAATCATTTATCTGTTGATGGACATTTGAGTTCTTTCCAGTTTGTGTATTTTGAAGGAATGGTCTTGTAGACGTCTTCTCTGATCAGTATTTTGATTTTTCTTAGGTAATATCCTAGGAGAAGAATTGTTGGGTTACAGAGTAGCTCTCTATTTAACATTTTTAAAACTGCTTTTCCAAAGTGGTAGTATCATTTTACACTCTCACCTGCACAATATGAAAATTCCATGTGCTCAATGGCATTGCCAATGATTGAAACTTGTTAGTCTTTTGCAAATTAGGAGATATAATAATATTTCATTGTGGCTTGAATTTTCATTTCCTTCATGTTTTAAGGATGCTGAGAACATTTTCATGTACTTGATCATTTGGATGTCCTCCTCAGTAAAGTGTCTTTTCAAATTTTGGTCAATCTTTATTAGCTTGTTTTTATTTTATTACATTAAATGAGTTTTTTCCTTTAATATATTCTGGATATAAGTCTTTCTTCAAATATGCCTTATAAAGTATTTCTTCCAGCCTATGACTTGACTTTTGATTTTGCAATGTCATTTGAAGAGCAGAAGTAACTAATTTTAATGAAGCCCAATTTTATCTTTTCTTTCTAATTTTTTTCTTAGTGTTTTTGTGTCCAAAGAAATTTTTGGTGAATTTCATGTCTAAAAATATATTCTCCTATATTTTTCACAGAAGCTTTATGGTTGTGATTTTTACATTTAAGTTTATAATCTATCTCAAGACAATTTTTTCGTAGATGTGATGTTTTATTTTGCGCTCTACAGATATCCACTTGTTTAAACACCATTGCTGAAAAGATGATCTCTTTCTTATTAAGTTACCTTGACATTTTCATTGAATGCTGTTAAATATATGTTTAGGTCTAATCTGGAGAAGGAAATGGCAGCCCACTCCAGTTTTCTTGCCTGGAAAATCCCATGGATGGTGGAGCCTGGAAGGCTACTGTCCATGGGGTCGCAAAGAGTCGGAAACGACTGAGCGACTTCACTTTCACTTTAGGTCTAATCATGACCTATTTCCTGTCCCATTGATTTATTTCTTTATTTTATGACAATTACACAGCAACTCAATAACTGTAGCTGTATGAGGAGGATTAAAGTCAAAGAGACCAAGTAATATTAGCCAATGTAAATAAATATAGTAATCTTTTCAAGATTATTTTAGCTAAATCCTTGATATTTCCACATGGATTTTAGAATTACACAAATTCTCCTAATAAAGTGTCATTTTGTTGAACCTGTAAGCCGAACTGGGGAGAACTGACATCTCAATAATACTGACTCTTTAAATCCATGAACAAGGCCTATTTCTCCAATTATTTGGGTCAAATTCAACTATTGGGTTTGTCTTACAGAATTTCTTATTTAATTTGCTATGGTGGTAAATTATAATAATTTTTATTTATTTTTATTATCATTTTTAATATTTTATTTATTTTATTATTTATTTATTTATTTTACTTTACAATATTGTATTGGTTTTGCCATATATCAACATGCATCCACCACAGGTGTACACGTATTCCCCATCCTGAACCCCCCACTCCCAGCTCCCTCCCCATACCATCCCTCTGGGTCATCCCAGTGCACCAGCCCCAAGTTTCCTGTATCCTGCATAGAACCTGGACTGGCAATTCGTTTCTTATATGATATTATAAGTTGGCATGTTTTATTGCCATTCTCCAAAATCATCCCACCCTCTTCCTCCCCCACAGAGTCCAAAAGGCTGTTCTATACATCTGTGTCTCTTTTGCTGTCTCTCATACAGGATTGTCATTACCATCTTTCTAAATTCCATATATATGCGTTAGTATACTGTATTGGTGTTTTTCTTTCTGGCTTACTTCACTCTGTATAATTGGCTCCAGTTTCATCTACCTCATTAGAACTGATTCAAATGTATTCTTTTTAATGGCTGAGTAATACTCCATTGTGTATATGTACCACTGCTTTCTTATCCATTCATCTGATGATGGACATCTAGGTTGCTATTATAAACAGTGTGCGATGAACATTGGGGTACACGTGTCTCTTTCAATTCTGGTTTCCTCGGTGTGTATGCCCAGCAGTAGGATTGCTGGGTCATATGGCAGTTCTATTTCCAATTTTTTAAGGAATCTCCACACTGTTCTCCATAGTGGCTGTACTAGTTTGCATTCCCACCAACAGTGTAAGAGAGTTCCCTTTTCTCCACACCCTCTCCAGCATTTATTGCTTGTAGACTTTTGGATCGCAGCCATTCTGACTGGCATGAAATGGTACCTCATTGTGGTTTTGATTTGTATTTATCTGATAATGAGTGATGTTGAGCATTTTTTCATGTGTTTGTTAGCCATCTGTATATCTTCTTTGATGAAATGTCTATTTAGTTCTTTGGCCCATTTTTTGATTGGGTCATTTATTTTTCTGGAATTGAGCTGCAGGAGTTGCTTGTATATTTTTGAGATTAGTTCTTTGTCAGTTGCTTCATTTGCTATTATTTTCTCCCATTCTGAAGGCTGTCTTTTCACCTTGCTTATAGTTTCCTTTGTTGTGCAGAAGCTTTTAATTTTAATTAGATCCCATTTGTTTATTTTTGCTTTTATTTCCAATATTCTGGGAGGTGGGTCATAGAGGATCCTGCTGTGATGTATGTCAGAGAGTGTTTTGCCTATGTTCTCCTCTAAGAGTTTTATAGTTTCTGGTCTTATGTTTAGATCTTTAATCCATTTTGAGTTTATTTTTGTGTATGGTGTTAGAAAGTGTTCTAGTTTCATTCTTTTACAAGTGGTTGACCAGTTTTCCCAGGTCCACTTGTTAAAGAGATCGTCTTTTCTCCATTGTATATTCTTGCCTCCTTTGTCAAAGATAAGGTGTCCATAGGTGTGTGAGTTTATCTCTGGGCTTTCTATTTTGTTCCATTGATCTATATTTCTGTCTTTGTGCCAGTACCATACTGTCTTGATGACTGTGGCTTTGTAGTATAGCCTGAAGTC
>NW_011494832.1:7458158-7463940 GCF_000754665.1 Bison bison bison | reverse complement strand
TAGCTTTGGCTATTCGAGGTTTTTTGTATTTCCATACAAATTGTGAAATTATTTGTTCTAGCTCTGTGAAAAATACTGTTGGTAGTTTGATAGGGATTGCATTGAATCTATAGATTGCTTTGGGTAGTATACTCATTTTCACTATATTGATTCTTCCAATCCATTATCATGGTATATTTCTCCATCTATTTGTGTCATCTTTGATTTCTTTCATCAGTGTTTTATAGTTTTCTATATATAGGTCTTTAGTTTCTTTAGGTAGATATATTCCTAAGTATTTTATTCTTTTTGTTGCAATGGTGAATGGAATTGTTTCCTTAATTTCTCTTTCTGTTTTCTCATTATTAGTGTATAGGAATGCAAGGGGTTTCTGTGTGTTGATTTTATATCCTTCAACTTTACTATATTCCTTGATTAGCTCTAGAAATTTTCTGGTGGTGTCTTTAGGGTTTTCTATGTAGAGGATCATGTCATCTGCAAACAGTGAGAGTTTTCCTTCTTCTTTTCCAATTTGGATTCCTTTTATTTCTTTTTCTGCTCTGATTGCTGTGGCCAAAACTTCCAAAACTATGTTGAATAGTAGTGGTGAGAGTGGGCACCCTTGTCTTGTTCCTGACTTTAGGGGAAATGCTTTCAGTTTTTCACCATTGAGGATAATGTTTGCTGTGGGTTTGTTATATATAGTTTTTATTATGTTGAGGTATGTTCCTTCTATTCCTGCTTTCTCAAGAGTTTTTATCATAAATGGATGTTGAATTTTATCAAAGTCTTTCTCTGCATCTATTGAGATAATCATATGGCTTTTATTTTTCAATTTGTTAATGTGGTGTATTACATTGATTGATTTGCAGATATTGAAGAATCCTTGCATCCCTGGGATAAAGCCCACTTGGTCATGGTGTATGATCTTTTTAATGTGTTGTTGGATTCTGATTGCTAGAATTTTATTAAGGATTTTTGCATCTATGTGATATTGGCCTGTAGTTTCCTTTTTTTGTGGCATCTTTGTCAGGTTTTGGTATTAGGGTGATGGTGGCCTCATAGAATGAGTTTGGAAGTTTACCTTCCTCTGCAATTTTCTGGAAGAGTTTGAGTAGGATAGGTGTTAGCTTTTCTTTGAATTTTTGGTAGAATTCAGCTGTGAAGCCATCTGGACCTGGGCTTTTATTTGCTGGAAGATTTCTGATTACAGTTTCAATTTCCTTGCTTGTGATAGGTCTGTTAAGATTTTCTTTTTCTTCCTGGTTCAGTTTTAGAAAGTTATACTTTTCTAAGAATTGGTCCATTTCTTCCACGTTGTCCATTTTATTGGCATATAATTGCTGATAGTAGTCTCTTATGATCCTTTGTATTTGTGTGTTGTCTGTTGTGATCTCTCCATTTTCATTTCTAATTTTATTGAATTGATTTTTCTCCCTTTGTTTCTTGATGAGTCTGGCTAATGGTTTGTCAATTTTATTTATCCTTTCAAAGAACCAGCTTTTGGCTTTGTTGATTTTTGCTATGGTCTCATTTGTTTCTTTTGCATTTATTTCTGCCCTAATTTTTAAGATTTCTTTCCTTCTACTAACCCTAGGGTTCTTCATTTCTTCCATTTCTAGTTGCTTTAGGTGTAGAATTAGGTTATTTATTTGACTTTTTTCTTGAGGTATGCCTGTATTGCTATGAACTTTCCCCTTAGCACTGCTTTTACAGTGTCCTATAGGTTTTGGGTTGTTGTGTTTTCATTTTCATTCATTTCTATGCATATTTTGATTTCTTTTTTGATTTCTTCTGTGATTTGTTGGTTATTCAGCAGCGTGTTGTTCAGCCTCCATATGCTGGCATTTTTAATAGTTTTCCTCCTGTAGTTGAGATCTAATCTTACTGCATTGTGGTCAGAAAAGATGCTTGGAATGATTTCAATTTTTTTGAATTTACCAAGCCTAGATTTATGGCCCAGGATGTGATCTATCCTGGAGAATGTTCCATGTGCACTTGAGAAAAAGGTGAAATTCATTGTTTTGAGGTGAAATGTCCTATCAATATCAATTAGGTCTAACTGGTCTATTGTATCATTTAAAGTTTGTGTTTCTTTGTTAATTTTCTGTTTAGTTGAGCTATCCATAGGTGTGAGTGGGGTATTAAAATCTCCCACTATTATTGTGTTATTGTTAATTTCCCTTTTCATACTTGTTAGCATTTGTCTTACATATTGTGGTGTTCCTATGTTGGGTGCATATATATTTATAATTGTTATCTCTTCTTCTTGGATAGATCCTATGATCATTATGTAGTGTCCTTCTTTGTCTCTTTTTACAGCCTTTGTTTTAAAGTCTATTTTATCTGATATGAGTATTGCTACTCCTGCTTTCTTTTGATCTCTTTTTGCATGGAATATCTTTTTCCAGCCCTTCACTTTCAGTCTGTATGTGTCCCCTGTTTTGAGGTGGGTCTCTTGTAGACAACATATATAGGGGTCTTGTTTTTGTATCCATTCAGCCAGTCTTTGTCTTTTGGTTGGGGCATTCAACCCATTTACATTTAAGGTAATTATTGATAAGTATGATCCCATTGCCATTTACTTTATTGTTTTGGGTTCGAGTTTATCCACCATTTTTGTGTCTCCTGTCTAGAGAATATGCTTTAGCATTTGTTGGAGAGCTGGTTTGGTGGTGCTGAATTCTCTCAGCTTTTGCTTGTCTGTAAAGCTTTTGATTTTTCCTTCATATTTGAGTGAGATCCTTGCTGGGTACAGTAATCTGGGATGTAAATTATTTTCTTTCATCACTTTAAGTATGTCTTGCCATTCCCTCCTGGCCTGAAGAGTTTCTATTGAAAGATCAGCTGTTATGGGAATCCCCTTGTGTGTTATGTGTTGGTTTTCCCTTGCTGCTTTTAATATTTGTTCTTTGTGTTTGATTTTTGTTAATTTGATTAATGTGTCTTGGGGTGTCTTGCCTTGGGTTTATCCTTTTTGGGACTCTCTGAGTTTCTTGGACTTGAGTGATTATTTCCTTCCCCTTTTTAGGGGCGTTTTCAACTATTATCTCCTCAAGTATTTTCTCATGGTCTTTCTTTTTGTCTTCTTCTTCTGGGACTCCTATGATTCAAATGTTGTGGCATTTAATATTGTCCTGGAGGTCTCTGAGATTGTCCTCATTTCTTTTAATTCGTTTTCATTTTTTCCTCTTTGATTCATTTATTTCCACCATTCTATCTTCTATTTCACTAATCCTATCTTCTGCCTCTGTTATTCTACTGTTTGTTGCCTCCAGTGTGTTTTTGATCTCAGTTATTGCATTATTCATTATATATTGACTTTTTAAAATTTCTTCCAGGTCCTTGTTAAACCTTTCTTGCATTTTCTCAATCCTTGCCTCCAGGCTATTTATCTGTGATTCCATTTTGATTTCAAGATTTTGGATCATTTTCACCAGCATTATTCAGAATTCTTTATCAGGTAGATTCCCTATCTCTTCCTCTTTTGTTTGGTTTGGTGGGCATTTATCCTGTTCCTTTACCTGCTGGGTATTCCTCTATCTCTTTATCTTTTTTATATTGCTGAGTTTGGGGTGGCCTTTCTGTATTCTGGCAATTTGTGGAGTTCTCTGTATTATAGAGTTTCCTCGCTATGGGTGGGGTTGTATTGGTGGCTTGTCAAAGTTTCTTGGTTAGGGAAGCTTGTGTCGGTGTTCTGGTGGGTGGAGCTGGATTTCTTCTCTCTGGAGTGCAATGAAGTGTCTAGTAACGAGTTATGAGATGTCAATGGATTTGGAGTAACTTTGGGCAGCCTGTATATTGAAGCTCAGGGCTGTGTTCCTGTGTTGCTGGAGAATTTGCATGGTATGTTTTGCTCTGGAACTTGTTGGCCCTTGGGTGGTGCTTGGTTTCAGTGTAGATATGGAGTCGTTTAATGAGCTCCTATCGCTTAATGTTCCCTGGAGTCAGGTGTTCTATGATGTTCTCAGGATTTGGACTTAAGCCTCCTGCTTCTGGTTTTAAGTCTTATTTTTACAGTAGTCTCAAGACTTCTCCTATACAGCACCATTGATAAAACATCTAGATTAAAAATAAAAAGTTTCTCTACAGTGAGGGACACCCAGAGAGGTTCACAGAGTTACATGGAGAAGAGAAGAGGGAGGAGGGAGTTAGAGGTGACCCGAATGAGATGAGGTGGAATCAAAAGAGGAGAGAGCAAGGTAGCCAGTAATCACTTCCTTATGTGTGCTCCACAGTCTGGACCATTCAGAGATGTTCATGGAGTTATGCAGAGAAGAGAAGAGGGAGGGAGGAGACAGAGGTGGCCAGTAGGATAAAAGGGGGGAATGAAAAGGAGAGAGACAGATCCAGCCAGTAATCAGTTCCCTAAGTGTCCTCCACCATCTGAAATACACAGAGATTCAGGTAGAGAAGAGAAGGGAGAGGAAGGAGACAGAGGCAACCTAGTGGAGAGAAAGGAGAGTCCAAAGGGGGAGAGAGCAGTCAAGCCAGTAATCTCGCTCCCAAGTAAAAATAGGTACTGAAGATTGGGTTCTTAAAGGTACAAAATTGATAACAAATACTGAAAAGCAAAGATTAAAATTCTAGAGTAGAGGTTGGATTTTCAAAAATACAATATTAAAGAAAAGAAGAAGAAGAAAAAAAATCACAAAAGTTATTAAATATATATATGAAGTTTGCTTTAAAAAATAGTCATTTTTTGAAAAGTAATAGTAGGTTATAAAAATGTAAATTAAAGGAGTAATAGAGGACTTAAAAATTTTTTTAAAGTTAAGAAAAAAAGGAAAAGAAAAGAAAAAAAAGAAAAGAATGATTGTAAAAATAGTAAAAATATATCTAAGACTTTCTCTGGTGTTGTTGTGGGCAGTGTGGAGTCAGTTCATTTTCGGGTAGTTTCTTGGTCCAGCTTATATTTCTCAAGATCTATAGGCCCCTTCCTATGTAGTCGGTACTAACCACAGGGTTTTAATCTATTGCACCTGTCACTTCCAAGGTGGTTCCCTCGGTTTTAGCTTCTGTTTGCTGGTCTCTTCAGTGTCTGATTTCCGCCCTGACACAAGGGGGCGGTGGTGGACACTTTTTTAGGCTCACTTGTTCAGTCGCGCTGTGGGGAGGGAGGGACACTACAAACAACACTGGCGTGTGCTCATAGTGTCTCAGCCACACTGGGCCTGCCCCCGCTCACTGCGTGTGCACCCTCCCTCCCCACACAGCTCAGGCTCTAGGTTGCTTTGCCAGGAACCGCCTGAGGCCGGCCCTGGGCTGCATGCACCTCCCAGGTCTAAGCCACTCAGGTAGTTCTCAGAGGCACAGAATCCGTTGGGCCTGTGTTTTGTGCCCTTCCCAGCTCCGAGCAGCTCGGGTGATGAGGTGTTTGGCAAGCGCGGCCACTGTGACTTATCGCCTCTCCTGTCCCTGCTGCTCGGTTTTCTGGGTGTACAACTGGTGCACCTTCTCAGGCGGATGACTGTCCAGAACCCCAAGAAGTCTTAGTAAGCAAAGAAGCCTGCTTGCAGTTTGGTAGATAATGTCTCTCTGGGGCTGCGATTGCCCCTTTCCAGTTCTGGCTGCCTGTCACCTGAGGGGGAAGGTCTGCAGCCAGCTAGTTCTGTTCCGCCCTTTGTTCTGTGAATGGGTCCTGCGGTATCTTAGGGCTTTTCGCGTGGTAGCTATCCCACAGTCTGGTTCGCTAGCCCAAATTAGTTCGCTCTGATTACCCTCAGGGGCATTCAGGCCGGATCCTGACTCTAAGCAATGCAGCCCGCGCCTCCCTGCCCAGCCCCCGCTTGCTAGTGGCGGG
>NW_011494832.1:7452946-7457854 GCF_000754665.1 Bison bison bison | reverse complement strand
TTGTTTTGTGGATTTTACTCAGCGTTTAAATGTTCTTTTGATGAATTTGTGGGGGAGAAAGTGGTCTCCCCATCCTATTCCTCTGCCATCTTTAATAATTCTTTTTAAAACATTGAGCCTAACTTGTATTTTTTTCATTTTTATTGAAGTATAATTAACATATTAGTTTCAGGTGTATGACATAATGATTCAATATTTGTATATATACAAAATGATCACCATAAAAAACCTGCATTCTTGAGATAAATCCTACTTTCTCATGATATATTATCATTTGGTTTATTGTGGATGGACTTTTAAAAATATTTTATTGCAGATTTTTCAGTATATTCATGAGTGATATTTGTAATTTTCCTTTCTTTTTGATGTTATTTACAGGTTTTACTATGACATCCTATTCTCTATTTTACTTTACTCTCCAGCTACCTCATCAGTACTCAAAGGAGATAAAAAGCTGATTATCTCCTGTTTTTGTCTTGCCAGGATATATTAATTCCTAGGCTAATGTAAAAAAACAAACAAACAAAAAAAACTACAAACTTGAATTTGCTGGCTTAAAATAACAAGTATTTATTCTGTCTCTAGGTCACACATCTAAATAAGGCATCAGTGGGGCTACACTCCCTCCAAAGTCTCTAGAGGAGAATCCTTCCTTCCCTCTTCTGGCTTCTGGTAGATCCAAATGTTCTCAAACTTCTGGCTATGTAACTCCAGTTTCTGCCTCTGTCTACACATGCCTTTGCATCTATGTCTATGTCCTGTCTTCTATCTCTTAAAAGGGATTAAATTTAAGGCCCACCCTGACAGTTGTGATCTTATTTCAAGATCCTTAATGTAATTTTATCTGGAAGAGAAAAAAACATACCTTTTTTGGGGGGACCACCATGGAGCCCATCATACATGTGTTTAAAAAGGAACACTGTTTATGTGTATTCAGTTTTAAGCCCAAAGACTAGAGAATGTGTATATTCTTTACTGGAAGAAATGTAGTTAATACAAAAGATCTCAGTGAGTCAAGGATAAAGTCACTTAAAGCATTAGTTCAGGTCCTCTGAGAAAAGGAAGTTGAGAGATAATTAAGTGCAAGAGTTTTATTAGGAAAACACCTATGAAGGAAATGACAAGAGAGTCAGAATGGATGAGGAAGTGCTGACCTGTGAAGAAAAAAGGTAAGGAAGGAGGATTGGGTCAGCAGTGTCTCAGATTGCAAATAGTTGTCAGAAAAGTTTCATCCGAGTTGACTGGAGAATCTTTGAGCCAAAATTACATCAAAATCATTTTACATATTAGAGGACTGGGTGTTTCTTAGTCATCGGCTGAGAGCCGCCCATTGGAAGTGAGATGATAGGGAAAACATTCCACTTTGAGTGAAATGTATTTTGGCTTTCCAGAGGTGGGTAGTCAAATACGACTGCAGGGAAGGAGGTATCCTATATAAAGCTCCACTGCATTAGAGGGAGACGAACAGATGGGGATATTTATAATAAAGTTCTAATTTTTTAAAGTCTGTTTTGCATTTCATTTAAAGAACGTTTAAATGGCTCAGTGGTTTCTCACCGGTAGTGAATTTAGACTATGAAGTATACATTATGAAGTATGTATGAAGTATACATTAGATCGTACCTGTTGGAATCTTTTTTAGGGTCTCCTTATCTCTCAGCAGTGGCTTTGCAGAATTTTCTCAACATCTTCCCTCCCCTGCCCACCTGCTCAGGAACTTGATTTGACTTACTAGTCTTTTAAGCTGTTTGTTTGTTGATTGTTATTCATGCCATTGTGCAATGGAAAGTCAATAGGCACACTCTCTTCCCCAAAGACCCAAGGCATTTGGCCTGACAGATTATGATAGCATATTATATTTAAAGCAGATACCTATTTCTGACAAGTATTTAAAAATAAATTTACACTTCAGTCAAAGCTCACAGTCATGCTGACAAAATTGTTCATCCTGAGAAAGTGAAATGTTTCTCTCTCTCTCTCTTGACATATTGATTTAATCTGCACTCAGGACATAGGGAAAACAAAAGGGTGAGGTGGGTACCTCTTGGGAGAGCTATTTCTAGCAGAGACAGCAACTTTGGTATTGAAAATCTAGTATCATAATAGCTAGGACAGCTTTTTGCTCCCTGGGTAACCAGCCCTCTCCAAGTATTCTATAACACTTAGATCCCTTTCGTGGATTTGTACCTCTCCTGCCTTGTTGCACTCAAAAAGCTTGTATTTACAGATTGAAAGGAGAGAAAGGAATTACAGTCATTGTGTTTTGTCAGTAGATAAGTGATAGTGAATGAAATGTGGGAAATTATTCCAACTTTTTGAACAAGAAAATTTAAAAATATGTGACTTAGAAATCCATTACTTGGTAGACTTAAACATATAGAAGCAATTAAAGATGTAAAAATGTATTTAGTATTTTAATCGTGAAAGCTTTACCAATCCCATCAACAAACATCATGCTGAACCATTTGTGGTCTTCTACCATAAGCAAGGGGGTCACCATTTATAGCACAGTCACTTGATACATCATCTCTGCTATGTTTGCTATGTGATACTAATTTTTAATTTAAAAGAGACTTGCGTTCTCAAGGTTTTTTTCTGTTGTCACTACCAGGCTATTTGTATAGCTTACCATATATAAAAATATGGCTAAAAAATGAAAATCATACTTGAAGGACCTTGCTTATTCTCTTATCTTGTTTGCCATGATGATGACTTTTTTATGTTCACCATGGATCTTTAATTTAAAAAAATACAACTGGACCATGTAAGACTTCAAAGTTGTGGTACTTTAAATTTCCCTTTGATCAAGAGAAGAGTTAAGTTGTGCCTACCTTTCTTACTCTCTGCACACTGACACGGCAGCTCCTTTCTCCTATCTGGCTTCCAGTTGGGTTCAGACAATGGTAAGCAACAAAAACAGTCAGAGGATGAGAGTTAAGAGATTGAGAGCACTTACTTTGCTTCCTTGTGCCCATCTTGCTGTAATTTGCTGTCCTGTCCTTTGGTCCTTCTTCCAGAGCTCAGCTCCTCTTGCTTTCATGACACATCAGGCCTAGAAATGATGATGGGTTCTTGCCTCCCAATAGGTCTTTAATCCTCCATACACTTGTGAAAATGGTCCCTTAATTGAATTCAGTCCAGTTAAACAGTTTTTGGTCTTTCTCTTTCTAACCATGGTACTGCTTAATATAGTATCAAGAGTGGCCCCAGGAAACAAGCCTCATACTTGAGAATATGGTATTGGTTGGATCATATATTTAGTGAACTCAGAGAAGAAATACCCATTATCTACAGTATGCCATGAGCATCACAATTAATTAAGGAACAGAGTGCTGATCAGCAAGGTGCTGTAAGATCAAGAGGCTTCAGCAGTGAGTTGCCATGTCAAAGGTGACTGCAAAATTAAGGAAGCTGGATAACTTTTATTACACTGGGAATGTTACAAAAAGAAAAATATATGATTACAAACTTGGCCTTTCAATTCAAAGCACAGGTAGAAAATCAGAACTCTATGGTGAATAAGAATTGTGTAATCTGTATGACTCCAGGACAAACAAGTTTGAAGATCCTGTCCCCAAACCTGATTGTATGGATTGCAGAGTTGTAATACCTATTAAATATGCAATTTTACCATATCTCTTGTGCAAAAACAGCACTTCTCAAAATTTGGTCTTGGAACCACTGGAGATCCTTAAGATATACAGGGGGACTCTGAGGTCTAAACTATTTTCATTATAAAACAAAGATGGTATTTGCTGTAATTCCAAGTATCTAAGCTTTCAGTGGAAACTGGTAAAAGTTACATTAAGTGAGATAAAATCACCACTCTTAAAGTTAATGGAAGATGTTTGATCAGATCAGATCAGATCAGTCGTCAGTCATGTCTGACTCTTTGTGACCCCATGAATCGCAGCACACTAGGCCTCCCTGTCCATCACCAACTCCCAGAGTTCACTCAGACTCACGTCCATCGAGTCACTGATGCCATCCAGCCATCTCATCCTCTGTTGTCCCCTTCTCCTCCTGCCCGCAAACCCTCCCAGCATCGGAGTCTTTTCCAATGAGTCAACTCTTCGCATGAGGTGGCCAAAGTACTGGAGTTTCAGCTTTAGTATCATTCCTTCCAAAGAAATCCCAGGGCTGATCTCCTTCACAATGGACTGGTTGGATCTCCTTGCAGTCCAAGGGACTCTCAAGAGTCTTCTCCAACACCACAGTTCAAAAGCATCAATTCTTCAGCTCTCAGCCTTCTTCACAGTCCAACTCTCACATCCATACATGACCACAGGAAAAACCATAGCCTTGACTAGACGAACCTTTGTTGGCAAAGTAATGTCTCTGCTTTTGAATATGCTATCTAGGTTGGTCATAACTTTCCTTCCAAGGAGTAAGCGTCTTTTAATTTCATGGCTGCAGTCACCATCTGCAGTGATTTTGGAGCCCAGAAAAATAAAGTCTGACACTGTTTCCACTGTTTCCCCATCTATTTCCATGAAGTGGTGGGATCGGATGCCATGATCTTCGTTTTCTGAATGTTGGGCTTTAGGCCAACTTTTTCACTCTCCACTTTTACTTTCATCAATAGGCTTCTGAGTTCCTCTTCACTTTCTGCCATAAGGGTGGTGTCATCTGCATATCTGAGGTTATTCATATTTCTCCCGGCAATCTTGATTCCAGCTTGTTTTTCTTCCAGTCCAGCGTTTCTCATGATGTACTCTGCATAGAAGTTAAATAAGCAGGGTGACAATATACAGCCTTGATGTACTCCTTTTCCTATTTGGAACCAGTCTGTTGTTCCATGTCCGGTTCTAACTGTTGCTTCCTGACCTGCATATAGGTTTCTCAAGAGGCAGATCAGGTGGTCTGGTATTCCCATCTCTTTCAGAATTTTCCACAGTTTATTGTCTG
>NW_011494832.1:7436352-7452846 GCF_000754665.1 Bison bison bison | reverse complement strand
TATTTCTCCCGGCAATCTTGATTCCAGCTTGTTTTTCTTCCAGTCCAGCGTTTCTCATGATGTACTCTGCATAGAAGTTAAATAAGCAGGGTGACAATATACAGCCTTGATGTACTCCTTTTCCTATTTGGAACCAGTCTGTTGTTCCATGTCCGGTTCTAACTGTTGCTTCCTGACCTGCATATAGGTTTCTCAAGAGGCAGATCAGGTGGTCTGGTATTCCCATCTCTTTCAGAATTTTCCACAGTTTATTGTGATCCACACAGTCAAAGGCTTTGGCATAGTCAATAAAGCAGAAATTGATGTTTTTCTGGAACTCTCTTGTTTTTTCCATGATCCAGCGGATGTTGGCAATTTGATCTCTGGTTCCTCTGCCTTTTCTAAAACCAGCTTGAACATCAGGAAGTTCACGGTTCACGTATTGCTGAAGCCTGGCTTGGAGAATTTTGAGCATTACTTTACTAGCGTGTGAGATGAGTGCAATTGTGAGGCAGTTTGATATATTGTACTTAGTTGCTTCAGTCATGTTTGACTATCCGCAATTCCGTGGACTGTAGCCCACCAGGCTCCTCTATCCATGGGATTCTTTGGGAAGAATATTAGAGTGGGTTGCTATTTCCTTCTTCAGGGAATCTGACTAACCCAGGGATTGAACTCATGTCTCTTATGTCTCCTGCATTGGCAGGCATGTTCTTAACCACTGAGCTACCTTAAAGAACAATCTGGTTTGAATTTGAAATGTTAAATATAAAAAAAAAGTATTCTATGCACTAAACTGTCATTGGATATACCAATAACTTGTCCAAAGGTAAAGGGACCTTGAGACAAAAAGTTTGAGAGCCATTGGCACTAACATATGGCACTTGTTTCTCTTGTGTTAAGCACTAGTTAAGGACTGAGTTCCTGAGGCATGTGATGAGAACATTTAGATAGATTTAGATGCTGCTGATAATTAAAAGGTTCAAATTTGCTTGAAGCTTCTTTGCCAGTGAAAGCTGCCCTTCACCCAGTATCTGAGGAAACTAAACTTCCATTGCAAAAATACCTTTTCATTACTGTTCAAAGAAGTTACCTGCATAAGTCAAAGACAAATACTGTGTGTTTTCACTTATATGTGGAATCTAAAAAATAGAACGGAAATAGACTCACAGAGAGAGAGTACAAACTAAGGTTTCACCGAGGGGAGAAGGGTAAGGGGATGGGCAAAATAGGAGAAGGGGGTTAAGAGGTATGAACTACTAGGTACAAAATAAATAATTTACAAGGATATAATGTATAACACAGAAAATATAGTCAATGTTTTATAACAACTTTGGAGTGTATTCCATAAAAATAACAAATTACCATGTTGTATATCTGAAACAATACTGTTAAGCCAAATATACTTCAATAAAATATAATTAGAAATTTTTAAGAGAAACAAAAAAGAAATTGTCTGCAGAGAATGACTGTTCTCAGCAACAGCCTCCCCCCTGCCTGACACACACATATTCAGATACTTCTTATTCTGTTGAGACTTATTCCAACGGTTGTATTTCAGCATAGTTCAGAAAGGTAAGAATGAGGTTTCTTTCAGGAAGAGACTGGATACACTAAAGATGCAGCATCTCACCAACATGCATCAGCTTCGAGGAATGGGGAGCATGGACAGGAAGGTATCCTGAGGATGTAACAGTAAGGAGAATGAAGTATTAGGTGAATCAGGCTAAATTTATTAATATGAATATGTCAATCCAGAATTCAATATTGAACTAAAGGCCACCTAATAGTGACCTTAAATGTCTTTGTACTTTAAGCTTGAACATAGTCTTGGCTACAGTAAAATTAGGATGGAACATCCTAGATACAGTAGAAGAAGTAGTATAACCCTCAGGGTGATAGGACTGATGGAGTGGATCCGTTTCTATAGCTTGTTCAGCCACACCCTAACTATTTCCAATGAGAGGACTCAGAACCCTCCCTTTGCCAAGCCATTGGAGAATTCATATAATGAAAGGAACATCAGCATCCAGAAAAGCTCTCAGTATCATCTGACCTTTGTATCTGGAGATGAAGGATGAGTTGTCACCACACGGTTGGTCTCCCTGGCATCAGAGAGAATAATGGCCATGGAAGTAGGACTAAAGACCATGCCTGAGCTGGGTGGCCAAGGACATGCTCCCTCCCCAAGGCTCTTCTGGCCACCACTAGTGATCATCCAGTTTCATTTGAGTAAAACTAATTCTTGGTCTCTGATAAAGCACATTGCTCAGGTGGCCCACAGCTACTCAGTGTCAGATTGATTACACAGACCATTTTCATCAAATTTAGTGTTACAGAAATTTTTTTTGTTGTTTGGTCACTCAGTTGTACCCAACTCTTTGTGACCCCATGGACCTCAACTTATATTTCTTTAAGTTACTTTAAATTTAGTAGGGATATCATACTATGAAATCTTTACTTTTTCAATGTGCTGCATTACCTTAAGACATCTGAGCCATGTGCTTGGGCTTAGTTGCTTCAGTTGTGTCCAGCTCTTTGTGACCCTGTGGACTGTAGCCTGCCAGGCTCCTCTATCCATGGGATTCTCCAGGCAAGTATGTTTGAGTGGGTTGTTATGCCCTCCAGGGCATCTTTCCCAACCCAGTGATCAAACCCACATCTCTTACATCTCCTGCATTGGCAGGTGGGTTCTTTATCACTTTGTCACCACCTGGGAAGCCCATCTGAGCCCATAGAATCATGGAATTTCCTACTGGAGTCTCAGTAATGGCCCTAGCCATGGAATATCATCCTGTGAATTATTGATTGTAGGATGTAAACTGACAGCAAATGATCATGGTTCCCCATTAGAATGAATTCTTGGGTCTGGAAACTAATTAATATTACCCTTGATACCTTATTGGTTGAATTTTCCTCTCTTAAGGAGACAATGAAGACAACAGCAAAATAACAGAGGTTAGAGAGAATGATTTTGGTCCATTATTTCTCTTCTTTCTCTCACTGCCTCATGAGGTTTTTGGCACTGGCTGTTGTTCCTATACGTGTTGTTTAGTTGCTAAGTCACGTTCAACTCTTTTGCGACGCCATGGACTGTAGTCTGCCAGGCTCCTCTGTCCATGGGATTTCCCAGCAAGAAGACTGGAGTGGGTTGCCAAGTGCTGATCTTCCAGACCCAGGAATTGAACCTGGATCTCCCGCATTGCAGACAGATTCGTAACGGTCTGAGCCACCATGAAATTAAATCAGGTGGCTCCTGCTTATAGTTCCAGTTCTCACCGGGCTCTGGCAACTCCATGCTGTTTCTTTCCATTTTCCAGTAATGGCAACAGGTCCCCCAAGTCCTGCCTGCAAGTAGTCCTTGATACTTAACCTTTGTTAGCTTATCTCAGAACTCTGCCTACACCTCTGTAGATAATTCCTGAAATGAATCTTTCCTTAGAACCTTCGAGTGCTCCATCTGTTTCCTCCCCTGGCTCTAATTAATAGGATAAGGAACGATGTTACGTACACTATGTTTATAATTTGGAATCACATACATAACCCATCTTGAATGATATTAAATGTAGCAGAAGAAATAAAGCATGGCTTACCCATAAAGCTATAATAAAATTCTTAAAAGTAGTTCTAACAGATATGAATATTTAGATGTGGCAGAAAGTATTTACACATTTTAGAAAACAGGAGACTTCAGACATTTGAATAGGACATAGAAATACTGTTCTAATTTACACTTGTGCTGAGTAGGTGTAGGGGCGAGGAATCATCCAGATGGAGCACCTGTGTGAGCAAATGCTTGGAGAAGAGCTAGTGTGATTCAAAGCTTAGTTGAGTTGGCTAGACCACAACTGGGAGATAAAAGATTAGTGTGGAATATATTGGAATTTAAATAGCATGAATTTAACATATATTATGTTAAGGAACAGAGAAGGCAATGGCACCCCACTCTAGTACTTTTGCCTGGAGAATCCCATGGATAGAGGAGCCTGGTAGGCTGCAGTCCATGGGGTCTCTAAGAGTCAGACACAACTTCACTTTCACTTTTCCCTTTCATGTGTTGGAGAAGGAAATGGCAACCCACTCCAGTGTTCTTGCCTGGAGAATCCCAGGGATGGGGGAGCCTGGTGGGCTGCCGTCTATGGGGTCGCACAGAGTCAGACATGACTGAAGCAACTTAGCAGCAGCAGCAGCAGCATGTTAAAAAAGACTTGAAAAAAGACTTTTCCAAGATAATGGAAAGAATAATATATGATTTTCTTTCACTTTTATTTTAATTTCAGAAAAGGAGAATGATAATTATCCTTTGGAGTTCATTTTGTGAAGCACTGTTAGGAAAAATATGTACAACTTCTTTCATCCATTTGCAAATTATGTTAGAACCTATCTTCTCAAACAGCATCATTTCAAGTCATGTGTTTTTACTGACAAAAGTGCTGAGGACAATGGAAATAATGTTGGTTTATCCATTCATATAAAAAATGAGAAAATATTTTCATGGATTTTTTCATAATCCTTTTTTTATGATACATTGAGAAAGATATTTAAGTTCTCTTCCTTTGTAGCTCAAGGCATCATGATAATAAATAGAGAATTATCATGTAATACATGAAGATGATTTTTTTCCTAAATAAGGAAGAAAAGCATAAAATAGAGAATCATGTTGCCCATAACAACCAAATGGTAAATTATTATTGCTGGGTGATTTTTTGAAAATTTAATAAGAGAGATAATGAAGAAATTGCATTGAACTGTGCTTTTAACTGTTTTTTTGAACTCCTTAGGTGGTGATACAAAGTATTTCTCCCAACTGTTTACCCTCAAAAGATAACCAGGTCTTTTTGCTCCTAAGGGTCACATATTCCTTATTCAGGAAACGGATTTTGACGCTTCCAGGGCTTGTGTTTGTCTGGTGGGCCATTAACATCTTCATCTTTCAGATAGTCAGCATGTGCTATAATTGTGTTAAGAGGCTCAGGGAGCAAATTACAGTAACCTAAGAATTATTGGAGGAAGGCATGACCAACCCACTCCAGTATTCTTGCCTGGAGAATCTCATGGACAGAGGTGCATGGGCAGGCTACAGTCCATAGGGTCTCAAAGAACTGGACATGACTGAAATGACTTAGCACTCACGGATGAACTGTACATGTTTGTAGGACCTAGGGGAGAGGTGGGAAGTGTTGACACCTCTACTTTAGTCTCATTTAGTGCTCAGAAAATGAGAGGACCACAGAGGCAAGGGCAGGGCAGTAAAAACAAAGACCTCCTGAGCCTAGATCACAGGTCTCAAGGCTGACAGAAGAGTAAGGGTGTCTGAACCATCTTATGTGTCTGTCTCATACAAATTTCAAATGTTCAGCTGATGGGTTATGTGCCCCCTTAACCACAGCATTTGTATCTGGCAATCCAGACAAGTTTTCAACATGAAACACAAAGAATAATGGGAAAGCAAAAGGAGAAAATATTCTCATGTCCACATCAGACATTATACATTTATAATATTTTTCTTAATTATTTAAGAGCTCCATCCTAAGTATTTATCAGAATTATGCTGATTTAAAGTTATTCTCAGGTGATAAGTAATGCATCAAATAGTTTTTAAAAACTCAAGTTTTACAAATAATGGAAAAGCCTTGTAACAGTTGAAAAGTAAAACTAGAATAACAAATCTAATTCCATGCACGAAGGCAAGAAGCAAAAAGGCAATGAACTTTACAAACCGCATGCATATTACAGCTTCTGAAAGAAGTAAACAAATCTAGAGGAATATGTGTGAGTCAGTAGATGAAGCCACAAACAAAAGATACCTCCTGTACTTAAAGGAAAATGAGCCAAACAACTTCACTTTCAAGGTTAAATGGTACAAGATTAAAAAAAAAAAAACAAAACTCCGTTTTGCAACATGTAGTGAATCAAATCTCTAGAGCAGCACTTCTCAAACTTCAGTGTTCCTGTTAATCACCTGGGGAATTTTTAAGATGAGCTTCTGACTCAGCAGGTCTGGGATGGGATCTGAGATTCTGCATATGTAACAATTTCCTAAATGCTGCCAGTGTGATAGTCTATGGAATAACAGATTCAATGCTGATTACCTGTGACTGTAACAGGAGCCAGGCTATAGTCATACTAGATTTCAAGCACACTGGCATGAGCTAGAAGTGTTCTACTACTGAAAATGTCATCTCGTAAATTTGTAGTCTGCCTTAAATCTTAAATTTTTTACCCTCAGAAAATGAAGACAAGAATAGTAATAACAGTTAACTTTTTATTTAGCTTTTGGTATATGTCATGCATTGATTTGAATGCTTTACATTTATTTCATTTAATCTTTGTAACAACCTTTAACAAGATCCAAAATTTGACTTCTACAGATGAATAATAAACAAGAGAATAGGAAAGTAGCTTAAATAAATACGTTCACATGTATGTGGAAATGGAGTTCTGCATTAGTATCAGGTCGAAGCAATCTTACTACCAGAAATTCAGATAAAAACAGACATGGTCCTGGTAATAAATCAAATATTTAACCTGAGCTTATAGTATGAGTCCCTTGTGAAACCAAAGTAAAAGAGCTGTATTACGTGTGTTATGGGATGTTAGATATAGCATAGAATAGGAACAGGAAAAATGTAATGCTTAGATCAAAGGCATGACATTTCCACTGTGCTCTGTTCTAGTTAGAACATATTTATTATAATTTATTGTTAAGTCTGACAGCCAGAAATTAGAATCACGAACAAAATGGTGTACAGGCAGAGAGAGTAAAGCAAATTTTAAAGTGACTTAAAAACAAAAAAGACTTAAATGTGTTACAGTCACTCAGCCTTGAGGATAATCCTTTGGCAACATATCAATAATAAACTGGTTCAAGTTTTGATTCTAGAGAGTGAAGTAAACCCACCAAACTTTCAGAGATTTTGAATCTTTCTGAGGGATTTTTTGTTTCCCTGATTATCTCTTACTCCAACTTGTGTTTTTCCTGAATTATAAGTTCCCATTTTTGATTCTGTTTTATGAGACTTTATAATACTTTGCCTATAACTAGCCACCATGCCTTCCCTTTAATTTCCTAAAGTACCATTAACACAAGGCTGTTGTGTAGAAAAACTTCTCATTCTGAGGGATTGAGGATTATTTCAGCATTCAAAAATGTATGCTGTGCTCTCCCTCTGGGCATTTTAACATAAGGGGAAAATAAAATGTATAAATGATTTCAAATTGAATTCATTTTGGTTTTGAATAGATAAACCAAGTGTAGGGACATAATTTAAAGATGGACGAAGATATGATATGAAGAATAATTCTTCCCACTCCATTTCCCAGATTACAATCCTGTTGCCCAGATGCAATCCCCATTATCTTTTTCTTGTATGTTTTTCCAGAAGTAATTTTACTTGAAGATTTTGAAAAATGGCATACTTAATTCTTTAAGATTATGTTCTTTGAATAAGTATTTCTTTAAAGATTGCTTTAAGCACATCCTTAGCCTGCCTTTTGGATAAGAGGACACTGGTCAGAGCTCAACCTTGAAAACAACCTAGAGCTCGCGTTTGACCTAACTATTCAAGTCATTTTGCCATTCCTAAAGAAGAAATATGTCAATGGGCATTTCTGTCTTTCTCCTTGATATCTGTACCTTCGCTTGGGGTTCTGACTTTTCTAACTCATTCAGAATCCCCTCTTTTCAAGAGAGCCTCCCTTTGCCTTTGTCTCAAATCCTTTGTCTCTCAGTCTGCCAGTTTAAATTTCCAAATATGTTGTTATACAGAGCAGTTTACTCTTGTCTAATATTTCTTCCTGTTGGCTCCTCCCAAGGAGGACTGACCTTGCATAAACAAGAACAACATAATTCTCTCCCTAAGAGGATTGTTTATTGCCTCTTAGGTAACCTCTCAAACAGCAGCCATCTTTTAAATAACTCTCCATTCCCCACCTCCTAGCAACTCGGTTGTTTTCCTTCCTTGGTAAAAATTGTCAAGTCACTGGATAGCCTCAAGAACACAAATTCTTTCCCCAATGACACAAGGGAGGGGAGGACAACATATTTAATAGGAGCCTAAGGACACTAGGCTTTTAACTAAGGGGTGGGATCAAGGATTCCTTAGGCAATGAATGTGCACGTCTGTGGGTGTGGCCTGTGCTCAGTACAGTGAGAACAGAGGGGAGCCTGACATTAGAACAAATTTCTTCTCTATCTCTGAGGTCACACTTCAGCTCTCCCGTTCAAATACTTCAGGACAATAATTTAAGAAAAGGAATTCTAATTCAAAGAAAATATCTGGCTGAGCTCGTGTAACAGGAACTGGGAAGCTCTTGTCTGCTCAAAGGTTAATAGCATAGGTTTATTGTTGTTATTCAGTCACTAAGTCATGTCTGACTCTTCATGATCCCATGGACTATAGCCCGCCAAGCTCCTCTGTCCATGGGATTTCCCAGGCAAGGATCCTACAGTGGGGCCATTTCCTCCTGCAGGGGACATTCCCAACCCAGGGATTGAACCTCCGTCTCTCTTGGGTCTCCTGCATTGAGGGGCAGATTCTCCGCCACTAGCGCCACCTGGAAGCCCCTATCTCCCAGAGTTTGCTCAAATTGATGTCCTTTGTGTCGGTGAGGCTATCTATCCATCTTATCTCTGCTGCCCTCTTCTTTTGTCTTCAAAGGCAAAGGTTTAGATGTAGCACAGGTTCAGTTCAGTTCAGTTCAGTTGCTCAGTCGTATCCAACTCTTTGCGACCCCATGAATCGCAGCACACCAGGACTCTCTGTCCATCACCAACTCCCGGAGTTCACTCAAACTCACATCCATTGAGTCGGTGATGCCATCCAGCCATCTCATGCTCTGTCGTCCCCTTTTCTTCCTGCCCCCAATCCCTCCCAGCGTCAGGATCTTTTCCAATGAGTCAACTCTTCACATGAGGTGCCCAAAGTACTGGAGTTTCAGCTTTAGCATCATTCCTTCCAAAGAAATCCCAGGGCTGATCTCCTTCAGGATGGACTGGTTGGATCTCCTTGCAGTCCAAGGGACTCTCAAGAGTCTTCTCCAACACCACAGTTCAAAAGCATCAATTCTTCAGCGCTCAGCTTTCTTCACAGTCCAACTCTCATATCCATACATGACCACTGGAAAAACCCTAGCCTTGACTAGATGGACCTTTGTTGGTAAAGTAATGTCTCTGCTTTTGAATATGCTATCTAGGTTGGTCATAACTTTCCTTCCAAGGAGTAAGCGTCTTTTAATTTCATGGCTGCAGTCACCATCTGCAGTGATTTTGGAGCCCAGAAAAATAAAGTCTGACACTGTTTCCACTGTTTCCCCATCTATTTCCCATGAAGTGATGGGACCAGATGCCATAATCTTCATTTCCTGAATGTTGGGCTTTAAGCCAACCTTTTCACTCTCCTCTTTCACTTTCATCAAGAGGCTTTTTTTGTTCCTCTTCACTTTCTGCCATAAGGGTGGTGTCATCTGCATATCTGAGGTTATTCATATTTCTCCCAGCAGTCTTGATTCCAGCTTGTGATTCTTCCAGCCCAGCATTTCTCATGATGTACTCTGCATATAAGTTAAATAAGCAGGGTGACAGTATACAGCTTTGATGTACTCCTTTTCCTATTTGAAACAAGTCTGTTGTTCCATGTCCAGTTCTAACTGTTGCTTCCTGACCTGCATATAGGTTTCTCAAGAGGCAGGTCAGGTGGTCTAGCGTTCCCATCTCTTTCAGAATTTTCCACAGTTTATTGTGATCCACACAGTCAAAGGCTTTGGCATAGTCATTAAAGCAGAAATAGATGTTTCTCTGGAACTCTCTTGCTTTTTCAATGAACCAGCAAATGTTGGCAATTTGATCTGGTTCCTCTGCCTTTTCTAAAACCAGCTTGAACATCTGGAAGTTCATGGTTCATATATTGGTGAAGCCTGGTTTGGAGAATTTTGAGCATTACATTACTAGCGTGTGAGATGAGTGCAATTCTGTGGTAGTTTGAGCATTCTTTGACATTGCCTTTCTTTGGGATTGGAATGAAAACTGACCTTTTCCAGTCCTGTGGCCACTGCTGAGTTTTCCAAATTTGCTGGCATATTGAGTGCAGCACTTTCACAGCATCATCTTTCAGGATTTGAAATAGCTCAACTAGAATTCCATCACCTCCACTAGCTTTGGAATGTGAAGTTAAATGGGCCTTTTTTAAGGCCCATTTAACTTCACATTCCAGGATGTCTGGCTCTAGGTGAATGATCATACTATCGTGATTATCTTGGTCATGAAGATCTTTTTGTACAGTTCTTCTGTGTATTCTTGCCACCTCTTCTTATTATCTTCTGCTTCTGTTAGGTCCATACCATTTCTGTCCTTTATTGAGCCCATCTTTTCATGAAATGTTCCCTTTTTTTTTGAAGAGATCTCTAGTCTTTCCATTCTGTTGTTTTCCTCTATTTCTTTGCATTGATAGCTGAGGAAGGCTTTCTTATCTCTCCTTGCTCTTCTTTGGAACTCTGCATTCAGATGCTTATATCTCTCCTTTTCTCAGCACAGGTTAGATGAGGCTTAAGAAGGTGAGTGGATTCCTCATATTTGTCAGCACATTTCTTCTACCCTTCATCCACTTGCCACCTAAGTGAGGAGAAATTGCCAACAGAAATTAAGCTGCCCACATTCTAAGATACTAGTAAATCAAATCCAACAAGCTATAAAAAATAATTTTAAATAGTTAATTAGATTTTACCCCCAAATAAAGATAATGTCTCATTGAATACATATTAAACAGTAAGAAATTACATTAATAGAAATTAATCACATTAATAGCTTAAAAGAGAAAATATATCACCTTAAAGATGACTGAATTAACCAAACTTAGCACTCATTTCTTTTTAAAAATATTTATTTAAAAATAAAAATAATAAATTCATTAAAGATTAACAGATTATGTTTATAGAAATAGCTATGTTCATGGGAAATAAATGGGGAAACAGAGGAAACAGTGTCAGACTTTATTTTTGGGGGCTCCAAAATCACTGCAGATGGTGACTGCAGCCATGAAATTAAAAGACGCTTACTCCTTGGAAGGAAAGTTATGACCAACCTAGATAGCATATTGAAAAGCAGAGACATTACTTTGCCAACAAAGGTCCGTCTAGTCAAGGCTATGGTTTTTTCCTGGTGGTCATGTATAGATATGAGAGTTGGACTGTGAAGAAAGCTGAGCACAGAAGAATTGATGCTTTTGAACTGTGGTGTTGGAGAAGACTCCTGAGAGTCCCTTGGACTGCAAGGAGATCCAACCAGTCCATTCTGAAGGAGATCAGCCCTGGGATTTCTTTGGAAGGACTAATGCTAAAGCTGAAACTCCAGTACTTTGGGCACCTCGTGTGAAGAGTTGACTCATTGGAAAAGTCTCTGATGCTGGGAGGGACTGGGGGCAGGAGGAGAAGGGGAGGACAGAGGATGAGATGGCTGGATGGTATCACTGACTCGGTGGACATGAGTCTGAGTGAACTCTGGGAGTTGGTGATGGACAGGGAGGCCTGGTGTGCTGCGATTCATGGGGTTGCAAAGAGTCAGACATGACTGAGCGACTGAACTGAACTGATGTTCCAAAACAAATAATAGAAGAATGGAATGCCTTTGTATTTTTGCAAATCTTTTTAAAGCCTGGCTTATGGAATACAATTAAATTCTTGTATCTGCTTCAGCATTCATTTTTTGCAATATGTTACTTTAAACAAAATATATGAAAAAAATGTGGCCTCACATAGGTATATAGTTAGAGAAGAAAGGACTTTTTAAGACCCATGAAAAGGCTTGTGAGTGTCACTTCAGTCGTGTCCAACTCTTTGTGACTTAGACTGTAGCCCACCAGGCTCCTCTGTCCTTGGGATTCTCCAGGCAAGAATACTGTAGTGGGTTGCCATGCCCTCCTCCAGGGAAAGGGCTTGTGAGACCCTCTCATTCCCCCAAATCATATTTGAGAATTAATGCCCTAGAGAGTCTGTATTTAAATCTTATTAAAATTGATTTAGCAACATTAATTCTGTATTAAATGAATCAAAACTTATAGATCAGGAACTGAAAAATTTTTGTAAAAGTTCTGATAAATAGTGGACTGTTTTTAACATAAACTTATAGTCAAACTAGTAAGTAAGTGCTATAAAACTTGGAGATGCCTTTAAATAGTTATTAAGTAGATAATAAAATAATCTGTGTTAATGAGCTGTTCTAGGTCTTTGGTGCACCAACTGTAAACTGAAACCTTTTTTATTGATATAATGTATGGATCTATCTGTGTGTGTATGTGTTTTAGATATATTTGAGGCACTATTTGTGGGAAAATTTCCTCTTAAATCTTAATCTCTGTGACTTAATGTTTTTAATTTAAGTGATCTCATAGTTTTTCTTTTCATAAAAATACACAAAGAAGGTTTAGTTAACAGGATAAAGATTTTAAAACAATATAGAATATTGGATTGACTGAAAAGTTTTTTGGGTTTTTCCCTAATATATTGCAAACTTTTTGGCCAACTGTTTATATTGTGTATGTGTCATTGAGTTCAGTTGCTCAGTCTGACTCTCTGTGTCCCCATGGACTGCAGCATCCCAGGCTTTTCTGTCCTTCACCATCTCCTGGAGCTTGCTCAAACTCATGTCCATTGAGTCAGTTATGCCGTCCAAACATCTCGTCTTCTGTCGTCCCCTTCTCCTCCTGTCTTCAGTCTTTCCCAGCATCAGGGTCTTTTCTAATGAGTCGACTCTGCATCAGGTGGCCAAAGAATTAGAGCTTCCGTTGCAGCATCAGTCCTTCTAATGAATATTCAGGATAATTTCTTTCAGGATTGACTAGTTTGATCTCCTTGAAGTGCAAGGGACTCTCAGAGTCTTCTCCAGCACACAGTTCAAATCATCAATTATTCAGCGCTCACTTTTGTTTAAGGTCCAACTCTCACATCCATACGTGACTACTCAAAAAGCCATAACTGACTATATGGACCTTTTTCAGCAAAGTAATGTTATCTGCTTTTTAATATGCTATCTAGGTTTGTCATAGCTTTTCTTCCAAGGAGCAAGTGTCTTTTAATTTCATGGCTGCAGTCACCATCTGCAGTGATTTTGGAACCCAAGAAAATAAAGCCTGTCACTGTTTCCATTGTTTCGTCATCTATTTGCCATGAAGTGATGGGATCAGATGTCATGATCTTAGTTTCTTGAATGTTGAGTTTTAAGTCAGCATTTTCACTCTCTTCTTTCACTTTCATCAAGAGGCTCTTTAGTTCCTCTTCACTTTCTGCCATAAGGATGATGTCATCTGCATATCTGAGGTTGTTGATATTTCTCCCAGAAATCTTGATTCCAGCTTATGCTTCTTCCAGTCCAGCATTTTGCCTGATGTACTCTGCATATAAGTTAAATAAGCAGGGTGACAATATACAGGCATGGTGCACTCCTTTTCCAATTTGGAACCAATCCATTGTTCCATGTCCATTTCTAACTGTTGCTTCTGGAGTGCATACAGATTTCTCAGGAGGCAGATAAGATGGTCTGTTATTCCCATCTCTTGAAGAATTGTACACAGTTTGTTGTGATCCACATAGTCAAAGGATTTAGCGTAGTCAATGATGCAGAAGTAGATATTTTTCTGGAATTCTCTTGCTTTTTCTATGATCCAACAGATGTTGGCAATTTGATCTCTGGTTCCTCTGCCTTTTCTAAATCCAGCTTGAACATCTGGAAGCTCACAGTTCACATACTGTTGAAGCCCGGCTTGAAGAATTTTGAGCATTACTTTGCTAGCATGTGAAATGAGTTCAGTTGTGCAGTAGTTTGAACATTCTTTGGCATTGCCTTTTTTGAGGATTGGAATAAAAGCTGATCTTTGCCAGTTCTGTGGCCACTGCTGAGTTTTCCAAATGTGCTTGCGTTTGAGTGCAGCACTTTTGTAGCATCAGCTTTTAGGATTTGAAATAGTTCAGTTGGAATTCCATCACCTCCACTCGCTTTGTTGGGCGTGATGTTTCCTAAGGCCCTCTTGACTTCACACTCCAAGATGTCTGGCTCTAGGTGTGTGATCACACCTTTGTGGATATCTGCGTCATTTTTTGTATAGTTCTTCTGTGTATTCTTGCCACCTCTTCTTAATATCTTCTGCTTTTGTTAGGTTCATTCTGTTTCTCTCCTTTATTTTCCCCATCTTTGCATGTGTATGTGTATATGTAAGTATATAATATATGTGTGTGTGTGTGTGTATATATATACATATATATGTTGAGGGGGCAGTATAAAGTTGAAAAAGAATATTATGATTACTTTTTTTTTAATGAATTTACTATCTATATCCACTAATGTCAGGAGAAGTCTCAAGTGACTGAGCAGATATTCCTCCACACATGTCTAGCCCAGGGGCTGGGAGTCTTGTGGAGCAAGAAAGTGCTCTGGATTTGAAAGGAGGTTAACCATTTGGGAGTTTTGTTTGTAACATACCATAAATTCAGAGCAAATAGCAAAAGGTTTGAAAAACTGGAGATACATTGGTCTTGAATCAGATTAGAGGGTACACAGAGCACAAGGGGTAAAAGCTGGGGCCTTGACTTGTGGGTGGTGAATGACATAAACAGAGGTGGACTCAGTGGAATTTTCCTGATGGTCTCTTTAAAGAGTATAAAAGATAGGTTCTAATTACAACTTCCTTGTCAAATTGCAACTTTTCGCTCAAGAAATTTCTAGTGATGAAGTAGATAATATGGACCAAGGGAGTTGTGCCAGGAGCATTTAGAGGTTCATGGACCCTCACACCACTCTAGTGGTGAACAAGGTTCAGCTAGCAGAGGGACAGCTACTCTGATGGAGATGTATTTAGAAAAATATGTTCCATCATAAATGATCAGATCTTTATCATTTCAATAGAAATATATTCAGTTTATTATTTTCTTATTCTCTCTATAACCCACAGTTTCATATTTGAAGATAATGTAAATCTCATTGGAGGCATTAATCATTGGACCCGTTATAATTTCTTCCTACCACATTTACTTTCGTTATCTTATTTTAGGCTTTTTTGATCTTTTATATCACAGAGTTCTGCAAACTGCTATCAAGTCAGCAGAGCCTGATTACAGCTTCTTGGAAATCGAAAGTTCAGCATTTCATATATGAGGTGAATATTATAACTAATTCTGATTCATTTCAGATGCTTCTGAATTTTAATTTAATGTAAATTAAAATAATTTAAATCAAATCTGCTGTTAGGTTTTAAATTTAATTTAATTTTAAATTCCTTACTTAGATGGTTTTCAATTTCAATTCAGAATTTTGATTTATCACAAATAAAATTAAATTAATTTTAAAATTCAGATTTCTTTTATAGTCAGTCTGAATAAAAAGCATTTATTTTGATCTGTGATTTCAACTCAAAGAGTAGACTAATTAAAATTACTATTTTTTATTATATCTTTTTTTCTTCACACTCCCGTGGCTTACCAGGTGCCAAAATAGAAGAGTAGTTTGCCTAGGTCCAATAAGGAGGGTATGTGTTGTAATCCAAAATCAGTAATAAACTAAACGTCAGTCTTACTTTTAATGTCACAGTGCACCAGAAATTCTTTAAAAAATTGATTCTTAAAAAGTGATAAGTTATTCTTCTCTGATAAAAGCTCTAAACAATGGTATTGGTTTTCCATTTTAATAAGATAAATATAAAAACCTGATATTAGCATATTTTATTACTCATTTTTTCAAAACATTTTATGTATCAGCTTATTTGGAGAATTGCCAGTTATATGTGGACTCAACAAACATACTCATCTAGAGTCTAAGCTTAAAATGGCTTAGAACCATTCAAGTTGACTTTGGTTGTAATTCCTATCTCCAACCCCAGTTGATAGTGTGTATTCCTAAATGTAAAGACGAAATTCAAAACAAACAATGGGAGTTACTGTAAAAATGAAAAAAATTTTTGAGTCACTTCAGTTAAGCCATTCTATGTGACCACTTGGTTATTTCTTATATATATAATTAAAACAATAAAAGAGAGCACAGATGCAAGATGTAATATTTTTATTTGGTAAATATCAGTTTCAATTTATTTAATATTTCAGTAATAAAATATTTTATTAAATTTGAATAATGTCTTTTAAAATTAAGACTACTTTTTAAAAATCACTGCTCTTTTTAATTATTAAACCGTACTGTTATTATTCATCACTATAACAAACCAAAATATAAATGTAATTTTTTCTCATTTTATTAAAAAAACTCATTAGTGTAATTAAGAAGTATTAATCTAATACTTTGCTTTTCCTTTTTGTACTGTGATATTATTGTTTGTCTTATCATGGCATTGCTTTATATACACATATGTATTTCAACAGAAGATTTTTACTGCCTATCTTTTTCTCAAGCCATTATTTTATTAATTTCGTGTCATGATTGTTACTGAAAATAATTTTATTATAAAATGAGGATTATAAAAACTGATCTGCCCACCCCCAGTCCTCCCACCCCCAACCCAGTATTAAATACACTAGGAATAC
>NW_011494832.1:7415888-7436252 GCF_000754665.1 Bison bison bison | reverse complement strand
AGGAATACCATTTTGTTTATCCATCTCTTTCTCCTTCTTCCCTCAAACCCAGTTTGTAAGGCTTTGTGTCTACTTTGGTGACTCTCCTGGATCTAGAATAATTCTGCAGCATATCTTGGGTGCTCAGTGATCATTTATTATAGAGTAGCAATGGCATCCCACTCCAGTACTCTTGCCTGGAAAATCCCATGGACAGAGGAGCTTGATAGGCTGCAGTCCATGGGGTCGTTAAGAGTTGGACACGACTGAGCGACTTCACTTTCACTTTTCACTTTCATGCATTGGAGAAGGAAATGGCAACCCACTCCAGTGTTCTTGCCTGGAGAATCCCAGGGACGGGGAGCCTGGTGGGCTGCCGTCTCTGGGGTCGCATAGAGTCGGAGACGACTGAAGCGACTTAGCAGCAGCAGCAGCAGCAGCAGCAGCACCATATTATTCTAATTTTCTTGATTAAAAATATATTGGATTATTTTATGAGGATGAAAGAACAATTAAATTCCTATAATGCTTGTTATGGGTTATAATATTATTTGGGATTCAAATTAACTTAAAATGTAATTATAAGAAAAATCTGTGTTTGCTTTGGCAGCACATGTCCTAAAAAGAAAAATCTATAAAATTTTGTTCAAAGAATAGAGTTGGCTGAGTAGAAAAGATTGTAAAGAAAAAGCGTTAGGAAAAAAAAAAACTTACTGTTTTACTCTGTAAACTGAGGAGCTATAACAAATTTCCCAAATCTGTGACTATTCATATATTAAAGAAGCTGTTATGGATTCACACACTTAAGTTTAAGTTTTGTTGTTGCTGAGTCGAACAAATAGTTGGAGATTTCTCTGTACTCTAAAAACTAAGGCCAGCTTTATGATTGCAGCACCATATCCATCACTGGAAATGAATCACATGTACAGAAGCCCCAGATACAAGTACCTTTAACACTGCTTTTAAGGTGAACTCCATTTATCTGTATCCTCTACAAGCAAGGACTCAGGAGACAGCAACTTTGTTCCGAATAGCATTTCTGCCACTTAACAGTGTGATCTTGCAAGTTACTTAGCCTCTCATTGGGGGAAAAAAATATTATCCATATTAAGTGGATTAATATATGTAAAGTACTTAGAGCATTTTAATATATGTAAAGTACTTGGAACAACATATAAATGATTACTATGTTATTATTTCAACAAGTAAAATCATTACTATATTGATTGTTTATATTGTCAATTTATTTTAACCCTGTGAAATATGCCTAAATGGATTCATCATCCTAATTTCCTGAAATAGAACACTGAATCTTAGAAAACTAAATGATTTTCTTCAGGTTGGTGCAACAGAGTTAGAAAAAATATTTTCACTCTTTCCAGTCGTTTGGAGGGTTTGCTTTAATATTAAGAAGTATCTGACTTAGTTCCTCTTTTGCAAAACCATTTGTATAACCTGTAATTGTTAGGATTTTTCTGGTTACAGTCTGTGACTCATGGATATGGACAAGTACTGCAATAAAATAGAATGAATTGTTTTGTAACATGGCACTTGTTGAGATGATGATATTCCTAAGGAAATATCAACACTGATTCCAAAAAGATTGGGGCAAGGACAACAGAACATAATGTTTTTAAACTAATATACCCAAGGCTACCTCCCAGGCACAAAATGACTAATCATCTTTTCTTCTGAGTAATTTCTGTCTTTTTACCCATGATATCTTCATTCTCTCTTCACAGTCCCACATTATAAACATAAATAAGACACTGAATTGCTGAACTGCCCCCAGTTCTTGATAGCATCCCATCCAAATCAGCCCTTATCCTTTCTTGGAATCATGCAGCCAAGTCTAAACCTTATCAGCGTCACTCTAATGCCTCATTCTTATGATATGTATCTCATCCTGGCAGTAAGTCAATAAACCTTGTTTTTTCTTTTTTTTTAGAGCTATAGATGTGTTCCCTGTGATCTGTAGTCTATGGGCCTTAAATTGCACTTTCTCTCAAAGAATATAAAAAGCTATAGCAGAGAATTGTGCACACACACACACACACACTTTTAATCTCTCAGTGTCTTTCTACTAACTATACTATGTTCTATAATTGACCATAACCAGTCATTAACTGGCTATGAAGCAGGGAAGTTAGAAAAGACAGTATTTTGTCTGTACTAATGTGACTTCAATAGATCATAGTTTGTCTTTAAAAGTGTACTCTGTTAAATGCCTTAGAGAAAGAGAGAGCTTTTACTCTGATTGCACTGCCCAGCAGCCTATAAATCATCTAGGAGATTAAATAAGAAATAACTTTTCTTTGTTTCTAGATTTATTTTTGCTTTAAAAATTACTGCTGGAACAGCAACCATGGAAAAATGATAAACCAAGATTGTAAAATTTGTATATACTCAGTTATTGTTTAGGCAGACTATGACCATGCATGGTATTATTTAGGAATGTGCAGATTCATATTTTATGAAAATAGTTAATTTTAGAATTGATAGTCTGTCACACTAGGAAGGATGCTGCCAGTACTCCTGACTTCCTTCTTTTTCTTTTGTGGTCCTTCTTGACACAAGCATGCACAATGGTCAAGGAAAACTTTGGTTCATGAAAAAAAAAAATGTATACAAACAGCCATTGCAGGATAGTTTAAATAATATATCTGATTAAGAGTACCATTTAATGATTCTTTTACTCTATTTTATATTTCTCTCTTGAGTTTCTTGTTTGTTTTTGCTTTTATGTTTTATTAGGAATTTCTCTAAAGTGCTTACACTTTTAAAGTAATCCATAGGCTGAGCTCATCCACACTCTTGCTACCTAGTGAAAATCACACAGATCTATAAACATTCAAGAATAAAGAGGTAAAAAAAAAAAAAGAATAAAGAGGTAATTTTGGCCACAACACATTGAAGAATTCAAAATTGAGATGAATACCTCTAACCCATCACCACTTGTTCTAAACTCTGCCCATTTCCCCCATGTAACACTTTTATTTGCATTTTTGCTGTATTTGATGATTGAGCAGTGGTGTCAGGGTGGCGGGCTCACCACACTGTGAAATGAAATTCCAGAACATGCTAATCCCTCCATTAGATAAGCCCTCTGAGGTAACAAGGCTTGTAATTCTATTATGAATACTGATCAGGTTATTACTTAGGTAGATGCACAACTTACTCGAGCTTTATTGAATTTTAATCTGCTTTTGCCCTTCCAGCTGTTAAACCAAGCTGCACAGTAGGCCTGTATTTCTCTCTGAGAACTGCTGTAAAACTGAGAAAAATATCCACTGGCAACAGGAGGAAGAAGGACCCATTATTTTTAAGTGTTGGCATTAAAGCTGAACGTGAAAAAGCCTCATCACTTTGATAAGTCAGAAGCTGAGTGAGCAACATTTTTGAACCTCAGTGATTTATCATCAGTCTAGATTCTAGAACTAGGACCAGATGACTCAGAAGCAATCACAAAGGATGCCTGGGAGCAGGGGACTGAGAGAGGAACCCAGCCAACCTGGCATATAACATCCTCACAGTGTACACAGTTACATAAATTGGAATACTCATTTTACTATTATTGGATCATATATTAAGTTTTAAATAATGTCTCCTGTAACCATTACACATTATTTTTTAATCAGGCAGACTGTAATTCATTAAAAAAGGCACATTAGAAACTATTATGCCTTTTCTTTACCAGGGACTATTTCAAGTCCAGGGTTAAAACATAGAGGAATAGAATTCTTTTGAAATAATAATAATAAAGTGGAGATGGGGCTAAGAGTCAACATGAAAACATAAATTAAAACAATTCTATGAGAACATTAAATAGTTTTAAATTTTATATTTCAATTTTTCAGCTGAGATAGAGGTCATATTTTAAATTCTCTTTGTTTATTCATTATCTTTCCTTATTTGCAAAAGACTTAGTTGTGATGTGCCATGGAATTAATACTCAGGAATTTATGCAACACACAGTAAGTATCTTCTGTGTGCCAGGAAGGGGTTAGAATAGTATCCAGTAGAAATATGTTCCAAATATATATGTGCCCTTGATTGTGGCAAAACCACATTCTGCAAAGTCAGAATTCTTTTCAATGTTCTAGAGAGCTTCTTATTAATTAATGTGTTGCCAACTGCTTCAAGTCTCAGCTTAAATAGCTCCCCCAAGAGGCCTTCTCTGCCTTGGCAACCTTTATGAATTAGAAGTTCACTGTTACTTAATATGTCAGTTCTCCGCTTCCTTCATGGGTGTGTGTGTTAGTTGCTCAGTTGTGTCTGACTCTTAGCGACCCCATGGATTGTAGCCCACCAGGCTCCTCTGTCCATGGAATTGTCCAAGCAAGAATACTGGAGTAAGTTGCCATTCCCTTCTCCAGGGGATCTTCCCAACCTAGGGATCAAATGTGGGTCTCCCTCACTGCAAGCAGATTCTTTATCATTTGAGCCACCAGGGAGGTGCCACCTGAGAAGCCCACTTCCTTCACTGATGGTACCAATATCTTCAAGCATTTATTTAGTTTCAATTTTTCCTTTTACTTTCTCTCTGCTCACTGTAGTGTAAGCTTCCTGAGGTCAGGGACCAAATCTGTGTTACTTAACACTGTAACTCTTGCATTGGACTCTGCCCTAAAGCAAGTTTAGTTCATCTTCACCTAAGGTTTTAACAAAATTTTAGTCTTGATCTTAACGTTATTTTCAACTTCTTAATACCATTATGGAATTTTAAATTTACTTTTATTTCACTTGTGTTGAGTCACAACCAGAATAGGAAGTAAGAAAGGTAATATCTGTAAAATGTTTCTACATACTACTACTCCTCTTAAATAACAAAATTAATAAACTTTATTCATAATCAGATAAATATTCACTATAGAAAACTCAAAGATCAGAAGAAAATTTTCACACTTTTTATTTTGAAATAATTATAGATTCTCAAGAAATTATGAAGATAGTACATGCTCAGCTACCCTTCACCCATTCTCCCCAGTTTCTTATTTTATATTATACACCTATAGTGTAGTATCAAGCTGAGGAAGTGAACACTGGCACAATAAGTGCAGATTGTCCAATAGCATGTTATCACATGTGTAGATTCATGTGAATTAACACTACGACCAAAATACAGAACCATTCCGTCACCACAGAGATCACCTTCATGTCACCTGTTAATAGTAGTCACATTCACCCTCCTCCCTACGGCCATTCCTAACCACTGCTGTGTTTTCTGTCCCTATGTAATTTTGATATTGTACAAATGGAATAATCTAATATAGAGAAATTTCAAGATTGGCTCTTTCACTCATTATAATGGCCTTGAGATGCATCCAGATAGCTGATACATCATTAGATTGTTTCTTTTTATTGCTGTATAGTATCCACTGTATGGGTATAACATGGTTTGTTGTATCCTTTACCTTGGAAGGACATCTAGATTGTTTCTGGCTTTTAACTTTTACAAATAAAGCTGATATGAACAAGTATGTATAGGCTATTATAATAAACATAATTTTCATTTCCATTTTTATATGAATGTAAGTTTTGCTTTTTATCTCATTTTATTTTTATTTCTATTCATGAAATAAGTAAACATGGTATACAAGGATGCTCACTATAGAAAACTTAAAATGACAAAACATTTTTAAAGGGAGGAAAAGCAATCACCAACATTCCTGGAAATGAAAGTCAGTCACTATTATGATTTTGGTATTTTTCTTTCTAGTTTTCTTCTAGACACAAGATTTTGATTGCTGTTTACATTTTTATGATTATAATACATAAATGAAATTTTTTATCCTGATTTTTTCTTTACTCTTATAAAGTAATTGTTACAAATAAAGTGTAGGAAAACATGCATATATATATATATATATATATATATATAGTAACATATGTTTATGTGAAATACAACATAATAGGGAAAGAAATAAGGTTTCTCTCAAACCCGCTACCCAGTGTAAGATATAGTGTGCACTATTACCACTGACACTCTCTGAGGATCTCTTTCTGTTCTCTTTTTTTTTAAGGTATGTTTTAGGACCTCTTGTCAACCATACTGTTGAAAACAAATGCCATATTTTTTAAGCAAAACTTTAAATGAGGAGAGGTAAGAGGCCCTTTGATTTTCTTCTTAACTCACGGTGTCGAGTAATACGTCTACTTTACTTCCTCCCAATATATTTTCCAAAAAAATCTCACTGGAAGCATCAAAACTTTGTTCCTGTGAGGTTTCTATAATTTAAATTTCTTCTAAGTAGATCTTTATAAAACCAAGGAAAATTAAAACTTTATCTGTGAGTATTTTTCATAATTTGTTGTATAGTTAGAGTAGCTGTTCAGTATTTTTTCTACATTATTATTGAGATAATGCTCTAGAATTGTGAATATGGACTTTTCTCAATATGAATTAGTTTTATTCCATGTACTGCACCAGAAAGCTAATCTTTTGATCATAATTATGTATTGTGAGTACGTGATGTTTGGTTAGTTCCATGTACTTTATGTTTTAGTCAAGATCACAAAAGCTATGTATTTCAAACTACAGTTATTCTCATTCTAGGGAACTTTGAAATTGAGATTTATGCATATATATCTTTTCTTCTGGGGAAGCCCTGGTGGCTCAGTGGTTAAGAACCCTCCTGCCAATGCAGGAGATGCTGGTTTGATCCCTGGATTAGTAATTTCCCCGTGGAGAAGGAAATGGCAACCAATTTTGGTATTCTTGCCTGGAGAATTCCATGGACAGAGGAGCTTGGTAGGCTACAGTCCATGGGCTCTCAAAAGAGTTAGACACAGCTTAGCAACTAAACAGCCACCTCTTTTCTTCTAACATTGGTATCACTCTCAGGTTCTCAGTTATTCATCAAAAAAACCTGCCATCACGCTATTTATTTAGAGCATAAAATTTAGTTCAATATTAAAATATTAATAAGGATTCCAATCACTCTGGAAATAATCAGAAATACCACAAAATTAGTTTTAGGAGGCTATATATAGAGATTCTTATGAACTTTAACCTGTTGTTGTCTGCTGGATATTCAGAAAATTTAATATGGGAAAATGCTTATATAGAGATGTGTGTCAGACACAGCAGAAAGGCAGTGATCTATAGGTAGAAGGGCAAGCTTCCTGACAGTTTGCAGTGAGGCACAGGCATATGTAACAAATTCTGCAGTTTAAGCAATAACGGTTTCAACTGATCTTTGGCCTGCTGATAAACTTAAAATACAATCCTTCCTAGAAAAATGATGCTAAAACAGTGGCATATTGATCAAAGAAATTGATGGCACAACACACAAGAAAAAAATGGCAAAGAAAATGGTCAAGATGCTCCAAGGTGAAAATCAATCCTCAGATGTAAGCCCTACCAGGGTACTCCAGATGGCCTAGACTTTTCATTCTGAGACTTTTAGGTCACATTATAAATATGTATATAAACATATACATACATATTTAACATTAATGAATAAATTATGTCAACTTTTGGTGGCTCAGATGATAAAGAATCTGCCTCCCAATGCACGGGACCTGGGTTCAATCCCTGAGTTGGGAAGATTCCCTGGAGAAGGAAATGGCAACCCACTCAAGTATTCTTGCCTGGAAAATTCTATGGACAGAGGAATTTGGCAGGCTTTAGTCCATGGGGTTGCAAAGAGCCAGACATGACTGAATGACTGTCACTTCACTTTTAACCCAAACCCCATAGATGGAGGAGCCTGGTAGGCTGCAGTCCATGGGCTCACTAAGAGTTGGACATGGCTGAGTGACTTCACTTTCACTTTTCACTTTCATGCATTGGAGAAGGAAATGGCAACCCACTCCAGCGTTCTTGCCTGGAGAATCCCAGGGACGGGGGAGCCTGGTGGGCTGCCGTCTCTGGGGTCGCACAGAGTTGGACATGACTGAAGCGACTTAGCAGCAGCAGCAGTCTGATTGCTAGAAATTAGTTATTCTCAAAGCACCAGCCCATTGTTGCCAAGACCTGTTTAAAGGGCTTCTTGTATATATTCAGAATCAGTCTGTCAACTTGATCACTCTGCAATATCCACACCAGTTTTGTTTCCCCCATTGTGAATCTCACTGGTCCTTTAATTTCCTGCAAAGTCTCTGGATGATGCCCAGTTACTACTGGCTTTGCATGACAGATTTCAGATGCTATCCAGACCTCAAGGTAAGGGTTGTTGTTTTTGTTGTTGTTTTTCCTCCACTCAAAACTACACTTTTGTCTCTAGGAACTGAACCAATTATTTTTAGTTCTAGATTAGTTCACATTTTTCCTGCTAAATCATGACTGCTTCTTACCTGTATGCTTTCTAAGACTCAAAAAAATCAAGAAAACAAGAGAACAACAACAACAACAAAAAACCCTTTTCCAGGTTCTGCTTATTTCTGGACTTTTCTGTACTAGCCACAGATCCTCAAGTTCAGTTCATGGGACCCAACAGAATAGAAACCAGAGCTATCACTCACTCCATTTGATTGTAAGTGACTCTCCTCCACATAGCCCCATATATCATATGTGCATTTGGTCTATATGTTAGTTTATACAAGGAGTTATTTGGGAAGGAAGACTATGGCTTTATCTATACTCACAGCATCTGGGACCTAGATTAGCAATCTGCTGATTTATCAAGTATTTATCAGAGCATAAGTGAGTGAGAAAACACATACATTTAAGAGTTGGAGATTATGACAGGGGAAGAATATATCTCGGCAGATAACTGATGTAGAAGATACACCTTATTCACATAAGATACTCAGATTTCAGAGAAAAGACCCTAAAGATAAGACTTTGGAAACAGCTGAAGAATGAACATTTTAAGGAGAAGGCAGAGTGCTCTAGAAGAAAGTCTCGGTGGTCTCAAGAACAGAAAAAAGGCAAGTGTGCTAGAGAAGTTTTTCCTGGGCAAGGAGTGAAACCAGATTCAGAAAAGAAGGTCAAGCACCAAGTTAAGGTCTAACAGAAAGAAGAAAAATTGAGTAACTGCCGTCTATAGACCTGTTCTTAAATTGTTAACTTTAAGAGAACGCTGACCAGTAGGAGGCACAGAAAAGATAATGCTCAAATTTATGAACATTTTTCTTTTTATGAGTTTAAAGATGAAATTCTAAATAATGTACTTATTTTATTTCCATATCAAAATTATTTGTCCCTGCCTCCATTATGATGGGTGGTGAAAACAATTTTCCAAAGTAATGAGTACTGATATATTTGGGATATAAAAATACACCTCACTTCTAAAAATACCATAATTATTATTATTTTATTATCATTTTATTGGTCAAATTTGAATATATTTTATATGCTTCAGCCTATCTAATATATTTCTAATAATAGTTTTTGAAAACTGTCACCATAATAGGACTTATTTCACAGCTGTGATGTGCTATATAAGTCCCTCCCTTTGTGATAATTTTGATATGGAAATAGAATAAATACATTATTCAGAATTTCATTTTTAAATTCACAGAAGAACTTTCATAAACTTGAGTGCACCTATTAAAAATTGTCAGTGAATCAAAGTAAGTCAGGAAGAGGGATTATCACAATCTAAGAAATAAGGAATATCAATGAAATTAATTTTATGACATAATATTTTTCTACATGTTGTCTTTTACTTATCAACCTTATAATGTGTGCTTGTTCTAGAATTGAATTACATTTTAAAAATTCATTTAAGTATTGTTTATATTTGGCAGAAGAATGAGTTGATTTAAAAATGACATTTAAGATTCAGAACAGCATATATAACCTTTTGTGCAATAAAGAGGAAAAATACATATAATATGTACGTTGTATTTATGTTTGTGTATATAAGTGATAGAAACATATAAAAGTATCTCTGGAAATATTTTTGAAATGCATAAGTTGTTTCCTCTAGGAAGGGAAATTGAGTAACAGAGAGTGAGAGGAACATTTTCCCTCTTCCATTTTATACCTTTTTATTATTGACTCATTCAGAAATAATAATAGAATATAATATTTTGAAAAGGAAAAAAGGACCTGAAGAAGAGAAAGGAAGGGAGGAGAGGGGGCAGACGAAAGGAGGGAGGATATGGAAATAACACATACTGATAAATGAGCACTTGCTGCTTGTGTCACTGTATTTAAAACCTATGGGTTTTTAGCCCATTTAAAAAATCTTCTAAGTTTGATGAACAAGGTATATGAACAAGCACTGGTGACTCTGAGCTGTGTCACGTTTATGGGTGATTGATGAAGAAGTATAATGAGCAATATAAGTTAGATAGTAATTTATATTAACAGTAACAGTTTCAAATGTTTGAGTTGGCAATAGCTCTCCTGTTTCTTTGGTCCTCAGTGGTTATCTACAAAGCCAAAAGAGATATATTTCCTTGCGATCACTCCTCTGGGGGAAGGAAAAAAAAATCCCTGTCTCTTATGGACCACATGGCTCCAATTGCAACTGTTTCTCTCAAAGTCACAAAGGTCCTATGTCATTGCAATTCCCAGTATTCAGTGCATAGACTTTCTCTCTTTTAGCCTCTCCTCTCCTGAACAATGCCATGTGCATCTGGCAGCCTCCAAATTTCTCTTTCCTTTAAGCTTCCTGAGGTTGTCTCTATCAAAAAAGCCTACCTTTCCTAGTATGAACAGCTCCCACCTTCTTCACCATCTCAACACCCCCAGATTTTTAACATCAAGCATCAGCTCTTTGTGCATGTACTCACACACTCACAGCTGAGGAGAAACTGTCTACACCCTGGCTTGGGAACCATTGTCTCTTCTCAGACCACGTTTTAGTAGCAAAGAAAAAATTTCAATTATTTTAATATAACAACTGAAAATGATTTTTTTTTAAGTAAAAGAGAAGAAAATATGGTTCTTGGTCAAATACTCTGGTATATACCCTATTAGAATATTATGATTACACACCCACATACTCACACCCACATTAGAATTTTGAAATGCACATTCACATGTTTTCAGCAAAGTCCTGAGGTTTTTTAAAAATCTTTAGTTTTTGCCTAACCAAAACGTATTTCACATGTTTGACAGATTAACTTTTTTTTTTTTTTTCCACCAGTGTTGAACATTCTATTAGTGGCCTGTAAAACACACTGGCAGATATTTGAAAAATTCTGACAGAGAATAATAGCATGCTCATAGCTGAGCAATACTTCAATGTCTTGGTCATCAGCCAAGAGGGCATATTAAATTTAAATATGAATATGATATTTACAAAATCCTCTGATGATAAATGCAAGACTGTCCAAAACTAAAAGTTCACTTGAATGTGGCAGTTAGAGAGTTATTACTAAGTTAGCTGTAGGGACTTGGTTTGTAGACAGTTGATCAAATTGCATAATTCAGCAATAAAATCAATCAGATGAAATTCAACTTTTGTCTTCTTAATATTGGATTATTTCTGTAAAACGATATCTACTTCTTGGTATGAGTCAGAGTAGAGTAGAGTAGAGTTAGAAAGAGATCATATTAGACATTCATAATATGATGTCCTCTCATATATGAATTTTTTGCACTTTGGAAGAAAAGGTGGGAGGGAGTGGCTTGTTGAGTGCCTATTTGGGTGACAGGCAGTGTGTTATACATGGAGGTGCCGAGGGGAAGGGTGGTAATTGTTCACTAGCAGCTGTCATAGGAGATGAGATCTAGAAGGAGCCTAGCATTCAAAGTCCTCCTGTAGCTACTGGCCTAGGGAACTATGCCAGTTATGCCTTTATTAGAATGCACATAAGCTCGTCTTTATGGGATTATATTATGAAATGAAATCAGATTTTCTTTGTGAGCATTTTCTCTTTGGTAGGAGTGTGGGGTGTTATTTGTTTTTTATTTCCATTTACAACCAGCTGAAGAATAGGTGAATAGCATACGCAATCTATGATCAGAATTTGGGGTGACAGATGTAAAGGGTAAAGCAGCTGACATTGAAATAAAAATAATGGAGATAGTGTTGTGGGTAAGACGTGATACTGGAAAGAGATTGAACTTATTTATGGCATCTTTACCAAATTGCTTGGTAAGTCAGTGATACAATTTTATTTGGTTGTTGTGAGAAAATTGTATTTCTTTTAATACAAAAAACTGTTGGCTATGTTTCATGGATTATGCTATTAAATAAAAAAGATTTGAGATATTAAGTCATCCTACATCAGGCAGAGTGGAGAGGGAAAAAAAAAAAAAAAAAACTTGGCATTGGAAACAAAAACAGGAAATAATTTAGCAATATGGTGAATTAACTTGCCCAGGGAACAGGGTAATTTGATAAGCTGTGCTGTCATGGGGGCATGCTGAGCATATGACTTCCTGATGACTGGGAGTTTTTAATTAATTAAAACTAGTGAGAGAGTGAAGCAGTGGACATTTTCTGTTGACAACAGGAGGGCATTAGATCAGAAGCTCCCAGGGGCCTGTGGCCAACTTCAGAGATTTTGCTGAATAAGGATGACTGAGTGTCTGTGATAAGGCAAGTTAACTAGTTATGTGTGAGGTCGAGCAGCAAGTGAAATCTACTTTAGAGGCTATTTCATAAATGCTACTGGGTTGGAATAAACATGGTTCTGGAGATTTTCAGCCACTTGTGACATTGGCAAAAAAAAAAAAGTCAGGATTAAATATTTTGAGATTATTAATAGTTTTCAGTGTAGAATATTTCCCAAAGTATAGGCTCAGGACAAATAGCCGTCTGTTTCTCATCCTTAACTGAGCTCAACTCTATACTAAGCCCGACTGCAGTATCTTTCAGGCTAGAACGTTTAACAAAGGCCCCATCTATTTGTTACGTACGTGAAGTTCAAGAAGTATATAGACAGAAACTCACATCACTGCAGGTTTTCCTTTGTTTAAATTTTGCTCCTTATTTTTACATTGTGCAGAAAATTGTTTACTCAGTTCATGCAGTTTGACTACTGAAGATTTGTATTTTGGACAAAGGCTTATTTCTCCAGATTCTACCAGTTGCCTACTGAACACTATTACTAACCATGTTAATTGGTTATTGGCAAAGGTCACCCCACACCCTTATTAAAAGCTGAAAATGCCAAAGATTCATTCTCTACTTTCAGCCTGATCTGGATAAAGGGAACTGAGAGTTCTAGGGAGTTTCTTCTATAACACAAAGTAAAACTCCTTTTTCTTCCTCCTTTGAATGTTTTGTGTAAGTTACGGGGCTTGGTGCTTTGGTCCACATCTTATAGACAGCAGATGAATGTTAAGAGAAGCCAGGGGCCTGAGATGAGTGACTCATATCTAGAAATATCTACTCTAGATTTCTTGTTATGTCATATACTAAACTTCTAATGGACATTTTTAATCAGAAATGTGGTATTTGCAACTGAAATCATCTTCGATAATCCAACCTGTACTCAGTTTATTTCAGATCACCATGGAGAGATGTAATTTTCCTGGCCACATTCTGAGTTAAATTTTTTCTCTTATCTCGTGCCACTGTTTCAAATAACAAGTAACACACTACAAAAGAAAAAAAATGTATTACTTGAATACATTATTCCTATTTCACAGTGCTGATCAGTTACCATGACCGTAGATGTGTAATGCAGTTGAAAATAGAACTGTTTTTAAAACCTGCATAGTAGCAGAAAATGTATAAATTGAACTGTTTTGTAATAAAAGATATAAGTATTCCAGAGACTCTTCTGACTCAACAGTAATTCAAACTTAATTCTGACCCAATACAATTAACGCTTCTGTCTCCATTTATCATTTCCCCTGCCATCTTAACATAAACTGGCATATTAAAAATGTCTTTAAAAGAAACTGATAGGCAAACATTAATATGCAGAGATAAATTATAGAAGAGTTTTGTATTAAACTTTATTACAAATACGAGTCTCATAGTTCACATACCTAACTGCATATTAAAACCTGAGGAGCTTTGAAAAAAAAAATTACCACCCACAGAGATTCAGATTTAATTAGCCTAAGGTAGGACTGGTAGATATATTCTCTAAGTTTCTCCACTTGACTTTAATGAACAGTAAAGGATGAGGATCCTTGTACTGACCCTTCTTCAAGGAAGCTCTGAGTAGATTGGTCAGAATGGGTGGATGTATCTCAGAGGAACTTGGGAATGCCCTACTTCTAAGCTAAAGTTTTCAGCCAGGCCTGGGGAGTTGGTTCATAGATTGGACTCAACTGATTCCATCACAGAGGAAAGCAGTGAGGTTGGAGGAGTTCTAGGTTATTTTGATTATTTTTCTCAGAGAAATCTGGAGGTGAGGGGCAGGTGATGAGATGTCATCTTGTTGAAGAAAACTCAATAGTCATCAAAGTACCCATGTTTCATATATATGACTTAACATGGAAAAGATATATAAGTAAAATTTTATCAGCATCAGCAAGAGATCTAAAACTGAAGTAATTAATAATATTGCACAACTTGGGTGCATACAGGATACCATGTATTTTCTTAATTATAATCCAAAGGGATGTGACACATACAACCCAAATCGAGCAATATCCATGGTGATAATAACAACACATTTATTTAGGTGAAAATTAAACAGATACCAGGCAGGATCTTTTAAAATCATTTGTTATAAAAACATATATATATATATATATATATATAAAGCACTACCAAATAAATACAAAGATTAATAAATTATTATAAAGCAAACGTCCTTGTAACTACCAACCAGGTCAAGAAATAAAATTTTTCCAGCAAGCCTGCCCTTGTGGTTCAACACAATCACAAGAAATTCATCCCCACAAAAGAAACTATTAGTCTCATTTTATAACAACCACTTCTTTGCCTTCTTTTACAGTTTTATCAGTCTAGTGTGCTTCCCTGGACATTAAAGTTTAGTGTTTTCTGTATTGAAAATTTTATATGCCTCTTTTTTTTCAATTTCAGTTTTACTTTCCATTCCTTTCATTTCCTTATAAATTATCTGCTGATGAAACTGAGCCAATTAATGTTAGAATTTCCCATAGACTAGATTTTACAGATTGAAACTCATCATCCAGTTTAACATATTGGTGAGTCCTTTGTATTTCCTCATGATTGGCAGCTGGACCCAAAGACATGATTAGACTGAGATTTTGCTGCTTTGACAATGCTACAAGTGGTGTTATATTCTTTAATCAAGAACACAATGTCTGACTCTCTCTCTTTTCATGAAAGCAGATGTTTATACTCAAAGAAAAGATCTGTTAAGAGTTAACAACTTGATAACATTCTAATATTATCATTTCTGTACAATCTATTAGCTGGGAAACCTCTTTAAAGGACTCCTTGCTTCTTCTCTTCTTAGAGTTCAAATATAGAGATGACATAAATGTCAGGTTTCTCTTTTCTTTGCCAGTTTGTAAAATAAAAATCTTCTTCCATATGCAACCAGTTATTTTATGTTATGGTGACCACATGGGTTTAAACTTTTATGCTGCATCTACTTCAATTATTATTATATTTTTAAAGCTCAGGTTGTGATGTCTTTGTCCAGTGAGGTTTCTTGAAATTGACTCCTAAGTTTTTTTGATGTGACCCTTGAGGTCCGATGGCTCCCTTGCTCTTGAGTGTACCAGCATGTCCTGAGATTGAATGTTTTCTACTGCTGATTAACAAATTACCACATATTTGAAGTCTTAAAATGTCTGTGTTTGTTATCAAACACTTGTATAGTTCCAAAGTCCATCACTGTGTTAGTTCTCTGCTCAGAGTCTCACAAGGCTGAAATTAAAATGTTGGAGGAGCTGCATTATCGGGAGATTCCAGGAAAGAATCTGACTTCAGGCTTATTCAGCTTTTCCAAAGATCTGATTTCTTCAGGCTGTAGGACTGAACTCCCATTTTTTTGCTGGCCTTTGACTGGTGGTCACTCTTTGCTTCTAGAAACCTTCAAATCCTTTTCACTTGATCCTCTCTCCAGATTCAAGCTAGGAATGGCATAACAAATCTGCCTTGGGTTTTGTGGGGTTTTGGTTTGTTTGCTTGCTTGCTTTTTTCCAGCTTTATTGAGGTATTATTGACAAGTGAAAAATATTTAAATTGTACAGTGTGATGACTTGGTATACATATCCCTTGTGTTTTGATTCTCTGATCTCTTATGCAAGCAACAGAAAACTCTGCTTTTGAAGTACTCATGTGATTAGGTCAACTAACCAAGATGCTTTCGATAACTTTTGGACTTTAATTACACCTGCAGATCCTTTCACAGGAATATCTAGATTAGTATTTGGTTGAATAGCCAAGATAAGGAATCTGGGGATATATATATATACACACACACACATATGTGGGTTCGATCCCTGGATCAGAAAGATCCCCTGGAGAAGGAAATGGCAAGCCACTCCAGTATTCTCGCCTGGAGAATCCCATGGACAGAGGAGCCTGGCAGGCTACACTCAACAAGATAGCAAAGAGTCAGACACTACTGAAGCGACTGAGCATGTACACATATGTGATATATAGTATTAAGGATAACAAGTCTCATGAGTTTATACTGATATATCTAATTCAAATGAGAGACTCTAGGATTTTTACTTAATTTCATCTTACTTATGTCTCTATCCCCATTCTTTTAATCAGAATTCTGGTTCTAAAAGACACATGATGAGAAGAATTAAGAGTTTCCTATAATCACTCACTGCTTTAATATATGTCAGCATGTATGTGGCAGTGTACATATAACTATGCACAGAACATGGTACAGCCAAGGCAGTAGCAGTACACAGCCACCAACAAGCTTATTGAAATGCTAATTTTTAAAAATTTAATTGAATATCTTATATATTTTCAGGCCATCAAAAAGTCATATTATGTATATATTTTCAAATCATATATCAATTGCTACACTCTTTCCTTCTAGTACTTGTTGCATCTTGATGTTACCAGAAACTGTATGTTCAACACTCACCACCAGCTTTTATGTAGATGACTCTCTAGTTCTTTTTACTGAAGACTTTTCTCTAGTAGATTTCTCAGGAGGATTCTTGAAAAAAATATGTCTTGAGTTCTTGCATAATGATAAAAGTTTACTTGTGCCCTTTATAATCAAAAGTCAGTTTTGCTAAGTATTAAGTCCTTTGTCCACTCTTTCTCTTTCCTTTAGTCCTTCTCTTTCCTTTAGTATCTTCTGGCATAAAGAGTTGCAATTGAAAAGTCTGATGACAAGCTAATTTTATTTCCTATATGAGTCACTTGCTCTTTTTTGCAAGAGCAAAATGTTCTTTTGACACCTAAAGTAATTTTTTTATATCCAGTAATTTTATTGACTATGTCTTGGTGTTGATCAGTTAAATTAATATTCTTAAGTATGCAGTGTGTTCTTTCATTAAATAGTTTCAAAAAAAACTTTTTAATTCAGAAATGCTTCCTTGAATTACAGTTTTTAATATTAGCTTGATTTCCTTTACTTTTATTTTTTACCTTCAAGGACTTCTATGTTTCCTAAGTTGGAATATATATATATATATATACTTACACAAAATACACATGCATATGTGTGTAATATATATACATTTATATGTGTGTGTATATATACCTACACATATATTATATATGTATAGACCTATAGAAGATACATGCATATATATTACTTCTATCTCTTTTAATGTTTTCTTTCTTTCATAAAATAAACTTTTCCATCTCTCCAGAAGCATTATTTCTTGTGTTTGATTATTATTATTTTCCTTATAATTTTAATTTTAATATTTGAATTTTTAAAATTTCTGTCTTCCCTGCATTTTATCATTTCTGACTTTTTGAAATTATATTAAATATTTTTCCTCATATTTTTAAATAATTTTCCTAATATCTTCTAGTTTATTTGTTCTGTTTGTGGGCATGTCTTCTGATGTGTTTTCATTAACTGTAGAAATGTTATCCTGTTTTTTAATTCTATTTTTCCTGTTATAGCTATGTTTAGGATTAGGTATTTATACTTTGTTCTTATTAGTTTTCCTAAACTTTTAAAAGGAGATTTTATTCAAGTTAGCCTTTCTAACTTCACAGTACTCCTTCTTTTCAAGTGTTCACATAGTGTTGAAAATATGATAGCTTGCTTTCTCGACTTACCTGATTCTGTTACCCTTCCCTATTTTTTATCCGGACTTTTTCAAACTCAGGTCAGGTGAATTCACAATAGCAAAATAACTCATGTACGTATTCTAAGAACAGGGGTCTTTTTCTGTTTTGTTCAATGTTGTATATACTGCAGTTAGCACCTGTCACATACATACTCAATAAATATCTGTGAAGATAAGAATAAATGAAAGTACACTATTACATGGGCTTCCCAGGTAGCTCAGCTGGTAAAGAATCCATCTGCAATGCAGGAGACCCCGGTTTGATTCTTGCATGGCAACCCACTCCAGTATTCTTGCCTGGAGAAACCCCATGAACAGAGGCGCCTGGGCAGGCTACAGTTCGTGGGGTCACAAAGAGTCAGACATGACTGAGTGGCTAAGCACAGCACAGCATACTATTGCATAAACTTGCCAATCACATCTGCCTTAGTCTGGCATAACAGTTGAATTGAATTGATATTTAATCATCGTTACATAGATAAATTTTTAGTTTCTCATCAGTGATGTAGCAACTTCAACCTATTATTACTTTTGGCATCTTTCAGAGATGGCATTAGATTAGGCAAGTTTGGCTACTTTAGTATTTACTCATTCATAACTGTGATAGGTGCTGGTATTGAAGAGTAAAAGTAGAGCCCTTGCCTCTTTTAAGTGTAATGAGAAACACAGGTGATGTGTGTTTTCCTAGAGTGAGTATACTCTCCTTAAGGATGTACATTAAACGTGTGGTCAAACCATTGATTGATTGATTGATGGTGGCAAGAAAGTTATTTCTTTTTTTATGCCGATATCTCAGTGCAGAACTTGATTTTAGATTTCACAGCTGAAGGGAATAAAGAGACACTGAGAGGTGTTCTGGAGGGAAAATCTTGAAGAAAGCCTTGGAGGTAAGAGACAGGGTGCTAAGTTTAAGGGAAACCAAGACTTTGTTTTGGTTTTTAAGTCTCACAGTATGTGTTCTGAATAGATACATTCATTTAGCGTGCTTATGACATTCAGTGTAATTTAAGTTAGTGTTTTTGCTGTTGTTGTATTGTTTTTAGTGAAAACAGTTTGGTATTGTCTTAGATTGTTCAGACTGCTATAACAAATTACCATAGAATGAGTGGCTTATAAACAATATAAATTTATTTCTGACAGAGCTGGAGTCCAGAAGTCTGGGATCAGGGTGCCAACACTGCCAGGTTCTGGTGAGTACCCTCCTGGAAGGAAGTTGCTTCTGCCAATTCTTGGGCTCTTTTATGGTGGAGAGCATACCAGAGAAGCAAGTCAGTGGGTGTTTTGGGGTCCATGCTTTGCTGTTCTTTAAAAATTACATGAAATAGAAATATTAGTACAAAAAGGATTTGTCTGTTGCAAGCCTGTGTAGTTTTTTGCGTTGGTCTGATACTTGTTCTTAGAAGCAGTGGCTTTGGCAGTAGCGTTTAGTGGCCTAGTTGCAATTCCAGATACAATCTTCATGTTTCTTCTCCCCAGGAGCTAGGGCAGTGCCTTCAGTCATCCTGGGAATTATACCTAGGTTTCATTCTTGTGTCTACATTAGCTGATGCATTAAAATATAAGTTGTTTAAAGAAGAAATTGAGTATCCGGGCTTAACATTTTGAATTTTTATAGAAAATTTGAATGCAAGTAGTGAAACTCAGTACAGATTAAACACAGCTGTCCAGATGTCTGAGTTATCAAAAGACTTCATAAGTAAGCAGTTCTTTATAAAAATGAGCTCTTTTGTTCAATTCCTGTAGCAGAGTCCACATTTATTTGTATAGGAAAATTCCATTCCACAAATAGAGTAGGGGTAGAAATTAAGGAACATTTTAATACACGGATCACTTTTTTCTGAGTCTGTAAAAAGTAAGCAGAGTCCAAGTGACTTATGGAAATGACTGGGGTGGATCTACATTAATTTACATTTCTTTCTTGATGTTAAGGTTGGTTTAGCCGTTAAGTTATGTCCAGCTCTTTGAGTCCCCATGGACAACAGCCCACCTGGCTCCTTTGTCCATGGGATTTTCAAGGCAAGAATACTGGAGTGGATTGCCATTTCCTTCTCCATGATGTTAGATCAGATCAGATCAGATCAGTTGCTCAGTCATGTCCGACTCTTTGCGACCCCATGAATCGCAGCACGCCAGGCCCCCCTGTCCAACACCAACTCCTGGAGTTCACTCAGACTCATGTCCATCGAGTCAGTGATGCCATCCAGCCATCTCATCCTCTGTCATCCCCTTCTCCTCCTGCCCCCAATCCCTCCCAGCATTAGAGCCTTTTCCAATGAGTCAACTCTTTGCATGAGGTGGCCAAAGTACTGGAGTTTCAGCTTTAGCATCATTCCTTCCAAAGAACACCCAGGGCTGAT